>NW_016157264.1:39874-417715 GCF_001687245.7 Rhagoletis zephyria | reverse complement strand
TATATGTGGCAGTGGGGCAGGTGGCTGCAGTTGGCAGGCAGTATGAACACAATTGTGGTGGATATTTTGGCAGTGTTTTTGTTGTTCACAATATTATTGGCAGTGGATTTGCACTTCTTGTTTGTCTGCAAATGAAAGAGTAGTGCGAAAAAATTGCATTAATAAATATTTGTGCAATTTTGTTTTTTAATATATTGCGAGATTCCCACGAAAATTTCTGGAAAAATATTAAGACTTCTGACAGCTAGACCGATTTAAAAACACCTCTAAAAATTTCAGGCATTTGATTCCGTTAATATAAATTTTAAACAATTGTTATTCAGACATTTTAAGCTTACACTTTTCTATCATCTGAAGTAATTTATTAGAAAAAAATATTTTTAAAAACTAATTTTATTTAAATAAAACTCGATTTAAGAAAATATTTTCAAATAGGTCGTGCTCAAGAAAATCTTAATATTTTTCCGAAATATTCTGGTGGAAGCCTTAAATTATTATACATTTTATATTTCCAATGTAAAACCAGTACGGTTTGGTTTTGTATGGAGAGTGATGCACCCTAATGTATGTATATGGCTTAATTAGTCTCATGACGAGCGTGTTAACAGCGCGCTTTTATAAAACCCCGAAAAGCAGCGGGCGATGGCAAATACCGCTGCCGGCACAACGCTAATGAAAGTAAATAAAACTTTCGTCTAATTTTCGAGTTTTGAATTCGACAACTTTTTACTTCATTTCGCTTCATTTCATTCATTTTTGCTAATCATTTCACTTGTATATTATTGCTTAATTTGGCTGGTATGCACTCGAGATAGGGCGACTTGAACGTCAAACAAACCGCTGTTGTATAGCAAAGCGGCCTAGCGTGCGCGAATTTTATTGGATAGGATGGTCGAGTTAAGCGCGAAGGCTAGCGTGCATAGTGCAAATTCCCGTCCGGCATTAAACATCCGCCTTGTGCTGGCTGGGCATGGCTCAATTTCAGCGCGCTCGTCTGAACTGGTTTCACACTTAAATGGATTATAAGCACAGAATTTGCTTGCAGTTGTTGGCAGATATGTAAATAATATTAATATGCAGCCGAACTACGTACATACAAATATCCCTATATATATATATACATATATGTATAGTACATTAGACAGTATCAGAAAAAAAGTTCACCGCTCACTTTCGAATCGAAGGTATTTCTGCAATGCAATTTCGAAAAAGTGTGCATTTAGCCGAACGCCCTTTTATATTTTTCTTCATATTTTCGGCATTGTCTTCAAGTACCCCGTTCTAGTTTTTATGTACCATATGTCAGATCTTATCACCCTAATGTACCACCCTAATGTCAGGAAATTAAAATTCACCCAAAATCATAAAACTTCAGAAAAGGAAGTATTTTTAACCGACTTCAAAGCAAGGAGGAGATTATCAGTTCGTCTGAATTTTTTTTGGTGGTACGGTCTAATGTGCATACATATAAACGTGTGAGGTGCGGGTGGTGCTGCACTCTGCTGTTTTTACAACGCTTTTATCAACTTACAATGTTGTGTGTCCAGACACCATTCATAGCAAAGGTAAAATACTCTGTTAAATTAGCAAAGTATGTGTGCTTCTTAGCTTTCGTCCCCAGCGTGTGTAAGTGCAACAAAACGGATATGGTTAGCTTCCCATAGCTGCTTGGATTTTGTAATTTATGCGTTCGCCTTTGCTATTTAGTGCATTTTGTTTGTTTGCTTTGAGATTTTTTGGTTTGCTTTAAATACAGCTTTTTTAGCGGCGATTATACAAGAAAAACAGCTTTGAGCTGCTTGTACTTGCGCGCTGGGGAGAAATGTTTGCCATGGAGCGGAATAAAAAAAAACGCCTGTTAATTTTAAAACCGATTGCCAATTTTATTAAATTTGTTTTCGAAGTCTCGATATATCAAATTCAAAATTAGAGTAATTAATAAAAGCATGACTTCGAGACAAGTCGAAAGATAGAACTTGTATTGATATTTTATAGATTTAACTGTAAACATGTGAAAGGTACAAAGCTTCACAGGGGTAAATAATTGCTTTGCCAGATGATAAGATAAAACAAAGTGAGTGCGCCTGGGCCACACTGGAGAATTGAAGCTTACGTTACATATCTAGTTTGTTTCATAATCAATATACACATGTACATACATACATATATGTGCTTTTGTTTAAAGTTATATTTTTAGCCTTTTTTCTATCTAGATCTCTACCTCTACTCTGTTCAATCTAATTAAATTTACGTTATTCTGTTTTCTTTTATCTTTATTTTTATCTTAATACTCTATCGATAACAAAATTGATAGTAACAGCCATCAAAATATCGATTACAACATCAATAAAAATATCGATAACAAAATCGATAGAAATATCGATAGCAAAATCGATAAGAAAATCAACAAAAATATTGATAAGAAAATCCCTAAAAAATCGATAACAAAACTGATAAAAATATTGACAAAAAAATCGATGAAATATCGGTAAGAAAATGGTATCAAAATCGATTAAAATAACTATAACAACATTGATAAAAACATCGGTATCAAAATCGATAAAATATCGATAACAAAATCGATAAAATATCGATAAAAATATGGATTATTATATCGATTAGTTCCGAAAATATCGATAATAAAATCGATAAAAATATGGATTATTATATGGACTACCTCCAAAAATATCGATAACTAACTCGATAAAAATATCGATAACAAGACCGGTACAAGTATCGATTATCTCTAAAATCCCGAAATAGTTCCCAGATTGAGTCTCTGTCTCTATCTATATCCTTTTCTCTATAACTACCTTTATTTGTTTTTATTTTTTTATTTTTATCTTTGCCTTTATCCATTTCTTTATCTATGTATGTACTAAACTTTATTTTCATTCTTGTATTGGTCTTTCTCTAAGTGTTATCCTTTAACCTTTTATTAGCAAATTTTTGTTAAATTAATACCATTTGCATATATGTACTTAAGAAGCACTTGTTTCAGCCCCAACCATTTCCATGTGTAATTTCCGTTGAATTTTTTAAATTTACTCCCAACCAACCAACCGCCGCTAAAGAAGTTTCACTTCAAAAACTTAATTTTTTTTAACAAACTAAATTGATATATATTGATATACCGAAGTGGCTGCGAGACCTCCTTTTATGTTGCCTAAGAAATTCATTGTAGAACACTTAAACCCTTTAACTGCTATTTTTTTTTATCAAACTTGGTCAAAAAAGCGTCAAAAAGATGCATCAAAAAATTAAAGGGTTAACTTTTTTTATAGAAAAATAAGCTCGTTAATTTTTACTATAGGCCTCTTAGGGCAAGAATTTATATAAAAACCTATATAAAGACATCGGCTGATTTTAAAATATTCAACAGCACCTACTAAAATTGCCTGCATAACAAGTTTGTACAACATTTTAACCCTTTGACTGCCTGTTTTAATAAACTTTCGTTGGCTCGGTTATATCATACAAATGGATCCAAGCGTTCCAGCCCTAAAAGTATTCAACGCCGAACTCGCTGGTGTCTACTATCACCTCTTCTACGATCTATCCATTAATTTACCAATAAATTCATTAAACAAAGGTAAGTTATAAATCTAAATACATGCCGATTTGTTGCAAAAAAAAAAATCCCATACATTTGAGGATTACTTACTAGTGCCATTATTTCAAATATTATTTGTCTTCGATTATGGCTGTCAAAGTCGTTGACATTTTGCATGTAATTATCATTTTAATTGAACTTTCTATTACAAACATAACAATAATTGTCACACAGCATATACACACATACACACGTGCATAGCTTGAAGCTAATTAGAAACAAATTGAGTCGAAGGAAATGATAAAAAACAAAAACAAAGCGAGCGCGCTGAAACTGGTTGTAATTATAAAAGTGGACACCGAAAGCGGATACCATTGAGTCCGGTTCAAGAATGAATTGTATCTGTTTATAAGCTGAATGCTACTGCCTTTGAATCAAATAAAAATGGGCTTGCTATAATAAAACCGGCAAGCAATTTGTTACGCAATAATTTCAACAATACATCCTGGGAAAGTTTTCTGCAATTATACATACATACATAAGTATTTCTATGAGCATACATATGTATGTACATATATTTAAACCAAATAATATATTGGCGGATTTAGAAAAGTCACTTAACGATGCCATGTAGTCGAATTAAATCTTCGAAAAAGAAGGTTCTTAAAAAAAATTCAAGCACATTCTTCGAAGCGATTTCTATGATGGACTTGAACGGGACGGCGACAAGACTTTAAGACCTAACCGGTATACTAACGGGGTACTGGTGTGCATTAGCCATATGGCTAAGCTCGAAGCTCTGAATATAGATTTCTGTAGAAGCTGTAGAGNAAAGATTACGCCCATGCAAAAGCTTTTAGTTTTAGATGACAGTTTTATGTGAAACAACTTCGGAGAGTTTCATACAGCGAGAATATTTGCGAATGATAATTTGGGTGAAAAGGCCACAAGTACATTTTTTGAAATTGTTCAGGAGACACGAAAAATCGATGTAGTTTCATATTACCGGGCATTCTGTATCAAAAACTAAACTTTAGGTAGCGATATGTATCTTAAGAGTTAAACTTTTGCGTCGGAGACAGGGAGTTTTCATAAGGCTTTAAGAAATAAGAAATCGTAAAGATAGATATTTTCGTAGACATAAATTTTGGCTCAAAACTGTTTGGAGAATTTTGTGTATATAATTTTCTATAACATTCTAAAGAATTTTTTTTGGAGAAAGTTGTGTAGAGATTTAATAATTAATTATATATTTAAGGAAAATTTAGAAAAGAGGAACCTGCATTTATTTTACATATTTTATTAATCTAATCAAACTTGCTGCGAATTTGATGCCATTTCTTCGAAGGTTTAAATTTCAATAGTTTGCTAGCGTCGACTACATTCACCACTGAATTTCTTCATCAACTTTGCCTCATACACGTCACAAAACCAAAACGCCGGAGGCTATACTACATTTATTTAGTTACGTGCGTAATTAAGCCAGCGCTATCTGCTGATTAGGTCATTCACTGATTTACTTGTTTGATCAGAAGTTGGCAACGTTCTGCAAATTGACTTGATTAATGATGTGGCGAAAAATAAGCAGATATAGACAAATTTACAAGAACAAATTACAAGACAAAGAAATAGTTAAAAAAAAAGCTGTCGAAGTAGTTTTCTGTCACATGTGAAGTGACGATCGGCGTACGAATGATGGATACTTGGTGTATCTAGGTGGTGATATCGAAAAAAAAACTTAATTGGCTCGAAGGGAATATTTTGTTCACTGACACGCTTTTGCTTTATCTTTGTGTTCGTATACGCAAATGTCAATACATATATATGCCAGCGTGTGCGTCGGTTAGTAACATATACCCAAGAGTATTGTTGGCACGCGACTTTCCAGACAATACTGAAATTAGCATAATATAGAGCTAATGTCAATCCCGTGTAAAAAAACTTGTGAATTATTAGTGGATTATTTTATATACATACATAGTAAAAGCAAAGTTTCAAAGCTTATTCAAGCCTTTGGGGCTTATAATTAAAATTAATATTTTTTTTTGTGATAGGAATATGGTTTAGGGAGCTAATTCAAAAAGTGAAAATAATCTTAATTGGAAAAATTTTGACAGCTTCTTAATAAGTATTGATAATTATCTACATAAAGATGGAGACTTTGCAGAGTTAAAATTTTTGTAAGCGTAAATTTTACTTCAATAAAGAAGTGTTTTTGTAAGTTTTCGGCGACGATTTCGAGAAGAGAAATGTTTTAGATTTTGCAGAGTTTTTAATTCACCAAAAATTTAACCACACAAAACAGAAGCGAGATGGTTGTTGGAGACTTTTTGGATTCGAAAAATTTCAGCATGTAGAAAATTGATATTTACATATATTTTTCGCTAAAATATAGACTTACTAAAAAGTTGGAGTTCCAATTTTTTTTTTTAAATTTGAATAACAAAGTTAGTTTTAAAGTTTTCGCCGACGTTTTCGCAAAGTGAAATATTTTAGATTTTGTAGAGTTTTTAATGCAACAACAATTTAACCGCATATGGGTATTAAAATATTTTGTAGTTAAAACTTATCAAAACAGAAAAGAAATGTTGTTGGAGATTTTTTGGATTTGAAAAATTTCAGCATGTAATACGGTTACTTAAAAAATTGATATTTACATAAATGTTTAGTGAATATATGAACTTACTGAAAAGTCGGAGACTTTGTAGAGTTAAATTTTTGGAAATATTAAACCTTACTGGAATAAGTAAGTTGGTTTTGAAGTTTTCACCGACCAGTTTGAAAAGTCATATATTTTTAATTTTAGAGTTTTTAATTCACCAAAAATGCAGTATTCAAATATTTTGTAGCTAAAAAGAATCAAAACTGAAAAGAGACGTGGTTGGAGACTATTTGAATTTGAAAAACTTCAGCATGTAATATGTTGACTTAAAAAACATTTTTAAATAAATTTTTTGTGAAAATATGGACATACCAAGGAGTTGGAGAGTTTGTAGAGTTCAAATTTTTCGAAATGTTAAAGCTTACTATAATAATAAGAAGTTATTTTTGAAGTTCTCAGCGACGTTTTAGAAAAGTCCAATATTTTCGATTTTGTAGAGTTATTAATTTACCAAAAAATTAACCATACATTGGTATTAAAATTTTGTGCAACTAAAATTTTCGTATTGCTACAAATTTCTAAATTCAAGAACTTTTTCGTTTTTAAATTTTTTTGCCATAGCAAAACCCACCAAAATCTTAAAAAAGCTTTTTTTAAATAATTTTTATTAGATTTAAATTTATGTGATAGATAACTAACTACTGCTCACTTGCATTGGCTTCGAAAGATACACATTTACGAATACGCTGCGTATAACACAGCAACTCTTAACTCTCCAAAACACTGTTCAACAAAGTGAAGCGCAGATATTCCTCAATACAAACGCACAAGCCACCGCACGAAGCAATTTTCATTAAGATTATTTCAAAAAATATCTCCCAAATAATACCTCGCCACTTTCGTGTACTCCACTAATTTTTGAGTAATCAGCACTTCTTCGTTCTACTAAATAAACACTATCGTCCACTTCTATTGCGCGATCTTAACAGTTACACGTTCAGAAGTAAACTGGCTGAAGGGAGAACCTTTTTCCCACTTCATATTTAGTTTCAATAGTTTGCGGCCAATTAACAAAAAATAATCATTTATGAATAATAAATAGTGAAATGTTTTGAACCTTTCAGCCAAATCGGCACCAGTTGGTACCAGTGTGAGTAGCAAACATATGTATGTACCTATGTATGTATGTAAATTTATATGTAAAAACCCAATAGCCAACATATGTTATGTTTGTACATACAGCCGAATCATAGCAAATTAGTAAAAGTTATTAAATTCTTTGACTTTTTTTGTCTCCCTTGAATTGCGAGCGCATTTCTTTTGCGCTAGAAACTTATAAACACACTAATATACATTCATATATGCAAAGTGATTTAATAATATTTCTGACATTTGGCTGCCCGGATGATTCTGCGGGGAATCCTATAATTTGTATGATGCAGAATCGTTTTGTTAACTTAGCAACGCGGGACCAATTTGCTTTGAATCGTCGAATTGAGTGGCATCTGAGCGATGAGATGCTAAATAGCTGGCGGCGCTTGTGAATGCCGCCTACCAAAGATATTTATGCTATGCATGTAACTCTAAACTACTACTACTAAAAAACTGAACTACAGCAGCGAAAGTGAGAGGCAATCGAAATTTGCGGAAAATACGCTTGGAGTGGCAAATATTTTAGTGCCGTTGGTTTAAAGTCCAGTTGAGAAAAAAAATTAAGATGCACATTTTGATAGGTTGATCACGATTTGGTCACTTGTCGCTAAGCCGATGAGCATTTAAATGAAATGCACAGTCTTCGAATTATAACGAGTTCTATTGATTTTAATTAGTAAAGATAAACTATGAAATCCACGATGCAGCAAAACAATGGTGGCGCTTTCCGCTGAACGCTAGTCCTCTCTTTCTCGATTTGACAGCATCCACTCTTTCGCTGATGTCACATTATTATTTTTGCGAACTAGTGATGAATACTAAATTATCATATTGTACCTAAAAGTAGATACACGTACCTAAACACTAAACATGTATTTTTATGTGCATCGATTTTTGGTAGTTGGTGGACTACATCTTCCTTTTGTATCATAACAATTTTTCTACTTACATGAAACAATATTTTACTACGTTCCAAATTTGTGCTTGTGCCGAATGTACGTTCAAATTTAAGTAGCTGAAAGCAGGTACAATTCAACCAGTTTTTCATCACTATTTCGCCCCACTTGTTCGCTTCTTCTTCTTCTTCAAAATTATCCTTTACACTCCCATTCTCAAAATAATGTGGCGTCACACCCAGTTGCTCTTAGCTCGATTGGTCCAATCTTGTACTCTATCATTCTTGTATGAAATCCATACTTATCTGTAATATAGAGTGACTCACAAAACTCTTCACTTGTTGATTTTTTTTTTAATATTCACAACGTCTTTCAAGTCAAATTTAATTTAAGTTTCAAACTTTATATAAAAATTTAAAAACACTCATAAAGTTTTGTGTTTTTTAATTTCTTATATTTTTTTGCTGCCTTATTTTTTCACTTTTTGAGTCACTGTATGTAAGTTAGGACGGGCCAAATTTTTTCGACTATACGCGTATAGCGTAGGAGGATTCTACGTGTAATTCTAAGCAAATTTGCCGAAGACACCATAGGTCTAAAATCAATCCGGAGTTTGCCAAATTCCGAAAATAGGTTTTCATTATTTAGCATTTTGTTGTAGTGCCGTAAAGAAGAGCTTAAATTTTGTATAAAAGGATGCGATAAGAGGTTTTTGGTATGAGGAATCTATTTCTGGACGTATATCTTTTTTCTAAAGCATCCGCCAGCGGGCGCAATAGTGAAAATTTTTACATTTTCTTAAATTAAAAAAAAAACTTATATTTTCTTATCCTTAAAAATTTATTTCATACAACTAAAATTCCATACAAACTACAAGCATACACATGTATGTAGGTATGTACATTAGACTGCATCACCAAAAAAATTTGCAGTTTTTTCGGCAAGGATTACAAAATCTATAAAAATATATTAAAATTTACGTGAGTTGCATCGATTTGAAACTACCGCAAAAAACGGAGTTTTTATGCATACAAATTGTTTGTAAAGAACTTAAAAAAAAAAACAGTTTAAGCTTAAAAAATCTGCATAAAAATATTAAAAAAAATATTTTCAACGGAATCGTAATAATGAGATTTTTGATGCTGATTTTTAACTTTTTTTTAAAGAGTAGTTTAAGAAAAACTTGAATAACTCTTCTCTGGGGGTAATCTAAAGTCAAAAGGGACCGCGTTTTTTGCACTGCCTACAAACAACGGGTAAGATATGCAGACTTGTAAAATCTAGAAAGAGTTTGGCCTGACTATAACAGGACGATTATCTTGGATCTCCGTCATAGACAAAAAAAAAACAGAGGTACTCAGAATTATAGCAACCATAATGGACCACTGGCCTTGGACCAAGCAATAAAGGATCTACAAAACATAATGGCTCAAAAATGCGTGAATTTTATTCCAGAAAGCTTCTAGGAAGCAATGCAGCCAAAGAACCACACACTTTTCCAAGATTGAAGTAAATGATTCTGGAAAGACAAGGCGATGAACAAAACGTCCTTGCATTTGCGGCTGATGAGTTTTCTATATTTTGTTTTTTTTTTTAATAACTGAACTTAAGTTATATGTACTGTTAACTGAAAAATTTAAAACTGTTTGTTTTTTTTTTAAATTAAGAAATTCATTTGTGTAATTGTCTGATAGCAAATGACCCAACCGAAATAAGTTTCTTTTGCGATGCAAGAGTTGCTGAAAAATAGGTTGCATGTTGCAAGGCAATTACCGATAATTGAATACCGTGAAAAATGCATTATGTTTGAATATTTACCTACATATTGGCGGCTGTCATTTTGTACGCTTATGTGATTTGTTGTCATTTTAGTATTTTGTAAGAGCAAAATTATTGAAGGAAAAAAATATATGTATGTAGATACTGAAACAAGCGAGCGAGACATGGCAAATACATACATACGTGTACGCGTCGTCGTAAACAAATAAACATAAATGTTACTTAAAAACCGTAACAAATGTGAAAATCTACTTAAAAGTGCAACAAATAACACAAACACTTGCACTATTCTGCAATGACATGTTGTTTTAAGTACATAGATAGTTGTTGCAAAAAACAAAAACAAAAAAAAAAACACCAGGCCCATCCCCCAGCGCGCGGTGGTGCATCGGGGGCAAAACATTGCTGTCATTGCTTACGATTTGTTATTGCTTTGTTTTCAAATTTTTGCTCGGACGTGCAGCGACGTTTATGCTCACAGCTTTGCTTACTACCGTTGCAGTCTTGCGTTTTGCCGGCTTAAGTGCATCCACACACACACACACACACACACACATGTGAAACGGCATAACTATTTACAAACATATGAACAATATTTTGTTATTAGTTTTCTAGCGCGCAGTGGCAGCCAATAGCGATAACAACAACAATAACAACAACTCAAACAAATAGCTGCCACAATATTCAGCAATTGCCCATTGGAACGACCGTGACACACATGCGCACCGCCATAGAGCCACAGAGCCACAAGCAGCGACAACAGCCAACAGCCAACAGCCACAGCCACAGCCACAGCCACAGCCACAGCCAACAGCCAGAGTCAGAGTCGATGCTTTAATCAAAGTGGCCGCTGAAGCGTTGGAAGCGCGCGAATAACTCAACATGTCGATGTACTTGCACTTATGTATGTACCCTATAGGAAATGTATCTAACTACTATAAGACTGTGTTGCACCAGATTAAGATTTAAGTGAAAATTATTTCGTTTTTCGAATTTTTGGTTTCAGCAGTCAATTTTAATTTGTTTTTAATTTTAATTTAAGTGACCTATGCTGCTCACTTAGATTAAAATTAAATCAGAATAGCCAAACTCAGTGATGTTAAACGTTTAATCAGCTGATCAATATACATATACACACCACAATATTGTGTATGAGCTGTTTACTTGTATACCAGCACTGCTTTTACTACCACTATTAGCACGGTGCTGCCATATTTTCACTCACTTAAATAAAAAATAAACTAAAATAAAAAAAAAATAAGTGAGAATTAAATAAAAAATCTAATTAAAATTAATTTCCCATTAAAAGAATTTAGTAAGACGCAGCCTAAGTTAACTTGACGTTGACATATATATTTTCTTTGAGGAAAGCCAACTATATTTGTATGTCGATGGTCGCGACATAGTCAAAGGTGGTTAGGTGTCGTCTAACTTGTCATTAACTACTTTTGGGCAGAAAATATCTATAAAAAGCCTAATAAAATTGTTGAATATCATTTTTATAATGCCAAGAAATAAAAAAAAACAAATAACTTAAGGATGAGAAGACCTAAAAGTTAAATATTCTGAAACTAGAATTATTAAGAAAAACCAACAAAACCAACAACCACATGATCAAGTGTGAATTGCAGCGTAATAGCCGCGCTTGATTATAGTTGGCTCATATGAAAAAAGTGGAAAAAGAAACAGCAGTTTATAAGGTGAACTTAGCACAGTGCGTAGGCACCTCGCTGCGTCAGCTGGGTCCGTTGGATCGAATCCCACTGAAGAAGTCTGATGAGGCGATGTGGTGATCTCCGAAATAGCTACCACTTCTACCATTTTTATAAATTATTGTTACTTTTCTACAACAGTTTTTCATTAAAAAACGGCCTCAAGCTTAATAAAATTGTTGAACATAATATAAAAAAAATTGAATTATTTATGTTTATTTTTTATTTTTTATACGTGCATTCTGCTGTCCCTGCGGTCCCTAACTAAAACCACATACCTGTTGATTTTTTTTTTATCAATTGATAATTTTTTCTGCAGGGTATTCATAAATGTGTGCGGATGTTGCTGAGTATCTACATATGTATGTGTGTGTGCATGCATATGCATTTTTGCTGCTGGGAATTTTCGTGTTTTTTTTTTTTTTGTACAATGATATCTCTTTGCGTGTCTGTATCGGCGATGTGTGTTGCAATTTAGCTTCGAGCGTAAAGAAATATTAGAAAATAGCTGGAATGTTGCTATATTGATTTCTATGAATTTTGCATAGTTATAATTAAATAAAAATTTATTGCTTTTTAAAAATCTTATGTTGTATATATTTAAATTGAATTTCAAATGCTATTGCTGATGGAGGTTTTCCTTGAATGGCATTTATTTTGAAGTTACCCAAAACAATAGGGAGAGTTTTAACGAAGGCATATCTAAGTACGCTGCAGCAAAAAGGTTTGATAAAAATGTTTTAACATGTTTTACAAATTGATTGATAAAGTGTATGAAAATGTCAACTTATAAAGCTTTGGCTCTTTTTTAATGTTTTAGTTGCTAGTTGCATACATATGTAGTTGCATTTTTATTTCAGTTTTTTTCCCCAACATAAAAATTGCAGATACTGTGAATTTCAATGACTTCATAGTAATCGTGTAACAAACTAATGTATGACTAAGTACGAGTACTGTATGTATACCTATCTATATTATACAATATGTAAAAGCATATTTTTTTGTTACCTATGAGGGCATTGGGTCATTGTAACCGTGAGAAAAGTGTTGAAGTTGAAATCAAACAAAAAAAAAAAACATCAAGTGATGCCATATTGCGCCAACAATATAACCATTGCTAGCAATTACTTGTAATATGCCGGCAATAACAGTGAAAGAAAAAATGTATTAGACAATTGTTATGAGAGTAACAAAAAAGTACTTACAAACATACGAATAGATAATAAAATAAGCATATCGAGCCCTAACCGCCAAAATAACGTAAGCGACAATTTTTTCAAAATTTCATTTTTGATGTAGAAATGCATCTAGAAGCTCTAGGAACATTTCTGCATCAAAAATAAAATTTTGAAAAAAATGTCGCTTACGTTATTTTGGCGGTTAGGGCTCGATATGTTTTCATATACATATATTTATGCAAGTTGATGGAATGAAAAATAACAAGTAGGTTTGTTGAAATTAAACAATAAACCAAAGAAATATTTCAAAAATTTGTTTTCACATTGCAAATTTATTTTACACCTGTAAAAATGTATGTACCTCTGAAGTAATAACAATAATTACATATTTATATATGTACTTATAAAAACGTTTGGTATGTAGGTGTGAATTGCTGCTCACGCATAACAATGTGTGCTATTAACAAATGTTGCTTTGCGGCGCTCGATTGTAATTTATTTATTACTACGGTGACCATACGTACCGATTTTGGCGGGACAGTACCGATTTTTTAAAGGTCGGCACGTATAAGTGTCCCGATTTTTTCATATTTGTACCGATTATGTCCCGATTTTCAGTGTTTTATTTATTAATTTAAAAAGAGTCTCCCTGTACTAAGACCCAAAAAAAATTTTTCTTATAAACTTGGCAGCACATTCGTTATGTTATGTTTTATGCTATAAAACTGGTACTCTCCCTATACATCGCAGTCTATCACTCTTGGCTGAACTTTTTTTAAGGTTTCTATAATTATTTGTTAAGTTTTTTTTTTAATTAAATTGTTTTAACTTGAATTAAGTGAAATTACAAAAAGTTATACTAATTCCCTCAAAAAATGCATGGATAGGAAAAATATAAGATATAGATACAGTGACAAAAATATAAATAAGGAAAAGATTTTTTAGATCTATTTAAGGTTTTTTATTTTTATGAAAGTGTAGCTCCTTATTGAACAAAGACCATGCAATTAAAAATTTCTAACCTTGTACCAAAATTAGCGCAGTTCGACAAAGTTTCTTCAAAATATCGAGTTGAGCCAATTCAAATCAAAATAGAAATTTTAAGTACCGTTGATTTTTGGTAAATTTTTTTTGTGAAAGGTGTTGCTCATTATAACTACTTTGTATGGAAGAAAACGAACAAAAAATTGCCAAAAATCAACGGTAAGTCCAAGCTACTTCAAACTTGCACTTTGAATTGGATGGGCATACTCAAACAATTCTAAAAAATCTGTTTAAAATGTTCACAATTTTTAGCAGCATTTTTTAAAATTCAAAGTTTTGAAATTTTAATTTACGCTGGTTTTTAGACAGTACTCTATATTTTCATAAAAAGTAAAACAAAAATTTTAAACAAAGAAAAGTAGCCTAATTGTCTATTCACTACTGTAAAAATTGCGTGTATAAATTTTTGCGATAATTTTTCAAGTTTGCTTCTCTTTCTTTTGTTTTAAATAAAACTGTATTAAAAGATGTTATATCCTTTTATTCTAAAAACAAAATTGTATGTTCGGTCTCGATGCATTAAAATTGTCCTGATTTTTGTCCACAGAAATCTGGTCACCGTAGTTATTGCTCACCTTCCTACTACGTTTGGTTATTGCAGTTGTTGTTGTTGTTGCTGTTGCTGTTGCTGCTGCTGCCAATGCTTGGTGATAATGCGGTCAACGTGCTGAGCAAGTAAACAGACAAAAACTCATACATATGTACATATGTGCATTTCAATGTATTGCCTACAGGAAAGTTAAACTTAGTACGAAAAAAGTCGCCTTTTGGAATTTGTGTATTTTATGTCTACTGGACCAGGGGTAGAACGAACTAGGTAGTGTAACTAGTTACTAAATAACTAATGTGGAGTTTGAATCGATTAAGGAAAAATGGCTATTAACTTTATGATGAACTTGCAATGAACACTTATCGTCTACGATGGGAGTAAAATGAAAACGCCGAAAGGGATTCCAAGCAGAAATGTTCAATGGCTAGTTATAGGGAGATTCGATGATGGCATAATTAAAAATCTGTTAGTCTGATCGAATATTATTTGTCAAAGATCCGGTGGAAAAACTCGAGGCTCGCTAGTTTCTTCCTTCTGTATAAAAGTAGTTTTTAATATTAAACACCATACATACACACTTTTTAGTGAAGTGAAATTTAAGCCTCATCGCTTGCCAATGAAGAAAGGAGGAGTGGGAAATGAGATGTTAATAACTACTCAACGGAAAAAACACAAATAGCCATACAAACATGTAGCAAGATTTTTGTTTGACTATCACGCTTTTATGAATCAATCATCAGTTGCGGCAAGTTGAGACGTTCCAAAGCGGTTTTGATGCGTAAACCCCCCACATTCCACGCAAACTGTCTGCATCTGAATGTACATACTTACATACATACTAACATATGTAAGCATATAAAGTACTCATTCATTTCATTTTGATGCGCTGCGCCTACTTTTCAGCTGCGAAAGAGTTGAGGGCAGCAACAACAACAACAACACAAAAATAATTAATGTTTGTTGTAGTAGGTGTTGCTGCTTTTGCTGCGTGACATTTTGTAATGAAATTGCTTTCTGTGCCAACATCGGCAAAATGTATGTAGATATGTATGAAGCAAAGTCGCAACAACGTCAACAATAACTGCTTTGACAGCAAATTAGCGCACAGCTTCACAACAAAAAAAAAATAATAAAGGAAATATTAAGTAAAATAAAAGAAACAATTTGTACGCGCTTATGCAACACGTGGAATAGCCGGTGTAATTGCGTTCATTTATGTATGTGTGTATATATGTATGTATGTACGTGTGCATAGTCATGACGTTGCTTGTCTGGCAACTGATGTCTGGCGCACGGCTAATTTCACCAGAATGCATCACTCGTGCGGTTAACAGCGCGCAAAAAGTGAGTTGAGCAAACGACCAGCAATTGTTTACAAAACGAAAAAAAGAGATAATAGTAAAAAGTTAAAAAAAGCGAAAATTTCAACTTGACCCACTTTTTTCTGATTGTCATAGTACGTTTATGTTTTAATTAGGAATTCCCCGGAATTTTAAGTTACAATTTATTAAAAATTGTTTTTTGATGTGTTGTCAAAATTTTACAAAAAATACTATCAAATGATGAAAAGTAGCAGTGATTTTTTTTTTAGTAAAATAGTACTTAGCGAAATTTTTTTTTTTTAAAACATTTTCAAAACCTAAAGAATAGGATTTTACTTTTATTGCTATTTGTGGCTTTGTTTTACATACGCATCCTCCGTCGAGGTCTATATTTCACATATTTTATATAAATCACAGAAGCGGCAGACGTTAGTGCCTGAAAGATTAATATTACTGAGGTATTATTCTAAAATTTTAATTTGAAGATTTCTCAAACCAGTGCTCAAAATTTGATCAAAGTGAACTTGCATACGCAATTAAAATGTTTTTATCGAAAAAATCACTCATACACACATCGAAATTCCCTAAAAAAAAATATTTAAAAAAATTTTTTTCTTGAAAAATTTTCCACATACAAATTTTTTGATAAAAAAAGTTAGTTTTTGAAAATATTCCATCCCAAAAAAAAAAAATTAAAAAAAATCACAATGGTAGCTCTGAGTACTGCGCAATATTTAAGTATCGTATTATGGGGTGCACTCTACAATGATTTGAGTTATGAATTTTTTTTTTTTACACCGAAGTTGAGTAAAATGAGTACATTACACATTTTTTAAACCTTTTTTTTAGATTTTTTTTTGAATATGCAGTTTTACAGCCAATTAAATTTTACTGTAATAAAGTGCAAGTTTTGGAGGATGGTTCCGTGCGCAGAAGTGGAAAACTTTTGACTGTCATTCACCTGGGAGTAGCCAGAGTGATTCTTGTGCGTACGGTTTAAATCGCAGCTCACAACGTCCAGACCAAACATCCGTTTGGGAGCGAGCTAAAGTCAGAAGGCGTAAAACTTCGCCTGCGCTGGATTTGGGTCCCGCCACGCTTAAACCGCGCCGAATGAAAAATTCCAACAAGTCTCGGATGAGACCCCCTTTTTTGATGACGACCACGGCAAACGTATAAAGGACTATGGTTTGAGCCTATGCACCTGGAATATCCGGACCCTTAATGGGGAAGGTGCCTCTGCCCGGCTGGTTGATGTCCTCGGGAAGACAAAGGCTGACATCACCGCCATCCAAGAAATACGATGGACGGGGCAAGGTAAAGTAAGCGTGAAGCCTTGCGACGTCTACTACAGTTGCCACGTAAAGAAGCGCAAATTCGGTGTTGGAATCGTGGCGGGAGAGAGACTCCGTCGCCGAGTACTGGCGTTCACCCCGGTGGACGAACGGCTAACCACAATCCGTATCAAAGCTAGATTCTTCAACATCTCGCCCATCTGCGCCCATGCCCCGATGGAAGAGAAGGATGAGACGTCCAAGGATATCTTCTATGAGCGCTTGGAACGTACATATGAGCGCTTCCCCCGACACGATGTCAAAATCGTGCTTGCCGATTTTAATGCCAAGGTGGGCGAGGAAGGGATCTTTGGCGCCAGTGTCATAAAATTCAGCCTCCATGACGAAACGTCCGATAACGGACTGAGGCTGATCGACTTTGCCGGGGCCACGAAACTTGGTAATATGTAGTACTAGGTTCCAGCATGAGAACATCCACCAAGCTACTCGGCTGTCTTCAGATCGAGAAACGAGAAACCAAATCGATCGTATGTTGTGATAGACGGAACAACGCAAGGAAAGCTTAACGTCGAGAAGCTGCAATTGCAATTTATTTGGCTTTCAGACATATTTTTGCAGATGAAAATTTGGATATAAATCGCAGATAAATTTTAAGCCCTACTTGAGAAAACGGCACTTCGTCTGTTATCAGCTTCCAAATAACTTAAGAAATCCAACGAGCCTATCCTTTTTGCCAAGCTATTTACTACTTTTTTACGTGCTATCTACGTGTGTGATCTCAATTCCCACCACGAAGTTTTAGCTTAAATCATATAATCTGCTAAATATCCCTTCCTTCCAACAATGTCACGACTTTATTACTATATTTAAATGACAGCACAGATGCAATTACCAATAATTATTTCCAAAAAAAAAAAGACCAACCCAATTTCCATCCAGAAATCATATTTTAATCGCAAGCTAATTGTGAGAAAATGTTCAACACTCAATTTTCTCTGCACTTAATAGAGCATTGCAAACTACTATACATTCACTTGTAGTCAAAATGATAAATGCAAGTGCATAAATATATGTACGTATTTATGAAAGCATGCACATCCGCAGACAGCAATTAATAGACGGTTGGAGGAACCATAAATCAGAATTTAATAATACGTTTATGCACTAAAGCGTGTGCCCAATAGCAGCAGCAACTCCAAAGGCATTTATTTAACTTTTAACGTGTGCGCCAAAACACACACACATACCACTTGCAAAGTTTGTTTAGTAAAATTGCTAAGTTTTGTTACAAAGTACGGGCGCTTTAATTAGAGGCTGCNTGAAATGTTAAATAGCAGTGAGTGAGCAAAATAATGAAAGTGAAAAATTGAATGAGTGAAAAAAATGCAGGAAAAGGGGTTTTTTCTTAAAAGCGGTCGGCCCTCGGCAGGCAATGGCAAACCTCCGAGTGTACTCCTGCCATGAAAAACAGCTTCTCATAAAAATACACTCGCCATTCGGAGTCGGCGTAAAACTGTAGGTCCCTCCCCTTTGTGTGACCACATCAAGGGGACCGCCACAAATTGCAGGAAAAGCACATATGTGTAAGCGCCAAACTATTATTATTATTTTATATGAATTTTACTTCTTTACTACTGAAACATGTATATGTTTAAATTCGTTGGGAATTTTGTGGGATAAATTTTCAAGATGTGGGTAATTGAGGGATTTTTTCACCATTTTCGTGGGATTTTTAACAGAGAATGTCTGGCATCACTGCTCTGAACTAGTGCAAAACGGCTGCAGAGAGGGACAGTTGAAACTCTCGGTGTGTTAGTTGCGCTCTGTTGAGAAGTAAATGCATAAATTCTCAATTCTCGTACAATACTAAAATAGCTCAGCGGGAAGACCTCAGACTCTAACATCGTTGGTTGCGAGTTCAAATCGCGGTGGAGGCAGTTGTGATTTTCAGATTTAATAAATTTAAATTATTGAGTGCCGTTTTAAAATTGAAGAGAAAATTATCAAATTTAATATAAAGAAAATAAAAGAATAATAAAAAAGAAATAAAATGCAATCTGTAAAAGAACAGAAAAAAATGAAATAAATAAAAAAAATCGAATAATCGAATTTTTTTTTAATAAAAAACTTATTGTCGCAGATCTGTCTAAAATGGGACCAGTTTAGAATAGAAAATTTATCTAATAATCGAGTTTTAAAATTTTTTCTCATAGAAAAACTTACTGTGCCAGAACTGTCCAAAATGGAACCAGTTTAGAACTAGTTCGAAAGTTGAAAGCATTGCGTTGGGATAGATCGAGAACCAGTACCGCCTCTTAAAGAGCTAGTTCTGCGCTAGTCCTGAACTAGCACGATTTACTGCAGGGTGGAGAAGACGACACGACCGAAGCGCTCAACAGCTACGGCAATGATGGTGGCTGTAAAAGCAAAAGCAATGTGACCAAGCATGACAACGAAACAGCAGCACCATCATAGGCATGATTTGTTGTTGGTGCTCATAGCACCTTTAAGTTGGCGCCTTTTCTGGCTATGAGTGATTGTCAACTGGAATGCCCGCGACGATGACGGCGATGCTGGTGGGTTTTGGTTGTTGGTGATGCACGTGAATGGCTGCACGCCGCGTTTGTCGTGAATCAGTTGCATGCATCGCATACATACATATGTACTTATGTATATAGGTACATATGCTTCATTGAAGGCACTTCTTTTTTTGCTCGCAGTCAATGGCGCAAGTTAAGCTTATACACGCACATTATTACGCACATAAATTAATTGATATGTGTGCGGCTTATACATATTTGCGAAAAAACTTAGCGGCTACTTGAAAATCGCCTCGCTCGGCAGACAGCATGGCTTGCGGAATTAGGTTAATTAAACCGAAAATTTTATACGATACATACATACACATTTATTTCAAAAGCTTGAAAAGTAAAGGAGTAAAGAGCATAAATATGCATGGAATTTTTTTCCTTTTTAAATAACATTTGACAAGTTAGCATTAAAAAAAATATATATTTTTGGCCTTTCAATGTATCGCATGGAGTTGAGTGACAGCAAACATAAGAACTTGGAGTAAGTTCTTGGAGTAAGGCATCTTAGAAAACAGATTAATGTAACTTATAGTCTACTATTAAGAAAATTGTGTATTCAGCTGAGCTGAATAACATTTTTTAGGGATATTCAGCAAACTAATTCGTATAGCTTTATTGTAGTGTAGAATAATATGGTTACAAAAGTAATTTAAATTTAATTCAGCTGAGCTGAATAAAGATTTAAACACTTCAGTGCACACTTTTTCCGGAAATACGTATATTCAGCAAGATTACACGAATAAACATAGTGAGTTAAAAGCAAAATTTGTGAAAGCGAAAAAATTAAGGATTTAAAAAATTAGGGATTAATTAAAAAAAAATATTTAGTCATATTTTTGCGATGATATTTTTTCGCAAAAAAATAATGTTCAGCAGTAACCATTTTTCACTAAATGCAGCTAATGATAGTTTGAATGCGAAAAAGTGCGTTATTGTAGCGTTGTTGTTACACAATAAAGGTTAATTATTGCTTAGCTGAATGGAGAATTCAGCTTAAATTTTTTCGAATAAGTATCGGGAATTCAGCTGAACTATTCATAAGAAGACGGAATTTACTTGCTTATAAAAATCTATAAAAAGGAAATTTCAAAATAATAAATGATAACCACTATTTATATAATAAGATACACACAATTTTCTATGAGATAAATTCTGCTTTACTGAATAAGACTTTCAAGCTTAAAATATATATTTTACTTAGTTTCCTCAAAACTTATATGTATTAGCTGAATATTTTAAAATTTAATGCCAATAAGTTCTCTAGAGTTTTAGTTTGAACTCAGCTAAGTTGAAGAAGCTTTTTTCTAATTTTGAAAATCGATATATAAAAATTTGTATGGGATAAATTGCATTCAGCTATTCAGCTTTGTTCAATATGACTTTGAGGTTTAAAAAATATGTTTCACTTATGTAGTTTTCTTAAGAGTTTTTTATACTTTTGTCCGCATTCAGCTTAGCTGAACAAATATTTTTTCAATTTGGAGTGTGAACTTCTAAAATTTTCTCAAAAATAGCTGCATTCAGCTTTGCTGAATACCACTTTAAAGTGGAGAATATAAGTATACCTCATGAAGATATTTTAAGTATTCAGCTCAGCTGAATGCATTGAAATTTATACAGCACAATTCGACTCCGTTACTCAGCTTAGCTGAATAAGCATTTTTTAATTAAGATAAATTACATTCAGCTTTGCTGAATAAGATTTTGAAGTTTAGATTTGTTTTACATAGGCGTCTTAGGTATACAGCTTAACTGCTTTTATTGAAATTTAGTGAGAAAAATTTCTCTGTATTGTTAGGTTATTTTCAGTTTAACTAAATAAGCATTCTAAATTTAGAAGACGAATTTTCACAGCTGACAATCATTGACAATGAAAGACTGTGTGAAAATTTAAATTGCAAATATACTATGCACACGGCCAGTAAATGAAATAAAATTACTGGAACATTCGCATATTTTATATTTTAAGCAGTTTTTTAGTTAGCTGAATTGCCATTATTCTACTCCTTTTCTGTTTTGATTGGATGTTTTATACAAGTAATGTGTATTCAGCGGCGCTGAATAGAGTTCTATGTAAGATATTTGACAATATTCAAGTACATCACCCTTTCGTGGCTTAATTTCGCATCTACCCTTCAAGTATGGAGTCTGTTATCGCTTAGGAAAAGAAATTTATTTACATGGATTGAATTATATTCCGAAACAAGAAAAATTTTATTTCTCTAGAAATTGCTTAATTTGATAAATATTCTCCCAGCTAAAATCAAAGCGCATGGTACACCATAATCTAAAGCCAATAAGCATTTCAATATGCTGGTATTTTAAACTCAAACCGCGAAGCTGCTTACTTAATTCACTGCTGTTTATAGCTAAAGATTCGCATGAACTCATGACACATCTCTGCCGCTACAGCCCCAAGCTAGCGATAACATCCCTTTAAAAAGTGAAAAAGCAAACTGAAGATGTTGCAACAAGTGAATTTTAATGCACCACTCCCCATTAAAGCTGCTGCTACTCGACTAAGGAAGAGAGCAAAAAGAAGCTCAAGTAATACCTAACTAATTTGTTTGCTATTTCTTCTGTGGCTATTTTATGCAAAACTTTTAACCATACACACTTTATCAATGATAACATGGCTAACTACAAAACGGGTTTGTCGCTTAAGTCTTTCGTTCAAATGAGTGGCCAATACGAATTAATGTTTTGATTTTATTGCCTAGCGTAATTTAACGATTTGTTTTATTAGTGTATGCATGTGTGTGTGTGTGTGTGTGTGTACGAAGATGAGGTGTGGTGATAAGTTGGTAGGTGAGGAGTAATAGGAGGCTGCAAAGGCGCATTTGAAAAATTAGGTAGTCACTTTTTTTTTTGCAGCAGCAGCAGCAGCATCAACCGAGTAGGGTTAACAAATGTTTGAACATTGTGTCATTAGCAAAGAAAATTTGCCAAGAAATGCTTGCGCTAATTTTAGTCAGCAGCATAAAGCAATAAACCAATAACAATGCAACTCAACTCACCTCAAATAAAAAAGCAAGCGAGAAGTACGACTATTAATTTATAGGTTGTTGCGGTTTACCACAGCTGATTTCTGGTATTGCACCAAACCGGCAGCAAAATACTAGTTTTTTCTTTAAATATGTATGCGTAGTGGAAAAAGACGTAAGCAAATAGCAAAACCAATATTATTTAGTTGTTAAAATCAAACTGAAGAGGAGTAAATTTGGTTGCGGTATAAATTAAGTAGCCACTCAAGTGAAGCACGAAGAAATAAGCAGATATCTACAATTTAGGTAAGCATATAGAGAAAGAAGAAATCAGTATATAAAAAAGTAGAGAAGTTTAGAAATGATAAAATGACAAAAACATTCTGCTTGGCAAGGCAAGTTCAGGAATGGCAGATCATTTAAAATAATTTATGAAAAGACTGTAGTCGGTCACAAACAAAATATATGCTTTACGATAAGCGTTTTTAAGCTTTTTTTTTAGATTATAAATAAACGAGCACAGAGTAAACTCTCACTCTGATCACCACGGATCTCCATAATTTACCCTTACCCCACAAAAGACCCTTGACTTGGAAGGGTAAGGAAAGAACAAAAAAAAAATATGAAGACTGTTACTAATCATAAAATGGTTTAAATCAGGTACTATGAATAAATTGTTTTCTATTTGAAAAAAGCAAAGAAAATGTTGGCCAGATTTTTAGAACACTCTCATAAGTGTTAACATTTTCTTTCTCAAATTTTGTAGGCATTTAAAAAAGGAAACGTTTCGAGAATTCTCGTTTTTTTGGATTCACTTGTGATTACCCGATATTTTTTGGCCTTTTGGAGGGAATACTAAAGAATTTTTCCAGAATTGTGTGATTTTTTTTTGAAATTTTCGGGATTTTCAAAAATTTTTCGGGATTTTTCGTGATCTTTGGGGAATTACGAGAAATGTTTAAGGATTGTTGAAATATTTCGACCTTATCCAAAACTTATCGGAATTTTTCACGGCATTTTCCGTAACCAATTCAGTTAATAAATGGGTACCACTTAGAGATAAATATGCGTCCGAATTGTAAATGCCCTCGATGAGTTCTAGGAGGAAACAAATCTCTTTAACCGGTGTTAGACCAAAGTGTCATTATAGTGTATACTCAATCATTCACTGTCCCGTAGAAAAGGTCTGATAGTTACAATTCCGTTATCTCTGCCAAGCTGGTGAAACGCGCTTGAGACGCTTTTGTATGGATAGCTGGACTATGTCATTATAAATGGTAAATCGGCACCTCTTTATCCTTTTAGAGACAGAGTAGTTATGTGTTGGTGTTGGTTGATTTTTCCGACAGGGTGGTAAGATGATTTAATTTGGACCGAATTTAAGTCATCGCTCTCACGAGAACGAGAAATGACACTGAAGATGGCACAACGACGAAACCGATATGTCTGCAAACCAAGCTTGATAAGGAATGACGGAAATTCATTCAAAAAAATTACAGACAGTTTATGCTTTAGCAATCGGAGCATTGGTGCACCATGTACCGGGAAAGAATTCTTACCAAAAATGTGTTTAAAATAGAAAGTTCCTCAGAGTGTTTATTGTTAAGGCGCGGCCATAGAGACCTGGAGATATCACAGTCGTCTCTGTTGACCCATCGGACATTTCTTACGGCTGAAGTGTACTCGTCAATGTTTCTCAGTAGATCATGAACTGCATTTTCGAACCGTGTCTAGTTATCTCATCGGCTACCATTCGCTTCCTTCGATATTGCAATGTGCAGCAGTCAAGCATTGGGAGGTGTTGATGTCACTCAGTGATGCCATAACTTCACTACTTTGGATTCTAATGCTTTTAATGCCGCTTGGTTTCCAATGAATAAACATAGTGACCTTTTCTGATAGATACTTATTATTAGATATGAGACAACAATATTCCTTATTCCCCTCAAAGAGACTGTAGACGTCGGGTACCCTTTCGATAGATATGGAACGCTGCTGGGCCTTTTGTACTCCAGAAAATGAACGAATGATAACTTTGTTTTAAAAGTTAGTAGACACTTACTTAGTAGACGCTTTTAAATGCAGAATTGGAACGAAAAAAAAATATTCCTTCATTTCGTGGTAATTTCCTCTCTGAAAACTGCCTTGAGAATATCAGCCAACATAAAGTTTTCACAATCCCACATAATTTCTTATGCTAATTTTTTTTTTTTAGAAAAATCTATAGCAGTTTTGTGTATGTATTAGCGAATGTGTAGCTGTGACATACTAAGAGCGCCATAGGTTTCCGTAAAAAATCGTAAAAAGGAACAGTCCAGCGCCTTCGTCTTGGCCTGCAGGCTGTATCGGAGATACAGCCGCTAAATTTAAACGTAGAATACGTGGTATGGTTAAGAGCATATCCAAGTAAAAAAACAAAAGCACACACTAAGCAAAAAATATCGATAACAAAAGCGATAATAATATCGGTAGCAAAATCGATAAAAACATCGATAAAGAAATCGATGAAAATATTGATATCAAAATCGAAAAAATATCGAAAGCAAAATCGATAGCAAAATCGATAACAATACTGATTACAAAATCGATTACAAAATCTATCAAAATATCGATTACANGAAATATCGATACCAATATCGATAGCAAAATCAATAACATTATCGATAAAAATTTCGATAGCAAAATCGATAAAAACATCGGTAATAAAACCGACAAAGTATCGATTATTATACCGATAAACCCCGAAATATGTACTTACGGACACATACATACTTTTTGTCTCCTTCCCACNTGAATCTGTCGACAGGTTTGGAATTTTATCTTTGAAACGCCACACTTTTCTTTGAAATCGCTTTATTAGTTCTCGTGCAATAAGCGTTTTTGTGAAACTCTAAAAATTACAACTACAACATTTGAACATAGCCCCCATACCTTAAGGTAAGACGTATTCTACGTCAAAAAGAAATAGTAGAAAGGAAGTTATAAAGATGTACACGGGTGGCGTAAATAAACACAAATACGCTTACGCAAAAATGCTAAGAAATACTTTTCGATATTTTATCGATGGCTATGCATGTATGTATGTATGTTTGCTTGTTTTATGCAAATTTTATGGTTAGATATGTATGGCTGAGTTAAGTAGTTTACTACCTTCACTTCTACATTCTAAAATTTTGTATAATTTTATATGTACATATGTATATGTGTACCTACTTAGATTTATGTCTATATAATGCTTATATTGATCTGCAGTGTTATCAATCTCAAGCCAATTTGAAGTGAACTAACAGTACAACTATTTGATTTTCTTCTTTTGTTTTCAATTCTTTTCAGTCCAGTCACTAGTGGCTAAGTTAATTTAGCACATTAAATTAGTTTTTGCATATCTAAGTATACATACGAATGTACATACGTACGTATGTGTGTGTCTGTTTATAACTGGCTTTTGAAGTGGCAGTAGCTCCACTTAAGGTGAATAAACTATTGACGCTGAGTGGTTTTGCATATTCTAAGCGATGAGCTCAGCTGTTCTTTTTCAAATTGAAGTGGAAGCTAAGTGATGTGCAGAAGAATCTGCTGAAAATGGATACATTTATTTATGTACATACATGTGCGTCTTTGGCTAATTTGCATATTGATAAAATGATAAACTAATATGCATGCACGAGCATATATATTAGAGATGGGTAGGGGAAATCGGGACTAGCTGGACGCACGCTAATCATTTTAGAATGGCCGAAATAGGCGGTATTGGTAAGGTCTTCAAAATTTTGGCGATGAGATGGAGAAAAAATAATTTTCCGAAACTTTCGCTAAAACCCGCTACTGCCAAAAATTTAAAGGTTCAGAAAATCTTCTTCAGCATAATAACCAGAAGATGCCAGATCTTTCAGTATGGCTAAATTGAATATCCGAGAATAATGGCGTTTTCTTTTCTATGTTGGCTTGCCATTGCCCTCTCCTTAGTATTTGTGCGTAGAGGGCACTGAGAGAGCAACATTTTTCGGTTGAAAAGAAAATGCCATAAGTTGTTCAATTACATTATTTAAAATCCATTTGAAAACCATGGCGAATTTTTTTTTTTAGCTATTGGGACCCACTGGACCCGTGGTACAAATCTGAAAAACGACGGGATGGGCGGGTTCGAGACTTGAAAATTTAATGTCGTGATCGACATTGAATATTTAGTCCCGCGCTCATCTCCAATACATATACATATCTCAAAGTGTATATGTGAATAGCAGCTGGTGAATGTTCTACTGCTTGTGGCAGACAATACATTCCCTACTTTTTCATATTTACATAGTTTCAACGATTCTTTTGTTTCAAATTGTCTTCCGAAAATAATTGATGCGCGTGCCGAAAGCGTTTAATTTAAAACGACATAATTCTTTTTGTTGATTCGAATGTATTTCTTATGAGTTATTATTATTAATATTGACTGCTTTGTGAAAGGTGTGTTAGGCAAAAGCGTTAAATCGGACACCGCGGCTGCTAGCGCGCATGACGGGATAAAAAGAGGTATGTGTGTATGTAGATATATGTATATTAGGGTGGGTCAATTTTGCATAGGAGACTTTTCCGACTAGGTGGGCCGGTTATAGCGGTATTCCATGTTGCCGAAGGAACCAAATTGCTCAAATGGGTTCTTTCCTTAGCATTGTTTTATTTTGTTATAGTGTTATACTTAAGTGTTTGAATTCGCTATAAAAATATGATCTGAAGCATACAATTATCATATTTAATATCGTAGAATTGTCTACATTTTGTGCATCATTTTAAGAAGATATGGAGAAAATGAAAATAAATAAATAAAAATTTGAATTAAAATGGAAGTGTGCAAAAACTTGTATTTCTTATATTTTCTATTCAATATTAGTTCTATGTAAAAATTCAAGCAAAAGTAAAATATGCATTTTTTCGCAACGTAAGAAACTCGTAATTGGTATTTGTTGCGCCCTTTAGCGGATGCTTTAAGAAAAAGACAAGTCCAGAAATTGATTCCTCATGCCAAAATAGTCTCCTATAGCATGGCCTTTATGAAAAAATCAAACATTTTATTACAAAAGTACAGTTGCTGAGGAAAGCTATTATTTTAGAAAATTTGAAAGCCACAAATCGATTTGAATGCCTTTTTTTCTTTGGAGAATTTGCTTCGAATACTCCTATACCCTACCGACATACTTATTAACAAACAAAATCGACCCACCCTAATGTACATACGTACACATGTGGGAATTTGTGTGTGAGCACACGCTTTGATTGATGCTAATTAAAAGAAGCTAATGATTTACTTTCATAAAAAGAAGAACTAGTGTCGTTTAGTGTTTGATTAGTATTTGTATTTGTATGCTTTATTGATTTTTAATGCAAATATGCAAACCAAATATATAGTGAATATGCTCGTTTAGACGCTTACTTTGGAATTAAAATTTGGAATTTGACACCTTTTGTAATAAAATAAAACAATTGAAATCAATAAAGAAGCAACTAAGAAGATGCGGATTAAAAATTATTAATAATAATAATAATAGTGAGACATTAATAACTGATGGTTTCACCAGCAATTAAAGGGAAAAATTATTTTACACTTAAATCTCTTTCGTCACATTGGCTATAAGAAGAGTGGGTACCTTCCGTCCTCGATGCACTGCTGGTAGTGAGGCTTTACTCTCCACGTAGGTGCGACTGGAAACACGCTATAGCTTCGGTCATGTGACTAGCTATAGTTCTGGATAGTGGTAGAGTTCAATCGGGCTGATGGGTCTCACTCTGCTCTCCCAAATTTCTCACAATGTCTTCAGAGCTGCCGGAGCAGCGTAGTTTCAATTACATTTCCGTTGAATAGGGGACAGCGGGGTGTACAAAAATGGTTGACTGAATTCTCGATAGCAGGGACCGCCTACCGCCAGTTTACCGTCGGAAACCTTCTCAGTCGATTAGCAAGAGTTCCCTAGAGAGTCTAGGAAAGAGGCTATTAAAATTGCCCAAAGCAGTTAAACTTCTGCTAGGATATTCAAACGGGTGTGCTCCGAAGTGCAATCCCCTCGTAACGGATTCACAGAGAAGCACCGACAGTCTCATATGGAGCCAATGAAAGCTACCTGCAGCAAGTTGAGTAGTGTGAATATGGGCTTCATTCCAATTGACCCCGCCAACAAACCTCTTGGGGTGGAGAAATTAGCAAAGCTTCAGCCAGCGATTGACAACGTCACGATTGAGCAATCTGGAGCTGTCGTAAGGCCAGAATTCACGCTAGCTACCATACCAGCCCGGAACGGTTTCTCAACCACGATCATCTCTACTTGAGGACTGTTGAGTTAAAGGAAGGGTGTTCTGTGAGAAACTGCCGTCACCATTAGTAGATCGTGGGCGGTCAACGTTGCTTGTCGACAGTCGTGACTGGCCACTGTCTCTTGGAAACCCACTCAGTTGGAGTTAATATCCTTCAGATCTCTATTGACGTAGGTGTTTGGGGAATGAAAAGGTAGAATGCTCTCGGCATTTCCTTCTCAGCTGCTCTGCTGTCGCTAGATAAAGTATAAACCTTGCGGCTTGTATTTCATAAGGAATTTTTTTTATGAAATACCCGCAGTCACCGTGTAAAGAAATATCTAAGTGACCCACTTGCGGAGCAGCCACATAACCAACATCTCTTCGAATGGCAATTTCTTGCTCCACGTTTTTCTATGTAATGGGCAGATCTTCATTCAACTTCCCTTAGATGGGAAAAATCGAAACGAAGTTGTAATGATCAGGTGAAGAGATAACTTTGATACAGGCTCGCACCAATACGCCTATTGCGACTGTTTCCTTATTTCACTACGGTTACTTTGGAAACACACCTTCTCGTCTGATTTCGGGTTGCAGGACTATTCGCAGATTTTCGCACAGAGTTTGCATGGAGGATGCCTTACTGAAGAAGCCTCACCTAAGAGTGTTCATTTAGAAGTACCTACTCCTCATTCTAAGACACAAAGGACAGTTCTCTTAAAGCAGCCTTACATTCCACAAATATGCCGTTATAATCCTGCTTTGATAATACTTTTAAATTGTCTTAGGAATTCTTTATACTCTCGTAATTAAAATCGTTTCAAAAACCTTCAGAATGCGGATAAATAAGCCACACCCTAGCACCGACTACAACAGTCGCATACTTTTAAGGTTTACATTTTTTTTCAATGCCTAATGACCTTTTACTTTAGTTTGATTTCAATTTAAAATTTTCACATAACATTGGCATACTTTTTTAGTTTGGGGTTTGCCTGATATTGTTTCTTGCTTGACTACAAATTTTAATTATACTGAAATAAAATAAGAGTCGCACTGGTAAGCTAGACTTGCTGTTGTCTGATAAGTATGTACGTAAAAAAAAAAAGCATTAACCCAGTTTCGGGCAAACACACATATTCACATATACGTTATGCAATTAATTGAAAAAATAAACAAAATAGTTGAAACGCTCTCAAGCGTTTAATGGCAACAACAGAGTCAAGTACAAGAAAATTGTAAATTATGAAGAAATAAATAACACTTAGAACACTTCCGGTGTCATTTACCTTGGAATATGTGACTAAATAAGTAGCGGTGACACATTAAATTTAAATTTAAACTACATAAAAAACTCAGATTTACATATAAAAACCTGGTATGAAAAATGCAGATTAACATTTTCACAAAGAAAAAAGAAAAAAAACAAGAAAAATAATGCTTCATGTTTTATGTAATCTGAAAATCTCTTAAAAATCTAAAACAAAAAAAACATNTATTAACATTTTCACAAAGAAAAAAGAAAAAAAACAAGAAAAATAATGCTTCGTGTTTTATGTAATCTGAAAATCTCTTAAAAATCTAAAACAAAAAAAACATTTAGAACAAAAATGTGTCGAAATAAAAAATGAACACCTTCCGGGGTTAAACATAAAGTAAAATAATAAACGAAACTGGGCCAAAACATGACCATGAAAAAATGCTAAGCCACCGACCGCCGCCTGTACAGACTAATGTAAAAAAAAAAAAATTAAAACTACCATATGCTCACATAACCATGACAAAAAGGAGTTACGTAGAGCAAGTGTAAGTACCGCCAACAAAAACTAGAAACGACAAACACTTTGACACGCAGACGCACAATGCGAGACATAGAACTTTAATCGCCGACGAACGGATATTAGAAGGCAATTATTTAGTAGTGGCGTCTCTCATTCGGCGTTCGAAGTACATACATAGCTATTTGCAGCAGAATAATAAATAATATTTTTAAAATAAACAAACAACAAATATGTATTGATTAGCGGATGTTTGTCTATTTCTTTTAGACATTTATTATGGCCAACTTCTGACTTGAGAACCACTTTTTTTTTTTTTTGGCACAAATTACCAGTTTTGGTTTTTTTGATTGGCGCCAAGCATAGAATAATATAGGATTTTCAGCGAACTAGTGCGTCTTACAAAGCGTGATATGTAGCAGCTTAAGAGCGTTAGAGTAAACAAATCACTTCAGTTTGTTATTTGAAAGTTTATTAAGATCACACTGCCAATGATGCGTGAATAAACAACAAAATTAATGAGATACATTTTTCTTTATCAAATAAGTAAGCACTTTGAAGAACAACAAGTAATTTTTAGCAAAAAAAAACCGACTTAAAAAAAATATATATATATCTATATATTTCATGATCCAATGATCGGATCTAAAACAAGTTAGTTTGGGACCACCTCTGAGACACTATTTTTCCGTTGCAAAAAGAATTATTGAAATCGGTTGACGTGGTGCAAAGTTATGCGGTAACATACATAAAAAAAAATAAAAAAAAATAACAAAAAAATAAAATATTCCGACGAACTGATAACCTCCTCCTTTTTTGGAAGTCGGTTAAAAATGTATCAAAGCATACTTTGCTGCTGAATATTTGGCATCGGGTTAAAAAATATCCAAGTTTTTATTAAGATCTATAAAAGGTCTGTGTTAAAACTTTGGAAAGTTAACTGAATCAAGTTTATTGACGAGATTTCTTCTTCTTATTTTTCACCATGACCGTTTGCCGATTTGGATAAGATTTCCTTATAACAAAAATATATTCTAAGTCAAGACATTCAACAAAAATGATTACTTCGCATTTTCCAAGGGAATTCTATTGACAAGGAGCAATTTTTTAATAATGAACCTAAAATAACAAAAATTCGAGCATTAATTTGAAGACGAATTAAAAAAGTACTATAAGCATCAAAATATCAAGAAATATTGATGTCAATAGCCATTGAGACAGAAATGTTGATGAACTGATACACGTTTCGTTAATATTTCCTATCACTGCTCTAGTCATAATGACTGTTACGGTAATACGATAATCATCGGCGTAGCCAGAATGAAATTTAGGGGGGACCTCGACCCTATTAAGCTGGCATTTCAGGGTACTATTTATAATATTTATATATATATAAGGAAAATTTGTAAGTAAGGGGGGGGCTCGAACACCCCCCTGCCCCTACCTGGCTACGCCCATGACGATAACAATCTTACAAATTAAAATTTTTTGAGAGATTTAGAAACTTCCTATAATTTCAGGAAAATCTAATTTATTCATATTCTCAGCCACATTAAAGTTTGTGGCCTTTTTAAAAAAGGAGGAGGTTATCAATTCATCGGTATATTTTTTAATTTTATTTTTTTATGTATGTTACCGCATGACTTTGGAAACCGATTTCTATTACTCTCTTCTTCTTTTTAAAGGAAAGATGGTACCGAGAGATGATCCCATGCTAGCATGGTTGAGATCCGATCATTAGATCATGAAAAAATTAACGGTACACTTAAATTTTTAAATGAGCATCGAAATCGATTTTGTTTTTTTTTGCTTAACAATTACTTGTTTTTAATGAATTCCCGATATAGTTGTCGAGTAAATTACCGAGAAAGTGACAATCATTTTGATGACTTTTATAAAGCGATTATTTTTTTTTGGGGAATCTATATTAGTAAAGCAATAACCCATATGCAGAGGGGGGAATTTTCCACTAACTTTGTTCAAAAACGAATGGAAAGATAAATTAGTATTATTATGGCCGATTTAATATGGTGCAACGTATCCACGAAAATGCACAAGATACGACTTTTAGAAAGCATTCGCCATATTGAAAGCGCAAATTTTGAATTTTACGATTCTGTAATCAGAATCGAATTACGGCCATTAAAATCTGAGATCAGTAACCAAGAAAATATTAATTTGTGCGTTACGTTTTTTTTTTAATTTTCCAATTTTCACACCATTTTTAGAATATTATATTTTTTTATTTAATTTGGGCTTAGACAATCTTTTCTAAAATCCGTCCCAAATATTTATTTAAGGAAAGCAAATTATATGGATTGGTAAAAATCTTAACTTCTTCAGCATTTTTGAGCGAAATTTATTAAAAATGTTCCACTGTGATACATCAATATAAATGAGAAATCAGTAGTTATCAATGCTAACTTAAATTCCACAATTAAGTGGTGCTTGAGTATTAGCAATATAGTATTGACGGACTTCTTCCAGCTTTTTTAATATTTACAATGTTTTTCAAGTAAAAATTTTGTTGATATTTTTTATAAATACTTGGTTCATGCTTTAACAAAAAACTTTATAAATCACTAATAATAAATTCCTGCTTTGTGCAGAATTTAGAAAAATGTCATAAATTTTTTTTTTTAAATTTCGAGCTTTTTAACCAGAATTTTTAGACATTTTTTGTGTATGCAATTAACAGGCTTACAAAATTCTAGTAAAATAATTTTAAAAATTATTAAAAATTTTGTTTTTATTGACGGCATTTTGCACTTTTTTTAAGTCCGCGTTGAGTTCGGGTAGCGAATATGGTGGCGGAAAGTGGCCAACTGTTGAGCTGAGCGGAATTGCTCAGCTGTGCGTTTCTAAGACAAACAGTCAACGGTTAGACAACAGCTACGTTTTATGAACGCGTCCTATGTATAACTTCATATTTCGTTGCTGACTTCAAGACAATTGCTATTGTGAAATTAGTAAAATAGAACAAAAAAAAACGAAGAACAAAGTAAAGATGCTGTTGAGCTGAAAATGAACAATTATTTATGTGGAGATGTTCGCTCACGTTGCGCGACACGTAGATACTTTAAAATACATGGAATTTCAAATATGTATGTTTTCCTCATCGCTCAAGAACATGTGCTGACTAACTGAGTCTGATTGCTTATGCAAGCGTGTAAAATCAAAGTGCTTTATAAATGGGCAAATGTGTACGTATGTATGTATGTAAGTAGTTAAACGATGCTCAAACATATGCCAATATTTATGTATGTACGAGTATCTTCATTTAAATAGGTAGTTAGTAAGTGTAGCTGCATAGTTGCATAAATTATTTCAATCGACGAGTGTGAGTGTATATGTGTGTATATGTATGTACATAAATGTGTTCGCAGCATTTAAGCACCAGTTAATTATTCATATTGTGGTTTGAGCTAACTATTTGCTATTTTGTTTTTTATATATTTTTTTGTTTCTTTTTGGCTTGCTTTGAGAATTATTTGAATTCTACTTACTTGTAACATCTGCTCGCTTCGACAGCTGCAAACCTGCGAGAAGAAAGAGGTAGAGTGGTGATTAAATTGTTGGCATCGAACGGTGATTGATAGCTAGTAATTAGAATTATTGCAATTAGTGTTTAAGTGGTGAAATAGTCAAGTTTAATAAAATAGCTATTTGAAACTGAATTGAATTGAAGTGTCATAATGGTTTGTATACAAATATACGTACACAAAAAACATACGTATGCTGGAAATAATACAGAGCTTTGAGTTTCATCAAATAATAGTTAACGATTCTATCTTAATGTTATTCATTTATTAGAGACATGCTATTTGGTTCGAACGCCAAAGTAGATCTACTTAGAAAAAATTAAATTGGCCATTATCCCAAATAACTTTATTTCTAAAAAATTAAGCATTAATCTATTTAAGCCGCAAATGCACATACTCCCACCAAAGCTGGGTAGGGGCATTGGTTTCTCTATAGGGGGATCTAAGGTGTCATGCGGGGTCGATACAGGAATTTATACATAACAATTCAGTTTGAAGCTACTCTTTTGTTCAACGAACCAGGCCCAGCATTTTGCAGGTGGGAAAAGAACACTATGCTCCCGCTAGACCGCCGGAGGCGATTTTCTTAGACAAGGCCAGCCGGAAATTCCGACACTCTCTTTTTCATTGGTTACGTCACATGTAGTGGTGTACTTTAGAGCAGAGTTAATGTCAATTTCAAGGCATAGCGGCATGTACGCGATTGAGCCAGGGGTTCTGCTATAAAGGTGTCCCACGCGCTGATACTGCTGATACCGAAAGTTACCGCTCGAAAGCTAAGCAGAAGTGGGGAGCTGATAAATTTGCCATAGCGGTCTGGAATACCTACGATTCACTTAAAGCAAGGGACTCATTAGGAATGAGCTAAGAAAATTCCTACAAGCTCAAAACTATCTATACGGGACAATAACCCGTGGGAATGCATGCAAGCGTCCAGGCTATAAGGAAACACTTCGGCGTACTCTTAAGACTCTTGGCTAACCGTTCTGGTAGAATATTTATTAAGAGTGCAGCCACCTCTCGGTATGATGTAATGAAATTTATGAAAACCGCAAAAGTGACAGATGGTTTGCAAGAGAGTGCGGTGTCGAAATGGTTAACCGCTGGTCGTAGAGGTGAGTGCGAAACCGACCAACCAACTAACCGAGCCAATTTGGAATTTCGCTTGCTTCCTAAATTTCTACTTTTTGCACATTTATAAAACGCTTCTATGCATGAAATTCTAAGGACATTTGTGAGGAAGGTTTTTCTAGTAAGGAATGTCTTTTTACTTTAATTTACTTATTAAAAGTGGCTGTTTGTTCAACAAAAATAACGTGTAAAAGAATTATAAAAAAGTATGTAAAGAGTTCTTGAGAGAAAATATTTAATGCTGGTATTCTTGCAACAGGTGGATGTTGTACTGATTTGTGCTATGCAGTAGACTAAGAAAGTTTATATCAGGTTTAAGATACCCACAACTTATTTTTGAATGAAGTTTATTTAAAAGTTATCATATAAAATATAAATTTCAGAGTCGAGTACATACAAAGAGGCTAAGAAATAAATTAAAAAAATGATATTTGAGAATTGATACCAATTATACTACATTGAGTGAACTAATATTCTTATATGTATACTTATGTATACGTACATACATACATATGTACATCTAATAAAATTATAAGGTTCATACAACAATTTCTGAAGCAGCACCTGTTATTACTAGCACACCAGCAGCTTAAATACCTTAATCAATTGAGCAATTAAATGGTGGTTTGCAATTTTAATTGCAATATGGCATAAGAGAACACAAACAAGAGAAAAGTTAATGCTGGCCAGCAGTTAGAATTATGCAGTGGAGTTTACCCACACATACATACGAGTATATGCATTCAAAGCTAATATACAAGTACTTATTATTAAATATGTGCATATAAGGGGTCTCCAATTACATACAAGTTGATTAAGCTTTGTTCATTTCCACCTGAGAAAAGCTGCTTGCCCACAGACAGTAAAATTATAGCGCATTCACTATAATTCAATTAATCAAAAGCAAAGAAAAATCAATTATATTAATAACTAAGTGCTTGATCAGCTGCAACAAGAAGACCAACAACAAAAAAAAAAAAAAAACTCGCTAACAAATGCACTTAATTGATCACCTTAAGTATCACAAGAATCGACCATTAGCAGCGATTTGTTGAACAAGTAATTAATTTGCACACATCCACACCACTTATTAGGTAACGATATATGCACTTAGTATAAAAATATATCGCTTATATATATATCAAAGAAGATTTCTTTAAAAAAAAAAAAAATTAAATTTCAAAATTGAAAGCCGTTAGCATACACAAGAGTAGGTGAATGCGAAGGCTGTTGCTGCCGGAATCATTAATTTTTCTTTACACGTGTTTACATAGTTACATACAAATATGCATTTTTCTATTCATTTCAAATGTAAGTCTGCTTCGTATTGTAGGCTGGCTGAAAAACATGTGTTTTTGATTACAAAGCAACAACCTTGCCCTTGGTCTGTCCTATGTAAGTCCGTGTCGTAAAAACGCTTGATTGCGAGTGAGTTTAGGAATAATTAACAAAACTTACATGAAAATTTCAAAGTTTTTAATCTACATTTTTAGAATATATTTGGGTATGCAGTTTTATAGCACATAAAAAAAAATCAAATGAAATGCAAGTTTCAAGCGGTATGAGACCACCTCTGAGGTATCACCTCGGTCACTTTGGACCACCCAACGTTATGCGGTAACATACCCAGAAGAAAAAAATTGTATGAATTGATAACCTCCTCCGCAGTTGAAGTCGGTTAAGAAAAAATAAAAAATTCCTTACAAAAAGAGAAGCTAAACAAAAAATATTTGTGGTCAGTTTTGGAACATATTTACCGATAAATGTACGAAAAAAATTTGATACGTCAGTGAGCAATTAAATTTACCGCACAGTAATTTTAAATTCCTTACTGTTCCTAGCGGCTATTAAGTATATATTATAGGCGCTGTTAGGTCACTGAGTACTAAAAAATTTTGAGCAAACTGCGACCAAAAAAATGTCGGCTTTTGATTGCTCTTTCTCTTTTCGTGTTTGATTTTAAAATAAAGGCAAACCGGTGAGACAATTTTTTGTGTCACAGAAGAAAAAAAGCGCATTCTTTGACCTTTGTCTGGGGTGGTCGCCTGAAGAAGTGGCTCAGTGAATAGAAACTTTGGTTGAATGAAGATCAACAAACTCCTAATTTGATGGCCTTCAGTAAACCTGTAGTTTTTTTTTAAATTTTCGTTCAAACTACAAATTGTTGACTGTTGCAGTGAAGTTTATTTTTCTGAGGATTAAATGTTTTATTCATTTGTTTATTTGTAGGTGGTTGTTCTATTTAGTATATTTGAGCGATAGTGCTGTGTCCTTGTTAGGTGAGCTTTTAAAATTCCACATCATATTCTGTTTTTCTTCTTTCTGAACTAATTAACATTACGATTTGTTTTTGTTGCCTTTACTTCCTCAAAAGTCATTAATTAAATTACTACAGTGCTAAGATGTTGAAGTATGTGTGTATTTAGAATCTAAACGGAATGCCAAACTAAGGGCAATTAAATTAAATCAATGACATTCAGAATGTAAGAACGAATTGAATATGCAGACCGATGTGGGACGACACTGTGGTGATTAATATCAACGGCAGTGGCTTAAAAACAGTAATAAAAGTAATAAAAGTTGTTAAAAAAAGCAATCTAAATAAACCAAATATTCGGCTGAGGGCAGTAAAAAGAATCAAAAAAAAAACACACTTGAAAAATATTAACAAAATTATCGCTGCTCAGCAAGCTAATGACCAATGACCGTGTCGTCGTCGGTCTCGCTGCTCGCTGCCGTTGTCAATAGCAAAGTTAAGGCCACAACCAATTTGGGTGACCGGTTGTAAAAATTAAATGTTAAAAAATTGTATGTATGTAGCAGCCGAATACGACTTGAGAAAATTTAGAAATAAATTAAATTTATAAACAAATGCGAAACGCATTTACATACGAGCGTATTATTTAGAAGAAATAGAAACAAATACAAATTTGTTTTTAATTTTAGTACATAAATACATACATATGTATTAGAGACATTCCAAAATAAGCTAGAAATTGAGGATCAAAAAAAAAAAAAAACTGCTCATTGATATGATTTTAATTCGTACGACCGTCAAAAATGTCGTTGTCGTTGTCTTTGTCTTTGTCGCTTGCGTGCTCGACATTATTTTTATTTTGCTATTTCTAGTGCGTTTTTCTTTTTCGTTTATTTTGGTTGAATGTCTTCATAATTGATCAATAAATTCGATGAACCGTTGTTGAACGATGGTGATCGTCTATCAATTTTTCTGTCATTACTCGCTTAGCAGCGGTAATAAGTTCAATTGCAGGTAAATAAAGCAGTGGCTATGTACTTTGTTAGTGGCAATTTGATTTTAATTAACCTTCAGTTAGATATTTTTAATGCGTTATAACTTTATGCATTGCAGTGAGGTTTGCGCAGTAGGAAAATCCAAATAAAGCTGAAGTTGGGAAGGACGTAGGATAAATAAAAAGTAAACATTTTTAATGTTTCGAAAGTCAAAAATAGATTTGAATTTTTTTAACCAGAAGTTTTTACATTTCCATGTTCCGTTCTACGTAGAAAAGTTTACTACTACATATTTATTCTCTGACGCATTTGAAGAATGAATTTTGTATTTGAGTGTGAAAAGATACTCAGACATCCAGAGACTCTAGGCTGTTTTTTTTCTGAATATGTATTATAGATATTTGTGCAATAAATGAATTGCATAACTATAATTTTAATCGACTTCACAAAAAGGAGAAAGTTATCAATTCATCGGAATATTTTTTTTATTATTTTTTAATTTTTTTTTGGTATGTTACCGCATAACTTTGGACCACGTTAATCGATTTCAAGAATCGACGAATTGATAACCTTCCTTTTTTTTGCGAAGTCGTTTAATAAGTTGAAAAAAATATCGCAACAATGTGGGCGTCAAAAGGAGATACAGTCGTTTTATTTCGAAAATATTTTTAAACAGTGCTGCGACCTGTTCAAAAATTCAAAATCAATTTAATTAATAAGTTATATAAAATATTTTAATATGAAAAATATTTTACGAAAACTGTATCTATTTGGAATATATTTTTGATGAAATATTAAAATAGGGATGCCAAAAGAACGAGATAAAAGAAAATTTTATTACGAAAACCTTTTAAACAGAATTGCTGCCTATCTAAAAATCAAAATCAATTTTATTTTTAAGTTAAATAAACAGTTATAATATGGATGATAAATGAATGAGGTCTAAAAAAGCTTTATTTTGAGAGGACTGCCACCTGATTAAAAACCAAATGCCATTTCGTTATAAGTTAAATAAAGTACCACTTTATGGATGTCAATCGAAAGATATATAAGAAATTAATTTATTTGAAAGGAATTCGCCTGCCTATGTCTTTTAAGGTTTTATTAAGAATGTCGAAGTTATCTTCGGCGTACTGGGTAAAGTACTGTCTTCAGAGGTACAAAGGACCATTCAGGTCGCAGTGTCTTCTGCTTCTGATATGTCCATATGGCTTGAACTAACTAACTAACCCTCTAAAAAAATTGTGATGGCACAGAGCAATATCTTATTAGAATTCGGCTACGATGGAAATAGTGAAATAGTTTGTTGAGGTTCTAAAATAAATAAAAGGAATAAGTGACTCATTCATTATTGCCTTAGGTATCCATGCCTTTTTTCAGAAAAGTTAATGAGAATCCGGATTTTTGGAATGTTTGACTTCCAAGAATTTTAAAATAAGAATTCTAAAAAAATTTTCTGTATTCATTTATTGTTCAAATTGGTAATTTTGCTTTTTATTTCGTTTTAATTCGCCCCATTAGTTTAGTATTTCACACAGCCATGGGGCGGACAATTATATTTTTTCTCATCAATTATCTAAGAGCTTGATGATTTAAGTAAAATTTCTGCGTACAAAAACATTAAATTGCATATATTGGGGTGGTTCAAAAATACACAGGAAAATTAATTTTTTTAGAACTTTCCAGCTGTCATAATTTTTTGTTAACGATTTTATAGCGATTCTAGGAAGATTGTATTATTTCCATGTAAAGTTTATGGAAAACTTCCATGTCACTTCTTGGGGGTAGCTGGGAAAAAAAATTTGGAACACCCTAATGTACACATGCCCATGCATCTATACTACATAAGCAAGGAAATACCTCATCAGTGATTTGTTAAATAAATGTACTTTACGGGCTTTAAAAATGTATTTCACATTTAAAGTAAATTTTCAGTTGAAATTTAGTAAAAAAAAAGCCAAGCTTACTTTGTGTATAAAAATTTCAAGTGTTGCAGCTGACAAGGCGTTGATGGATGTCTTCAGCATTAAGGCTATCGCTATGCATACATATTATTTATATGTAGTTAAATTTACGTTTTTTTTTTTTTTTGTTATTGCTATTGTTCGAACAAAGCAAAGTGTCTTCCTGGTTGCCACATAAATTGTTGCAAACAATGTAAGTGCTAATGTGTATATTGAGTGTATAAATATACACATACATACATACATACATATATATGTATGAATAATCAAATACGCGTGTACGCCAAAGATTTCGCTGTATGTAGATATGCGCATGCGTGCGCTCTACAGATTTGTACCAAACAAATATCAGATCTGTGTATATGGCAAAGCACATGTGTATCAATTTCATAGTTTATACAGTGTATTAAGTTATTTGTAGCTGCATGATATGTAAACCATGCATGCTATTTGAATGAACACCATACATACAAACATTCGTACATACATAGGAATGTAATGAATGAAGCTATTACAAAGTGTACATTCGCGCTCTTGTAAATCTGTCCACAGCTGCTGTGATGACTGATGGCTGCAGGGGACGAACGCAGGTAGGGGTTTTGGGGGTTCAAACCATGACACTACCACAATGCGCATTGGCTGGCTGATGCATTAATAATGCTGCACTTATGTACATACATACATACATACATATGTGTCTAGATATATAAGTAATACATGCCAATTAGGTAGGCATGTCTGCTAGCTACTATGCCAGTGGGCCAAAACTTAGACAAGCAATCAAACGCTTTTTGAACTAACTACCTACTCAGTGGGGCCTAGCAGGTGCATAACTGGTAATCAAATATCTTCATAAACAGTGAGGTTAGTGATATGTAATTGCACACACATGCATAGGGCGAAGCGATACCCTGTAGTAAAGCAGACAAAGCACTACAGAAGTTCATATGTATGTTTGTATATTTGTATATGAAGAGAAAATGACTTCTTAATGGCTTTTATTAATTTTATAAGCGTTTTCTTCTCGACAGTTTTTACAATACACAACTAATTTCACACCAATCGATTGCAGCTAACTAATATCAAATTGGAATTTTTCTACTATTACATAAGCTGAAATCGTTTTATTTGGAAATTTTGCATATTTTGTTTTTGCAGTGCGATTGTCAATCTCTTTGACACAGTTTTTATTGTCAATTTGCATACATATATATATATATATATATATATGTTATGCAATACAATTGCATTGAAGAAGTAGTCCACATATATTGCTGCAGTTATTTCGTATGCGGTTATTATGCATTGCTTGCATGTATGTATGTATTTATGTATTTTCACACTTCAATGCTTTTCAATTATATGCAATTATTTAATTATAGTAATTTTTAAAAATCTCTGAGAGTATGCTAATTTGAAGAAATGCATGGTAGTGTACAGCTGGTTGCATAAATGAGTGCTTTCGTTTACTTTTATCGCAATTATATATATGTTGTATGTATGTTAGCATGCTGGGAGTTATCCGAAATTTCACTTATGCTTGGAATTAAATAATTACCTCATGTTTTATGTAAAGATAAAGTTTATTACAATAAGAAAGATAGACTAAAGTTGTTCTTTAAAAAGCAAAAGCAGTCTCCGAAAAAAAATTTCAAAAAATCAACGCGATTTTTTAACCGTTTGAATTTTGCACTTCGTTGGACTAAAATTGAATTGGCTACAAAACTGCTTACCGGGAAATTTTCTAGAAATTCTGAATAAAAAGTTGAAAAGTTTGATATACGTTTTTTGAATTTTTGTGAATTTTATATAAGTGTAAAACTTTGATTCATATGGTTCATATTGTAGAATGAACTATATTTTTATAAATATTTAATGCAAAAAATTTTTGCTGAAAATAATTGTGAATATTATATTAGGACAAGGTGTATACTTTCACTTGTCGCCTAGTGTATATGTGTGAACATTCGAAAGAACAACTTAAGTCTATCTTTAACAGACAAGCAAAACTCGGACACCATTTGGCTTTTGTATCCACGTTTTGTTCTTAATTGTTATGTTTTAGTATGAATTGAGAACGACCTCCGTGCTTTTTTTAATTTTTTTTTTGTCTGTCCGATTTATAGATATCTATTTTAGAAAAAAAAAAACGTTATTTTTACTTAAAAAAAAAAAAAAAAAATTTGGCCGATTGGGATAATTTTTTCTTCTTAATTTTTTCATTTTGAAAACACTTTTGGAATATAATATTGAAAAAATTTCTGTATTTCTGTAAAATGTCCCTTAATTTTGAATATAAACTGTTAATTTCCAAAAAAACACGAACTGATCCATTTTCTTCAAAAATGTTTATAAAAAAACGGTATATTATTTTGAAACTTTTAAGCCTATTACGATATTGGGATAACAGTGGGATTTATTTTTTTTTTTAATTTTAAAATTAATGAAAAGCTAAAAATATTTGTCCAACTCAGCACCAAGAACCTTGACTGCGTAAAATCAACTGCAGTAATCAAAATGATGAAAATATTTTGATCACTGATCATAAAGTATTTTATTGGCTTAATGAAATCTGCCATTGAGTGACTGATATTTCATAAAAATTTTAGCAATACTTTGTCAGCATGTAAAGAAATCACTTAAAAAAATGCAATTAATGCCACATGTTAATGTCAAATACGTGCAAAATTTTACAGCAAAATTGACAATAAAATTTATGTACAGATGCAATTTCAGGTAAATATTTGCAGCTTCTTCATAATTATTGAGGTTAAGTTCAAATATATGTACATACATAGAGTATAGTATACATATGTATGTACGTAAGTATGTATGCATGTAAATGCCTACGTGCATCTGAAATTTTGACAATTTGCAAACAATTGCATGGATATTACTTATTTGTATATGTAGTAAAACCTGCGACCTTGGCTGTTCAGCTGAGGTGAAATAAAATTTTATCTCAAATCGCAATATAAAATACCGGATTTGAGGAGTTTTCGCTGTTGCAAATAGGGCAAAGTGTTAAGCTATTTTCCTACGATAAGTATGTTAGCAGGTAAGTAGATAAGCAAGCGAACAATCGCAATATTCCATTTAACACATTAAGCTATGGCGATGCTTACGCAAAAACAAACTCGCACTCTTTATATACATAGTTCAAAATACATAAAATGTAATGTGAAATACTATGCAATTTTAACTTTTAACACAAACCAATGTTATAATCACAGAGTGGAAACAAAAAAAAAAAAAAAATAAAAATAAAAATTAAAAAAATCGAAAAGCGCCAGTTTACGACACTTGTCTGAAACGATTGTGTGTGGTAAATACATACATACATTTATCCTAGGTTAGTAATAAAATGAAATTTTTTATGCAATTTAAAAAATATATGTATGTATGTGTTGCATGTTGCAACAACGCGCTCTGTGCTGCAGCAATGCCGAAGCGAAATGGTGCTTAACACATTTTTAAGTGCGAAAGTTTTCAAATTAACAGATATTTTTGTGTGCCTATTTATATGCTTGGAGGCTGAATTGTGTAGATTTAGTTTGTTTTTTTTTTATTTGTTTTGCTTTTCCGCCGTTTATGTAAGAAAAAAAGTGAAGGGCAGACATGGCGTCTAATTGGCCAGTAAGTAGATATGTAAAAGTTTGAGATAAGTAAGTGCAGCATGTGATAACAATTTTAGACGCAGTTATTGGGTGGTTAGCTTTTTATTTTGCGCAACGATTGGTTTTCCTCTATTTTTTAAAGCATTACTATTCCAATAAGTAAACATATGGCTCAGAGGTGTAATACATAACACTTTACTTCAGCCTTCATTGTCGCACATAGATCACAGATTTGCACTATGCATACATATATATGTACATACATGTATGTATGTATCTGTATAAAAAAGCGTAGTACTGGGCTCGAATCGTCACATACGAGATCGTATTATTCGTCACGTAAAAACACAGTTTTCGGATTATGACATACGTGAACGTACTTTTTACCCCATTTAGCTTATTCGACTGACGGTATCACGTAATTTTCTTTCGTATGGTTTTCGACCCGTGAACGGATGTTACGATTCGAGCCCTGCTTTTTTGAAGGCATCATTGGAATCCTGTCATATAATTTTTTAATGACTTTAAAAATGTTGACTAAATATTAAAACACATGCAATTTTTCTAAAATTTCCAAACATTCATCAACACGAACAGGAGAACGAATTTTATTCAAAACTGCTACATTTTCAGCACTTTGCACTAAAAAATTTAATATAAGGGTCACTTCATGTCAATAGGTGGAATCGACCATTTTAGATTGAGATTATTTTTCAACTTTAAGGAAGACGTGGACAACACGAAGAACACATATGCAGCCGTACTACAATTAAAATATAAATAAGAATACTTCAATAATTCTTCCTAAATGTTCTTCAATGTGTGCAAATTAATGTAAAATTCTTGTCAATATTTAGTGTGAGTTTCAAATGATATTATGTGTGTAGATAATTAGTGTTAAGTATACATGTACATATGTAATTATTATATGTATGTATGTATGCAACTATTATTATGTTTTTGTTAATCATGGTTTTCGTTCGTTCTTCATGTTTATTGTTTATCGTTTAAATAAAACAGACTTCCTGAAGATGACACGAGAGTGTCGAAACGCGTAGGAGGGACAAGGGAAAAATATAAGCATTTCACCTTTTACTCCATCGGCCGAAGCAGCTCCAACCCAGCAAACGAGATTATTTTTCATCACAACTTTTCTTTTATCATATATCGAAGCTCTACCAAAGGAAAATATTAAGTTTTTTCGAAAGTTATGCAAATTTCTAATTTTAAAATTTTCTGGGTTTTGTTAAGTTCATTTTTTTAATATCTCAGAAACTATTAAAGCTACAAAGGTGGTACTGGTCTCGTTTTAAAGTTGATAAGTGCTAAGGACTACAATGTAAAAGTATGTAAAAATTCCAAAAACAAGAAAAAATTACAGAATTTTGAATTAATATTTTTGAACAATTTTTTTTTATACAATACCTCTGATTGATCTTAAAAGGTCCTGAAATTTTCAATAGGTTGTTATTTTAAGGGATCTGAATTTTGAACTTTGAAACATAAAAATGTTTGAAAACTCGAAGTAAAATTAAATTTTATTTTAATTCATGTTTAATTTAGATAAATTTTTTCCAAAAAAGTTCAAAAATAAGAAAAAATTACAGAATTTCGAATTTATATATTTGACCAATTTTTTTTTATACAGTCTTAAAAGATCTTAAAAGATCCTGAAATTTTCAATAAGAAGTTATATGAATTTTGAACTTTGAAAAATAGAAATTTTTGAAAACTCGAAATAAAATTAAAATTTATCTTAATTTATGTTTAATTTAGATATTTTTTTTTTAAACCTCAAAAATTTTCAATTAAAAAAAAATACCTCGTTTTGTTTGTTTTAAGTTTTCTACGATGCTTTAAGGGCCTTATTCTGTATCACGAACGATAGGCAAAACGAACGATTCGTCTGCAGACGACAACCTCTCAGATTGCGATTTAAAGCTGTATCGGTCGTCTTCGTTTTGCTTTTCATACATTACGTTGCAATGGTCTCGGTTGCGTTTAAATCGGCTAAAATGATGCCGCCGGACTAATTTCTGAAGCATTCCTCTGCAGACGAATCGTTCGTGTTGCCTATCGTTCGTGACAGAATAATGCTGTAAATTTCAAAATTCTGTATTTTTTTATTTTTTTCTAAACACATTTTGTACATATAATAATTTTTGAGACACTGAAAAAATAAGCTTGCAAAATCTGGGAAATTTAAAATTTTGAACTTTCGAAAAAATTATGCAAGTATTTACATACAAGAGAAGCTTTGACCAAAATGCATCCAAATCCAAAATAGTCGATTCCATCTATTGGTCGTTTTGGCACCGATTGACCCGTAAACAGATAAAAATAAAAAAGGCTCTGTACTATTTTGAGCAGTAAATTGCAGTTTCGCATCACTGTGCGGTCTTGGATTCTCCCAAATACTTCATAGTTTAGTAAAGACAAACTATATCCATAAAATATTTATTAGGTAGGGTGCAACTTCAGCCTTAATAGCGATTACAGAGGCGATTAGATTCAGGTGCAACGGAAGCCTTGAAAGTCATCTCTCTATTAAGAAGCGTGTTTTACAGAATGCTTTGAGGGTGAAAAGGTCTCATAAGTGGAAGGAGCGTACATAAGGTCACGAAGAATTCTATGTATATTCCTTCAACAATCCCAGTTCTTGCTTATATGTCTGAATACATCTGTACTTCGCTTTCTTTCAAGAAAAATTTCAGCACAATGTTTTCACCAAGCAAGATACGGTTTTTATTGAATGCTTCGAAAAACTCGAAAAACCTGATTTTACGGCCGGCTTTAAAATGTATTTTGAGGTAGCGCTGCGGTTTGTTCGACTAACCTCTAAATCGAAAAGTCTATTCAACTACAGCCTGAAGTATTCGCTATCAGAGAGGATGTTCTTGTACTCTGAGCTGTACCATATCTTCGCACTGGCAAAGATTTGCTACCCACTGGTGGAGAGACTGATAATTTTACAAGGTCTTCAGTTATTCATTTAAATTAACAGTAATGATTTATCTTGACCAAAGGCCGCCTCTTACCTTCACACACACATTTCGTACCGAGCAGTAAATTTTACCGCAAAATTTGTCCTTAAAAAGGTACTATTCCCAATTTACCAATACAAGCATGTTATATCTGAAACTGTAAATTTTACCCAGAAAGCAGATGGACCTAGCGAGAGGAACTAGAGAGAGAAGTTCTCTACATACTACTACTAGTCCTGCTGAAGATGTTCGCCAAAGTGATATTGATTTACAAAATGTTGGAGCTGGGCCAGTAAAAATCAGCAAATTTTATCGAGATTCCGTGCTTGGACAAGTAACTGGCAAACTTCGGAATGTTGAGGCTAGATATATGTATGTACGCATATTCGAGTTCAATATTACTTAGCATACAAAATAGAAAAAAAAAAATGTGTTAAATTACCAACTATAGTTGTTTAATGTTATGTATGATCTGGATAAACCCAGGTTAAGTGCCCCAGATTATACAACTAACGAATGGTAAAGGCAACAATAAAAATATACTTCGAGGTAAATATGACCTGACTTAAACCGAGATCAACTCACGTTTACTTAATGAAAGCTTTAAGGTGTTAATTCATAAGCTAACAAACAGCGTAACACGCTTTTGCAACCAACCGCCGCAAGCCCCGCCGCAGCAAAGGTGCGAAAATAATCATGCGTCAATATACCTGTGTGCATGTGGATATGTGTGCACTTTAGGGAAATGACCTTCAGTCATTCACACTTTCCGTTTCATGACAAGTTCATTTCCATACAATTGGAGTTACTGGAGCAAGCAGATTACAGCATAGCACAGAGATTCCCCACTTATCTAACTACACATTGTAGATACAAATTATTAAAGTAAATATTGACAAATCTAAGAGAATTTGGCAATGCTCCCGAAAATAAATATTACATACAGCAAGATTGTATAAATATGTATATGTTTGTAAATTGTTGTACAAAATCAGCTCGCAGCTACTTGTCTTGGATCGAGGAGGAAAAATAAACAAAATTGAAATTCCATGTGAATTTCTTGCATCATTGTTTGAATACTTGGGGGAATTCCTTCGCTATGATGAAATATGATGCACGTGCATACATGATGAGATGAAAATGTATGTACGCTTACTTATATATGTAGGTATGTATGTATATGAAAATTAGGAATTATAAACACAGTAACCAGTATGTGGGTAACCATCAGGTGACGGAGATTTGTGTAAGTCTTATAAAAAGCTATGACTTGCCACACATTATGAACAAGTAAATAACACAGCGCAACTCTCAAAAAGTGATGGGAATGAGACCAATTGCAATTTTTTTTGTAGGGGCGTTGAATAAATACCAAAGGATTTATAAAAGCTGGTTACCATATTTTATATTGATTTGAAGCAGCACATCAAAGGAACAAAAATAAACAAGTTCAATTTTCAAAATTTTTGTTGGTTTTGTTTACAAATCGATTTTTAATTAATATGATTACTTACATAAGTGACAAGGGCATTTTTAGTTGAACTTTAGAAAAAAATGTATACAGTTAAAAATTTAAATTTACTAAAAAGTTTCTTCCAATCTTAAAAAAACAAAATTTACATAGTTAAAAGTTTAAATTTACTAAAACGAGTTTCTCCAAATTTTAAGACAAACAATTTTATACAGTTAAAAATTTAAATTTACTAAAACACTTCTCCCAAATTTTTTTTTCAAAAACAATTTTCGGGTTCCTCCAAACACACGAAAAAATCACACGAGAAAAATTTTAAATGTTTAAAAAAAATTTTCACCACAAATAATTTTATTGTTTATTAAATAAAGTCCAAATTTCAAGTGTATAAGGATTTTTTCTTTGCTGAGCAAACTTTATTTATACGAAAAAAAAATGTCTAGCACAAAAAAAATATTAAAATTCAACTGGTGTAATTATCCAGTTGAAACTTTCACACTAGAATTTAGTGAGCTATAAAACTGCATACCCAATATATTAAAAAAAGTAAAATTTTGGTGAAAACTTTTTTAAGACATTTAAATTTTTTTTTTTTATGGGGAGTGATGCAGTCTAATGTACATACATTTTGCATGTACTTAGCTTCAATATAAATATTAGCTTGAGTCTAAATATTTCTAATCATTTAGCATCTTTGCCTAGTTAAATCTTTTTGCAAATAAAGATCTGATATTACCTGAAATGCAAGCCAATCAATGACCAATAATAATAAATACCATCATCAACCGGTTTGATTTTCGAGCCGCCAATAATGAGCACTAAAACACACACACACACACAACTGCAAAAATACTATGTCGAAGTCGGCCTGAATGAAGTGAGTTATCATATAACAATCGATATCCATCAACAGCATACCAGCAACAATCGATTGGCTTTACCTCCCCGCTGCTGGGTGTCTTGCGGCGAAAAGTGGTTGTTGCCGGGAGTTTTTGCATATTTTATTGGTGATAAGAGAGGCGAAAAAAGGGAGGCGGGAAGCGAGCGAAGATTATGATTGAATCCAGTGAAGTTTTGATGCTTAAACACTCGGCTCTACAAATGCAGATATCCGCAGTGCATATACATACATACATACATACTATCAAGCATACATACAATGCATATGTTTACAATGTACATATGTATGTAAGTATGAAAGTATGCTTGCTTGTTTTGCGGCTTTTTGCCAATGCGTACATACATACATACATATGTACATGCATCCATACATAGATTGCTGATTTATCATGAATTCTGTTTGCCACTTTTGCAATTTCACAACTTTCGCTTTCGTTTGACCGCACAATGCAGCATTGCGTCGTATGTATGTATGTATGCATGTACTTAAGTAAGTAGGTGTGCATGTGCGCTGTAAATCTCGTTGGCTGCTTTTTGCTGCCTTAAAAGCGTTAGCGGATTTAGCGTTTTTAACGCTATGAATGCAGACGCTGAAGCATACTTGAGTATTTTTGGTATTTTTAAGGTAAGCATTTATGTGATTATCGTATATTTTCATTATTTTTTGTTTGTTTGATTTTTGTGACACCCTCGAAATGCTCAAGTGCCTGGATAATCGCCTATGCGTGCCGTAAATGATCAGCATACTTTGTGAGAAAAAGATGAATGAAACCAGCAAATGTTGGGAATATGTCTGTGCGTGTGTGAATATGTTTAGTGCAAGCAAACAAATTAATTTGCTTGACATAGATGCCTGCACTTGAGGGAGATTGGCGTTTGAGTAGAGTATTTCGGAAACAACAAAAATGTTTTTTTTTTTTAAATGAAGAGATAAGCTAATAGTTATATTTGCAATATATGTATGTATGCAAGCGACAACATCTTTAACAAAACAACCCAAGAAGTGGAAGGAAGCCTCGTCTAGGCTTATATCGCCTTTAAAAATAAGAATGACTTACACTCTCATATGAAAAACGTAAAGTCTCTTATTGAATAGCGTAGATTTCTGAATGATTGGAAAGCTGAGAGTACTTTATAAAATTAAAAAAATGTTGAAGAGTATCTGAAAAAAAAAAAATCAGTTTATGTGCTAAAAAATTGTTTTGAAGATTTTAAGGGCCCACCCATTAATTTCCTTAGATAAAACGTAAATTTAAGAATTTCTTGTAATTTTTTATGTGGTTTTACCGGAGGAGAATGGAGAAAAAAATCGTTTTGTCTACTCCCAACATCTGACCCGATTTCGCACACTCTTTCAAAATTATCGTTATTTATTTTAATTTTATGAGGTTTTGCACCTTTTATGAAAAGCCGAAAAAATATCACAAATTTTACCAAAATCAAAGACTCAAATAGATAGATGTAAAGTGAAGTGCTACAAATTTTGTACTCATCTTTTTAAAAAAAGGGCACACTCTATTATTGACCTCTGAAGTTAAGTTTAACTAGAGCCTTTAGCTTGGAATAATTCTAACGTCGAATATTAAGTATTTAAATAGATCTAAGGCTCTCTTGCTGTTATGGTCTAAGAGATATAACATTAAATAAAAAACTAGAAGTTCTAACTTAAATAATAAGAATAAAAATAAAAAAATTCTTTCAAAACACATTTTTATCGAAATTTCTGAGAGCTTCGACCTACATAAAATTTCTGTTATGACTTTAATATTTTCCATCATTTTTTGAGTCCTTACACAAACAATACAAATGCTGTTTACCTTAGTGATAAAGCAATTTTTGAAGCTCTTAAAATGCTAAATGAAAAACGAAAGAAAATATATTTGAGTGCTGAAGTACAAGCAAAAAAACTGCATTGCATACAATGCATTTTTGCATAACTCTTTAAGGGGTTCTGAAACTTTACTCAAGTTCACAAAAACAAAAAATTTATACACGAACATATTTTGCAACACCGAATTGTAAACAATGCATACAGCAGCACCGAACGACCATTACATAAAGCGTAGAAGCAAAAAATTTATTTTCGGAATATTTACACGACAGAGTGTGCGAATTTACTCATGCACTTGAATGAGCGCAGATGGAGACACAGATTACTATTGTTTGACTAAATACGCGTGTGTGTGTGTGGGTGCATAGGCTTATTTGTTGTAGGTTATGTATGCCATTGGACATGGCTTTGTCGGTTGCGTTTTTTTTTTTTGCTGACAATGCGGCAAACATCAGATCCGGAAAGTAAAGCTATGAGGGTGTCCTACTTTAAGTTGCCGAGTGCGATAATATATCTATATTTGTAAAATTATATATGTACATATTTAAATTATATATGTACAATAAGCGGTATAAGTACATAGCCATGTCACCGGTTCATTCATAAATAAAAATTAAAAAAAAAAAAATTAAATTCAAGCCCTAAAGCAAATGCAGAAACGGAAAAACGGAAAACTTATTCAATGTGAGTGTAGAATGAGTACTAGGGTGGAGCGCAAAATTTTCACTTTTTCCATTTCGAAATTCTAACAGCGCGGAAAAGCTGCGTAACATGATCAAATTGAACAGTGTTAAACCGTTTTCCGATCGAATAATATTTAAGGTCGCCCAAGAAAAAAAGTAAAAAAGAACTATAATTTGAGAAATTTTTTGAAGCAACTTTTACGCGCTATTTGAATTTCAAAATATGTAGAATTATTAATATTTTTCGCTCTACCCTAATGAGCGGTAACCACTAAAAAATACGAGAAAATAAAATAACAGCAGCTACAGCAACCAGTAGTACAAAATGAAAAATAATTTTTCAGCAGTGAACAAGTTTACTGAAGATGTAAGAAGATATAAAAGAGCCCTAAATGTTTACAATATTTGCCTAAAAGTGTTACATACTCACCGTAAAAGAATGAAATGCACTTAGCAATGGTCTTTGCATGCCAATATATGCAAAGAAATACTTCACTGATGTACATACATATATGACACATATGTATTTGTTTGATTGGCAGGTGTGTGCAGTTACTGGCATGTAACTGTCAAATGTCAGTTTAGGTTTGTCAAAATCTCAATGCATAAAATTTGATTTGTTTAAATGTTGCTGTAGTGTTCTACACCGACTTTGCATTGTTTGAGTTAAATAAAAGAGCATGGAGCAGTTTTCCAATATGCACGTGCATACATACATCCATATATATATGAATGTAGAGATAAGAATTTGATTTTGAGAATGCTGTGATAAGCACTGTAGGATTGCGATTTGGAAGTTAATTGAGGTCAGAGAAGTGGGACGAAAGTTTAATTTTCATCCTAACCAAATATGGAATATGTAGAAAAAAAATAAAGCTGAATAAAATGCAGTGCAGATATTTCAAAGTTAGAAAATATGATGCAGCACATCGAAAATTTTTGCTCGTCCTTGGTGTGGGAAATCGTGGTGTTCTTGGAAATAAGGAAACATACGAGTATGCGAGAAATAAGTGCGTGGAAAGATAATCCAAGCAGCAGGTTGACTAATGTGGGCGTACTGCAAACTGAAAAATATCGTGTTGGTTTTGGCCATTACACGACAAAAGAAACGAAGAATTTGGACCTGGTTGAGGCTCTCCAAATCGAAAATTGATCTTCACAGCAATACTTATTGACTCTAAAGTTTCTGTTTTAGGAGCCTAGATTGCCTGCGGAATAAGTAATGCAAATAGAATAAATATCTTGAACTTCGGACAGTTTCACCGAAGTAGTGTTTTGCTCTTGGCGAAATACTGAGATGGTTTTAGGGACTAGTAGAGATAGGTGTTGCGAAATTTTTACATACAATTTACGAAGAGAAAAGCTGCACATGAAAAACTCGGACAAAATTATAGGTCCATAATTTCCCAGGGTTTACGAAAGCGTTAAAGCTTATCGTCCCTTTAGTATCTAAATGATCATCGTTGTTCGAGCTCAACAAAGAAGCTGTGGACTTTGGAAACAAACTGAAAATGAAGCACGTGCCTATAAGCTAGTATTTATGTACATAAGATTGCTTGAATTTGGTGCAATTTTCTCAAATTTACTATAGCAAACATAAATTGTTTGCAGTTCTTACAGACTCTGCCTTTCTAGTTAATCTCATATATTTCAGAGAAAAACAAACGCTTCAAATTTAAAATACTAGGCCAAAAGTTAATAGAATAAAATAATTCAATTAATAAACACACATGTACGTATGTATTGAAAAATGTGTTGTCATGTAGGAAAAATTTTCTGTTAAATTAAAATCATTAATTTTAATGACGTAGGTCGCTAGCAAATTTGATTTCTGTTATTTTGTTTGGGCCACCAATACGTACTCACATATGAATTACCTCACATCGAGCGTTTTCAAGCAATAAGTTATATATTTATTTGTTTTTGTTAATTTTATTGCTTTGTTCCTCAAACATAATGTTTTTTTTGAATAGAAGCACGCGTTCGTTGCTTAAGTCTTTTGTTTTGTGCAAAGCATAGATACATACATTTGTTTGCACATACTTATATTATTAGTGGGATGCAAAAAAAAGTGATTTTTTAGCCTACCTAAATGCATATTTTCTGTTATTGCAGTTTTAATTTGATTTAAAATCCTCATTTTTTACTAATAAGAAAAGTAAAAAAGAGTAAAAAAATTTTAAAATATGAGTACATATTTGTGAAACTGGAGTAATGCCATTTGCGAACGATGTGACTGCACATAAGCGTATTTATTGTTCAGCATTACCACATTGCCTGGGCGTGCGTCTTTGGGTCGCCCAATGGAAATAAAGAAAACCTTTGATATGGGCACTTGCAATTATCTCAGCTCATGACTGACTTTCGAGGCTTTAATTGAGCGATTGTGTTTGCCAATTTTCACACGCGCATACACACACACAAATATTGAAGTAAATAATAAAAGTTATACTTATGTAATTTAAGAAAAAATCCAACAGCAACAAAGCGTAGCAATCGTAATTGCAAGCGCCAAGACTCAACTCGCACAGCTGTCAAATTGCTGCAGCATTAAACAGCGCGCGCAATTACATAGCTGGGGCATTTAATTATTGTTAAAAGAAAACACAAAAAAAAATTATCTACTGATTGCGAGTAAAGAAATATCTAAACGATGGTTAATTGTATGTAAATCTTTTTAATTAATGTCAGTGGCGGCCACGGTGTTGGCCTCTAAATTATCGCCACGTTTTGTGTCTATGTATGTATATGTGGGAGGCTGGTGCTGTAATTGAAACTGGAAGTGGCGTGAACTGAAGCTAGTGGGCGTGTGTGTGTCATGGAATAGAAGAAATTTGTTCCCCAACTGAGGAAAAAAAATGAAAATTTACATATTACTCCATACATTTGCAATTGCTGTATGCATTTAGCAACAACAAAGCCACTGCAATATTTACTACCATAGCAGCAATGCATTTGAGTGCATTCGTCACTACTGTCACATCGTTGTCAAAATGTGCCACACAAAACGCTTTTGTCTATTTCTATTCTTATATTTTATTATCATTTTCACTTATGAATGGCACGTTTTGAGCAACAACAACCAAATCTTAGCTTTTCTTTTAATTTTGGGACGGTTGTTGTTGCTTTTACATGCAGCTATTTACATAAATTTTTATTTTTTTTTTATACTAAAAATCTATTTTTTCAACATTGCATACAACAAAAATTTTCTGTCGTTTGTATTTTTTTCTGTATCTGGCAAGTGGCTTTGGTAAAAATGGAAACGCACAAGACACGCTTTGAATTTGTAAAATAACTTGACTTTGAGTGTTGACCTTGGAAAGGTTTCGATTGACACCATCGCTATTATTATAAACTACTTATCATTATTGTGGTGATTAATATGCAAATGTGTATATATAAGTATGTATGTATGTATGCCTGCCCGACCGCGTTGATTTTGGAATTTCAGATGCACGTATTTACATACAAACGTGCACACATATTTCAATGTTTTATTTTATAACTTTTTTTTTTTGTCGTCTGCTGAAATATCAACCCAAAATAATACAAGTTTTTTTTATGCAGATCTATTTTTGTGCATTTATAAATCTTTAAGTTTAGCTACATCTGCAGTTTCATTCATTCGTTTGCTCGTTTTTAGGATGGAAGCTAATCATTGAAGCTTTGTTGTATTGGCGTAACCCCATTTTACAAAATACGCAAAATTAATTTAAACCTGCGTTGGATGGTAATGTTTTAAATGGCGATTAAGCTAAAATTACCAAGTTTCATTACAGTTATTTTGACAAATTTTCGACTTGTTATTCTCCTGATTTTGGGTATTAGACAGCTCAAAGGTTCGTTTCCCAGCACATGTCGTCTAAAAGCTTGATTAGCGGCTAATTCTTGCAATGAGGGTGCCTATACATACATAGCACAAGTTTTCCGACGACTTATCCTCCAAAAGGCAGAAAATATCGGTTGACATGTATGCGCTTCACTGTCAGTTTTCTGTGCCGCCAGAAGAAACCGAGCCACTAGTTTGCACAAGTTATCTGTAATGTTATTTGCTCAATGACAGCCGATACATAACTGGACCTTTTGAGATTGCGAGAAAGATGAGTTTTTCTCACCTGCAGTCGCCGTCCAAGACTCACAGTCAGCCAGTTTCTGACAGTGGTCTTGATGGCCGAAGGGGGGGGGGGAATGATTTAAGCCCTTTCTAGTGAAAAGATTAGACATTATATTTAAAGTTGACCCCAGGAACCTGGAATTCATAGAAAAGCAAATTCCAATATGAGAGATAGGTAGCTAATTTTTGCTGCAGCATGAAAAGATGTTTAACAAAGATGGATGAGCAAATATAAGATAGTCGAATAGTACTAATACTGTACTGTATTATCAATACACATATATATGTATTTAAGTTAAAAATTTAAGGAATCTTTAGAAAACTTCAGAAAGCTAAATTTGGTTCTTTTATAGTATTTCTGCTCCTAAAACCCACTACCCAATCGGTTTAATCCAGAAATTAGCGCTCTACTTGCGTCACAGTTTAATATGTTTGAACATTGCCTGTAAAAAAAAATAATAATCAGTGTGCTACGGCTTCTGTAGAAAATCGCAAAAATTTAATTTCGAAAATTCCCTGGCTAGAATTTGTAGGCACAGTTGAGACAGTTAATTGGATTTGCGTACGTAAATCTGCTCTACGTACATATGCATATAGACACTTTTAAGATACTTATAAAATATTGACGTAGAATAGCCCTCTGAACTATTTATGTATATAAACTTTGACGGAAAAGGACTTCAAGGCAAATAAATATTTGCTTTTGGCTGGCCAAGTATTCTTATAAATACATAAAAAATATGTACATATGTGTGGATACATTTAAGCCTATAATATGAAAAAAATGAAAAAAAAACAAATATGTCGATACAAAAGTGTACATATGTATGTATGTATATGCGCCCTTAAGTATCTTTTAGTACATTTGATACCCTTATGCAGTTATGTTAACTGATGTAAAGGTCGCTGCCACTAGAAGTGCATACATATATGTATTGCCTTTATGCGTATGTGGCTATTCTCACTCTACATTCAAAAGCACATATCACATACACAGTTGTGTACATATGTATATAGAGCTGTCTGTCATCTTTGTGTTACAAGTATTTAGGGGCATAAATTTATTATTTTTACAAATATTTACTCGCAATTGCGGTTTTAGAGTCCCTTATAGGGTTTCATTGCCAAAGCCACTTTAGATGGTGTATAATTACATTGCTGCACAAGTACTTACATAAGCACAAATACTACGTGCATTACATATGTATGTATGTAAGTAACTCAGCGCTCACATGGATACATACATATGTACATAATGTGTAAGCAGACCTAACTTCCATTTCCATTTTTTTCCAACTCGTTTATTTGTGCAGCACTTCAGATTTGATTGATGAGTTCATAAAATACAACTTGTGCATATTTACTTATTTTTGTGATTCGTGTGAACGCAATTTTACTTCTGCATTTATCGAATTTATTTTTGTTGCATATCCAAGTAACCACTTGAAAATATTTCTTACTAATTTGGGTATTTAGTATTTGTAAATGTAATTAGGTGGAATAGGCTCTTACAAGTTCAGCGTTGTCAAATATGTACTCTTAAATATGCTTAAGTAGTATAAGGGTAGCAAATTATTTCTTAGGAAAAATGGTAGTAAGAACAATACAGTTAAATTTAAATGCTAAGAAATATTTATAGAACGTATTTACGAGCACATATTGTTTTCTACTCTAAGTAACCCGGACTTTGCCCTTTCCTGTTGAATGAATAGTGACGCAATTTGCTGTCAAATGAGAAATATTTTGAGTTCATCAGCGCATAGTTTTTTCACATCTACCCACAAATATGTATGTACATATATTTAGGCAATACGCAAGTGTAGATGTGCTATGTAATAAGCTCGAATATACATACATACATGAAGGTAGCGCAAACCGATTGCTTCTTAAGCGTCCCGGATTTGGCATCGATTGTTTTCTGCGTAGTCACTGAAAATTTACGTCAGCAAGCGTTGCTCAAGTGGATCTTATTCTTTTTTCTATTTCAACTGTATGGATTGCTTATTTACATTTTAGGAGTGCTTAGAGGTACCGTAACAAAGGTAAGAATCAAACAACAAAACATGTTGCTATGCTGATTTTTACGAAGAACTTTCTATGCTGATGAAGAAAAAGAAAGTGTGGAAAAATATATGTACATATGTATGTATAGTATATATTCACCTGATTTACATTAGCGATTCTCAATAGGCTTATGAAATATTTGACGTTACAGAACATGCCTTGAACTGAGCTTAAATTGACTTCCAAAAAGCCCAAACAAACCCAAATTTTATGTACCTCAAAATCCTCAAACCATTTTAAAAAATTTTAAAATAGAGCAAAAAGTACCGAAAAGTGCAGAAAAGGACACAAAAAGTTCAAAAATTATTAACAGGAAAAAATATCCATATCGAAAAGTTTTCCAAAAATTATGGAAAATTACCCACAAAATTACAATGAAGCAGCGAAAAATATGCGGTGCTGAGAAAATGTTCCAAACAATCCCCAATACCCCAGATTTTTTTTAATATTTCCTATAAATCTTGTAAAAGTACAGAAGAGTCCCTAACATTCCCTCAAATCACAAAAAATATATAAAAAATTTCCGAAAAATTAAAAACAGCAGTTCGGTAAAGTTGAAAATAACTCCTAAAGGCTCGGGTGTTTTTTACCATTTCAAAATGTCCCGGAAAATATCAAAAATTGCCAAATTTGTCGCAAAATTGAAAAAATTATGAAAAATTTCCCAAAGATTAAACCAAACAGCAACAAATTTCGTAAAGTGCTGCAGAAGACCAGACAAGTTCCTAAAACTATACATATAATGTAATTGTAACTGGCCTGTACATTATAGATTTTAAAGAAAAAGTTAATATGGGGAGTCCTTATTAGAGCAATAGAAGCCAAATCAAAAATTTTTAGAATTTTTGCCTTTTTGTCTGTCTATCTGTCTGTATGTTTGTACACATGGAATGTCCCGATGTATTGCTAAAGGTTTGACTTAAAATATAGACAAAATATATATATTTGAGAGTTGCCACCTGTTTGAAAATTGCAGGTTAAGTAAATTGATAAGACAAAGTAAATATTGCAATATGCCTGTTCAAAGAAAGAGGTTGACGAAGAATTTCAGCCGGAAATAATTTTGCGGAGGTTGCCACATGTTTGAAAATTTTAATTTAATTTAATTTATAAGAAAATTAAACATTGCATTAAAGATATCAAATTGAAGAGGTTTAGGAAAAATTACTCCCGAAAATATTTTTGTCGGGGGTGGCCACCTGTTTGAAAATATCTATGTAATTAAATTGATAAAATAAATGAAATATTGCAATACGAGTATCAAACAACACAGACATATTTTTAAGGCTCAGTGACGTACGACGGGTATTTGCTAGTAATCATTAATAAAATCTTCAAATAGAAAAGAAAAGCAAAAGCGAAAAGTTAAAAGAAGCACAAAGCTACGATAAAACTCTCAGAAGTTTTTTTTTAATGATACCTAAAATTACCGGAAAAAATTTCGAAAACACCCAAACAGGTTCAGTACATTCCAAAAAAATTATCTAAAAAACAAACACTGAAAAAAGGCCAGTCTAAAAGAAAAAAATGCAGGAATGTTACAAAAAATCCCAAATATACCGTAATATTTTTGCTAAATCTTAAAAGTCCCAAAAAGTACCTAGGAGTTTTTATCCTCGAAAAACTACGAACCCTCCGCTAAAAATTAAAGACAAGCATAAAATATAACAGGCCAAAAACAGTTCCGAAAAATTCCAAATTGGCCGGATTTTATTTGTTTTTATTAATTCCTCAATTAAGCCCCGAAACAGAACCAAAAAGCACCAATCAGGATCGCAAGGTGACCAAAAGTTCCGAAAAATAGCAAACTTTTCGGAATCACTTAAAGCGATTCTTTTCTAAAAAAAAAAAATGTTGCCTTTTCATTGCCCTCTCCTTGGTATTTGTGCGTAGAGGGCTCTTGGTAGAAAACAAAACGCCATTATATTTGCAAATGAGTGTAACTAAATATTCAGCTGATTAACCATACGAAATGTATAAAAATCAATGAACTGGATATATTTGCCAAATTGAATTTAAATTAATTTGTAATGTGTGCCTTGAACCATTTTTCATTCATTCATAAAATACATATATGTATGTACGTGTGTACTTAAATTTACATAAAATCACCACACTTTACAAAATGGGACGGGTTTTTCAAAAATTTTTTGCTATTTCTAATTTATTTTGCTGTAGTTTTTTTTTTAACAACTCTTATCATTCATATATTTAATATTTTTGTTTCGACTTGCGAAGATTTGACGCGAATTTAAATTGTTCGTATAACCATTTTGCTTTGCTTATTAAATACCTGCTAGTTACAAAGGCAGCGTAGAGGGCTTGAAGTTTAAGTCTTTTGTTTTTTATGCACAGCAGTTTAATTTATTGCACATTTTGTATGAATAGCTTGCCGAATAGGCGTGAAGCCTTGTCATTGGCAAAAAAGGGTGTAAAAGTAAAAATAATGTTGAACTAGAGAATACATCTCAAAAAGCAGTTGGTGCAAATTTAGGAATTTTGGTATAAATCTGATTAATTGTACCAACTTTCACAAATTTACACCAAGTTATATACCAGACGATTTTGAATTATCGCAGTGGCAACCCTTTCCAAAGATTATCTCAAAATAAAGCCTTTTAAACCTCTATCCTTTGATACCCATAACAAAATATTTTCTGTAACTTGTTAAATAAATTAGATTTGGAATTTCGAAACAACCCTCTTAAAAAACTTAAATTAATTATTAGAACCTTGTCAAAACATTGCCACCTATGATGAATAAAAGACTTATAATTTATTAACTAAATTGATTTTACCATTTTCATGAGGTGGCAAGGCTCTTCATAAATATTTTATAAACAAAGCTCACAAAAATCTTTCTTGCTTGACACCCATATTAAATATTTAGATTAACTTGTTATTTAAATTTTTTTTTGAATTTCTAAACCTTTCTCAAACAATTTCATTTGACTTTTTAATTTAATTGATACCCATATAAAAATATTTCGTTTGTCTTATAAATTAATTTGATTCTAAATTTTCAAAAAAGGTGGCAACCATCATCAGAAATTTTTGCGAATAATCCGGGTTGTAATCTATCTGTGTGTCAAATTTCTTTGCATTATGTCGTCTTACGGAATTTTTCCCATACATATATATGTAAAACCTTTAATTAACGAGTCTAACTAAGCCTTTGTCTATTAATTACTCAAAGCAAAACCAGTAGCCAAACAGGTTCTACATTTCTAAGCGATTTTAGCAGAAGTCTGTTTTGCCAAATAATTAAACGTGCGTACGCCCTCAATTAAATATTCGAAAATGTTAGAAATTTAGTTGTTAAGTCGTAATTGGAACGACAGATATATATTCGAATTTAAAGATGAAATAACAAAGTATCTATAATTCAGTATAAGAAAGAAATATTTGTACCACATTTGACAATAATTAAATTTATGCTTCTACGCTAATGATTTTAAATAGAGTGAAATCCCTTATGACGCACTGGCGGACTAGTTGGTAGCGTAGATAGGGAAGTTAAGGGCATGAAAGGTCGATATTGAATAATTCATTCCTTTAATGATCCATGGCATTCAGCTATTTATCTACGCTACTGTGCTGAAGAACGCAATTTCCTATAATGCGAAGAAAAAATTACAACAAGTATCCATACAGCCCGATAAATAGTCTCCTAGGATTGAAAATACTTGTCGTTGATGGTTGTGGTAGTCATATGGATAACCACAATACAGAGAAAATTCCATTAGTTAAGCCCATGCTGTTCTTTGCAGTCGTAGAAGGAAACCTGACTCCATTCTTAGTTAAACCTTCATTAAGAATGGCCGAGGGGTTCAAAGGTGCGAACTACCAGTCAACAAGTTTTTTCTAATAGCGGTCGAACCCTGTTCAGAAGATATTAAAGGGGTATATTTACCGATGGTTTTTTATGCATCATTTTCCTATGAGACTAAAGAGAAGGGCTGGCAGCCATTTGTGCATACCAAACAACAAAATTTTTTTTGAATGATTGCGTTCCTATCGCAAATGTGTGATACATATGTATGTGCGCATAAATTATAATTTTATTTATAGGCTCAGACGCATAAAAATATACATTAATCTGCATTACTCCTGAAGCATTAAACTAATTCTGATAAACTACATTTTTCACACCGCCTAAGCAGCCAAAGAAGCAGCAGCTTCCAGCAGCAAACTAGAAATCACGTCAACCGGACAACTCATTCCACTTGCCATTGCCTTGCTGTTCAATAAAGCATTTAATTTGTTGCTATCACAAATTAATGCCGCCAGTCGTCGTCATTGCTGTATTGGTGTTGTTGTTGAGACCAGAGGTAGTCGAATATATACTATATATGTAGTACGTAAAAAAGATTTTTATATAGAATAATTAAAAAGAGGTAGAAAAATTGTTGAAAACTTAAACGAGTTGGCGACAGCGTCAAACATGCCAACACACACACACATACACATGTACAAATGAACGAGGATGACGCTTTATATAAAATTGGTGGTATGCATATACATTAGGGTGGTCCAAAATAAGTAAGTAGGAATGCTCTCATCCCCTCGGATTGTTCTATATAAAAAATAGACCCCTGTTTTTTTACTTGGAAATGGAGAGATATTTAGAGGTGGCTCAAAACGATCAAAGTTTTCCATGTATGTTATGTATAGGAAAAAAGAACAATTTTTCGTAGAAATGGTGTCGAGTCTTGGAAATCAAAATTTTTCTATCCGACAACTCTGTTTATCTTGAGGACACTTCCAATAATGATACGCAATTATTTATTTGACGATTTTCTAATTTTAACTATTTTTTATATGTCCTCCAAAAACCCCCCAAAAAAATGCAATGTCTGGAAGCATTAAAAATCGTCAGTATTAACTAATGGCAAAATAAACAACTGCATGGAAAAATTTGAGCGCTTTAAGTGACCTCTAAATATTTTATGACCTCGAAATAAAAAAAAAAACGGTCTAAATTTTTTTTCGATCTACAACAATCCCAGGAGGTGAGAGCACATTAAAATTCTGACTTTACTTTTCTAACAGGCAATTTTGCGCCACCCTAATATACATACATATGTATGTACGAATGCGTTGGAGTCTATTAAAGCACAGTGCGTATGTGTTTTTGTTGCGCTCAAGTGGTATAGCGTGTTGACCAGCTAAATGCTGCTGAGCTATGCGGTGATCCCGTGCTATGTGATCTGCTCTGTTTCGTACAGATCTTCTTGTTTTTAAATACAATATTTTTCTATATACATATATTTTTTTGTTCACTTTGCTCAACGTTTTGGCTTTTTAATTCTTATTTACTTTATTTCACTCCCAGAACAGATTATTCCGGTTCGACAGCCCTTTCACTTTGCAGAACGAGTGGTCGTCAGGCATGTTGCTCTAGCCGCCGCTGTTTCAGCTGATACAAACACTCCATACATTCCCACTGGTACTTGAGCACCGGAGGCAGCACCTTTCATATTTTATTTATACTTAGTCAACGTGCAATGATGTGTATGTGTAAGTGTGTGCGTTTGTTTATTTTGCAACTGTTTTTGGGCTGCTGGAAATCTACAAGTGTGTCGAGAACTCGCTGTTGATTGCCTGCGTGTCTGTCTGTCTTTCTGCTTGCCAGCGTACCACCAGGTGCCAGCGCAAAAATTTGAATTTCTAAATGTACCACGAACGGCGAAGTGCTGGCTGGCCACCTGAAGTGGACACAACGCCGTCGCTTAGGCATGCAAGTGACTGTGGTTAATTTCAGACCACAGCGCATGGGCGACCCTTCAACTGGGTCTGGACGTAGCGACAGCTGCTCGAAAAAGCCAATAAACGCGCCTTCATCAGATAGATAGTTGGCGTTGGCAACGCAACAACACAGCACTAAAAATCTAATTTACACGCGAATTCGTAAAAGGCAGCCAACAGCTGCAGGCCATTAGGGTGCACAGGTGGTATACGTAATGTCAATTCTTAAAAGCCGCCTGCCTGCGCCTGCAAGCTGATTGATGCGGCTGCTATGTATTGTCACTCGTGGGTTGTAAACTAAATATTTATGACCGTATAGATTTTTTTTTTTGCATTTTATTAGACAGCTCGACATATTTGTAGCGCGCTTATACAATTTCATTGGTACAGAAAAAAAAATGGTGCTGCTGTCACCTGTTTGCTCTCCAGCTGTGCTGATTGAAGTGCTCGACACCAAAAACGTAACAAAAACAAACACCTCATTTAGAATAGTTAATCGAAATTTTAATATCTACATATAGTCGCTTGTGTTTGGCAAGCAATTTTCGCATTGAATAGCCGCTAATGACAGTGTCAGTGCAGGCGATGCACGTGTGTAACCGGCTGCAGCACACGTGAGGCCAAACAAAAAGCACACGCACGCATACAGGCGCAAGCACCACAAACCCAATTTGCCACAGAGCGAGGATGAATTGAAAACGACTTCGTAACGACATCGGTCTGTTGCAGTCGTTTGGGTGAACTCGAAACGACGTCGAAACGAAGTCGTTTTTTTCCATACAAAATTTGTACTCTATTACACTTAAATTTAATTATCATAAAATTGCTCTATATTTTTTCTTTTAATTCAGATTGGAACGTTTGAAATTGTTAGGAATGCTTGCTGATATGTTTTTTTTTAAATATTGCACCCCATTTGAAATTGGATTTGTATGGTTTTTGTTAATGATTTTGAGCATCGTTTTACGGGCCGCCGGCGAACAAATTGTTCACCGGAACCAGTCGGAAACGACGTCGCTACGAAGCCGTTTGGCAAATTGGGAAAGCAATTACAAAAATGTGTCAGCGCGTCTATTTGCCTACTTTGGTATGGCGCAGGCGCGCAGTGCCCGTAGCTGGAATGAAGAAAAATTAAGCTAAAATACACACACACACACACACACATGCGAGTATTTACGAAATGGGGTGAGCTTTTGAATTCGAATTTGAATATCTTTTTTTTCGTAATTTATTTCTCTATTTCATTTGCATGTCGGTTCATTTTATTTAACATTGTTTCTTGTTTGTTTTTGGTGCTTTGTTCGCTGCATTTTCGAAACGTTAATTAGCAGTTGGCACCAGGCAGTGGCTAACGCGCGCTATTTGCGGTTTGTTTGTTGGTAGCTGTGGCGAGTAGCAGCAGCTGATAAATGTTTGAAATGCCAATTTTATTGCTTGCAACTTTGTATGCGCTAATAGGTGCCATTGTGTGTTTGTTGTATGCTCATACCCATATACACACATACATACATACACAAACTTGCTGGCATGCACTTCACGCTCCATTGCGCATTTGGTCATTGCGAGGTGTTAACTTTGGCGATAACTGCCGTTGATTGGGTTTTTAGCACTTTTCGCATGGCTGGCGGCTTGAACTTCTATTCGGAAGAAATCAAATCGGCGAGCAGTCGGAAAAGAAGCAATAAAATAATAAAACTAAAACAAGTGGCGATTGCAAGGCAAAGCGAGCCAATGAAGCGCTAAGCAATTGCGTACTGGCTGGCGGCCAGTTGATGCGATTGCATTTGTCTTATTTTTATTTATTTATTTATCTGTATTTTGCAATTTATTTCAAAGTGAATTAGTTCTCTTACCAATATTATTTTATTTCCAATACTATAGGAGCTTCAAGCCAAAAAGTTTAGATAAACAACGAAAGCTCAATTGGTAGAAGTTATAGCTGCTTTAACAGCGAAGAATTAGCCGATATTCTGTGTAAAAAACGTTGAAAGGAACAGCTCGAAGGAGTCTTTTTAGCCACCGCGCGGAGTTTATCAGTGACCATGATAAGGTCCACCCCACCTAGATTGACATAATACGAAACGACGCAGAGGTTTGGGAAATCGTTCGAAGCCTGTACGATGAGGGTTGGAAAAAATGGACTCTATCTGCCTCCGCGCCTTTAAAAGTACCTAGAGGAAATGATATCTTCCAAGCTCATCTCCGCAAGGAAATTCTTCATCTGCTGCCTAGTCGGGCGGCTAACAAACACCTGTACATACATATATGTATGTACTTTGATAGCAGGTGCGATCCTCTTCGCTCTGAAAAGATCCAAGGGCACCTAAAACTAGGTGCGAACACATAGGCTAATTTCTTCTCCATACTAGGCATGAAATAAGAATTCTTCCAGGTTCTCTTACTGGTCCCTGTTATCGAGTGAAGTACTTCTCAAAGCTTGGAGTGGTTAAGTCTGGCTCGAATCCAAGACAGCTCGCTCGCTGCGCGCAGAGTGATTTTTGAACACCCTATGTGAATTATTTAATCGTAGCGCTTTCGATAGGAGCAACACTTTGATAACAATAAAAATCGATTTTGGAGCAAATGTCGAGCAAAAATATTGCCATTGAGCAAAATTATTTTTTAAACCTAAAAAATTACGTTCTTCTAAGGAAACTTGTAAAAATAGCCGAATTAAAAAGAATTTAATTCCTTATTAGACCAATCTTATAGATTCTTGGCTTCCGCTGTGCTGTAAATCTTTTTTACTCTGAAAGTAAAAAAAAAAGATCAATTGAAATTGTCGAATATAATTCTGAAGATTGGCTCTAAAATCCTTTGGCTCTCAGAGGGCCTAGGCATTTCTAGTACGGGTTAAAGAAGCCTGTAACAAAATAGAGTTCTGGTACAACAGATTATGCTTGGTCCCTGCAACTAGGTAAGCTGCTCCTTCCACTAAATATACATAAATCTAGTCAAACTGTGGAATGTCAATTACCACTGCACTATAGGGGCCCTTCGCTGAATTATTCCGGACTCGGTAGACAAGTTTTGCATTTAAGTTTATTTCATTATTTTAGTTTATTTAAGTTTTTATTTTATTTGATAACCCCGTGCGACAGTAAATTTTACACACAAAAAAATTAAGATATTCGCGAAACTATGGAAAAATTATAGTAAAACTGCGCACCAAGTTTTTGTCTTTGACGTCAGGATTTTTATTTGAAGACTTGGAAATTAAAAAAATACGATTATTTCAAAAAATATTTTAAAAATGCAGTGCAATATAGGATTACAATAAGGGTATAAAATTAAAGAAAAAAACTCTGTAGAAATAAAACAGAATACAGTTTTTGGGTATGAAAAAGGCCCTTCACAAATTTTGTCCTTAAATAGCCTTGGAAATTTGCAATATATGTATATATTTTTTTTTGAATTCTTGTTTGATGACTAATATACGCACAACCTCATCATCGAATTTCGACCTATAAAACTTGATTAACTTAAAAAGGTGAAATTTATTAAAAGCGCATTTTCAATACCTATTTAACCTTTATAAGCACTTTTAAACCAGAAACAGTTTTTAAATTCTGCAAGATTTTCTCTTCAAATTAGGTCCCATATCGTTGTTTTACATTTCACTGATTTTTTTTTTTTTTAATAATTTTTCGAATTAATTATATCTTTAAAACTTCAAAGTCCTTTGAAAAATATCCTGACGTCAGAGTAAAAAGCTAAAAACGCAGTTTTACTATATTTTGCCCATAGTTTCGTGAGTATATTGGTTCTTCTCGCGTGTTTTGAATTTTTTTTTGTTTTTGTCCCACGGTGTACCTAATATACACACTAACGGCTTCTTTCAGGTATGTTAGGAAAGATTTTCGAATAAAATGGTTAAGCAAAAAAACTTACAAAAAAAAAATACCGGAAAATGCTAATGTCTATGCTCAACGAGTAAAACCAAAAAAGTTGTACAACTTTGGTAGTGGGTGTTTGTTATAAAATTATTTGCTATTCAAAATTATCTGCATGTGTATCCACACATTAGCATTAAATTGAAGCCAAGTAAAGCAAAAATTTCGACTATAACTCGATTTTTTTGAGCTTTATTACCATTTTCTGAATAGCAGGACAGCAACAAAATTTCTCGTTAAGCGCTTGCAGCTGCTTAAAACTGGTCAAATGACATTCGAATGCTTTTATTTTGGCTTGCATTTTACGGAAATACTAGAAATGCTTGTGGAATGCGTTCAACTTTAACGAAGTAGAATATTAATAAAAAAAAAATACATTAACAAGCAACTATAAATAATAGTTAAGATTAAAATCTAAGTAGAATACAGACTTTTAAAACTCCAATTGCATAAATATTTATAGCGAGAAACAGCGTCCTTGTTATAATTTTATAGTTATTGGGGCTTACTGACACCAATGGTTGATAATACGTTTTTTTTTTTTTCTACTAAAGTGATACGTTGGCAAAACATGTTTTAAAAATTTTAATAGATATTTCTTTCACTGCCTAACTGATTTCGACTTCTTTAACCCTTTGCTAATTTACAAGGAAAATATGCTGCGCCCATCTTACATAAAAATTAGGGAATGGAATGAGAACTGAATTACCTGGTAGCACAATAACTAGGTATAACTGGCCTCAGTGTGCTTCGCTTCTTTTTTGACTATAGTGGAAGACACAATAGCTTGTCTAAAGTGAACTTATTTCGAATCTTTTGAAATTGGTAAAGGAACTATTTTCAAATGTATGTACAAATTCCACGTACTGAAAACTGGTACAGAATTTATAAGCTCATTCAAACATATTTTATTTACTTTACAGTTGTATGTATTAAATTTGAGTGCAAACTAACATCTACTTAATTAATAGAACTGGTCTTACGGTCAAAAGAACTTATACACATCAAGAGTACATGAAAAAACTTTTGCTGATAAGAACAAAAAATCATAAATTTGTCTGTCTGAAAAAGACGAAGAATTAAATTAAAAAAAAAAAATTGTTTTGAGGAAGGAGTTACTGGTTTTGATTTTATGTAAATAAGATAGAAGGAATAATTTTTTATGTACATACACTTGTGGTCAGCTGATTAAGTCATCAACATTTTGATCAATTCTGGCTATTTTTCTTTTATCTATTTAATCTTTATTATTTTTCCATAAAAATCTAAGTTGACATATGACAAACTACATATTAATCCACATCTTAAACTTTGTGCAAAAATTATAAAAAATCTGCAAATTTTCAGCTAAATTTTCAACTTATTATTCAGATTTTTTAGAAGTTTTCCATAGAAATTATATTCCAAATTTTTTTTGTATAGAAAAAATGCGTCATGCAGTCAGAAAAAAATTTTTAAAAATCAAAGCGATTCTTCAGCAACTTAAAACTTACACATTATTACCTTGAAATTTGATGGGCTAGTAAATTGTATAGTCAAAAAAATTATAAAAAATCTGAACAAAAAGTTGAAAATTTAGCTGAAGCTTTGCAGGCTTTTTATAATTATTCCACAAAGCTTGAAATGTGGATTTATATGGTGTTTGTTATATAATGAGCTAGATTTTTATGGAACAAAATTCATCAAAATGTTGATGACTTAATCAGTTGATCACAAGTGTTTGTACAAATACAGATCCGGCATCTACATATGTACATATGTAGAAACTTCAATAGTCAATAAACGTATCTTATAAAAAAATTTATGATTTTATTATTCTAATAATTAAAAAAAAAAAAATATTTTCTTTCTTCTCACCAGGACAAATGTATGATGTATATGAGCTTTTGAGACAAGTTTAAGTTTATTTTTGAACTTTCACCATTCTTTATGAAACGCATATTAAGTTTGCTTGTTAAGTATGTATGTATATGCATTTTATATAATAAAAAACAACCGGCTTAAAATGCCCGCAGAAAAAAGCGAAATTATTTAAAATACTCGAAATAAAGACTTTATTATTGTACTCGTATTGCAACACCATGCCAACGCCCGAAGGAACTTATTCGCCACAGTCAGAAAGGGACTGCCGACGGTTTACGGATTTAAGCAACAAGAGATTGTGACGAATCGATTAATTGCGGACAAAATCAATCAACAACAATACAACAGGTAGCACAGAAGCTTAAATCGACTGTGAAGCAATAAACAAATTAACCAAAAAGTGACTGCGCCAACTTTTTTTTTTTTTGTAAGGCACCACAAAGTTATGTGACTGGCTACAAAATGTTGCAATTGTAACAATTGTCATATAAAATATACATACATGTGTGTTTGTGGTAGAAGTGACAAAATGACAAATTTACTGCTTCAAGCTAGCTAGGTGATTAGGTCAAATCGTGGTGTTGAGATGAAGGCGAGGCGAGAGAAAAATTAAATACTTACTTAAGGTGGGTTGAAAAAGGTAAGTTAATATGACCGCGAAAAAAATATTTATTCAGTAATTTTTAGTTGACGAAACATAAAAATATCGATAACGATATTAATAGTAAAATCGATAACGATAACACAGTTGAAATTGATATCGATGACACTAACAATATCGAAAGCCATGAGAATATCGGTCGCGTAATAAATATGAATTCGATAACAATAACAGTAAAGAAATCGATATCGATTAACCATCCTATAAAGATTTGTTAGAAGAATATATTTATGGCCATCAAAACATCCATCTTGTAGATAATGTTGGCAATAATAACGGTGATATCGATATCATCGATAACAGCAGCGAAATGGATTTCGATAATGCCAAACATAGAGATACCTAAGATTTTTAGAATATATATACGTAACTAGATACAAATATCGATAATTATAATGATATAGATGACTATTTATATGTGTACATTAGAGTGGTCCAAAAAATAAAGTCGTAATTTTAATGCCGGCACCCCCTACCATTGTTCTATCCCGAAAAATATATGCCACTATTGTTTTTATTTTGAAATCGGAATATATTTAGGGAGTGCTCAAAGGGCTCAAAGTTTTCCAATGGAGAAAATACAGCTTTTCGTAGAAATGGTATACAAATTTTTGAAATCAATATTTTTCGATCGAAAATCTGTGGTTCTCTTCAGTAGTCTTCCAGTATAAATGCGCAATTTATCAATTTTTTAATATCAAAGATTTTGTATTGGTCAACCGTTGCATTTTCTGGGGGTGTTGGCGGACCTATAAAATATAGTTACCATGAAAAAATGGTTAAAGAAACAATTGTGTATTATTATTGGAATAGGAACCGAGTTTTCCGATCTAAACTATTTCTACGAAAAGTTGTTTTCCCCATATAAAATACATGACAAATTTTGAGCGCTTTTATTTTTTCGGTAAAGAAAAATTCTAGTAACATTTTTCAGCTAATTTAAATTTAAATTACCTTAGGTTGCTTAAGTTTGGTGCCAGCACCTAAAGAGGAAAAATTTTGTTAGGTGCCCCGAAAACTATCTTGTACATTTTTTTTGGGACCACTCTAATGTACATATAACGATATTCATACATGCATACACATACTTAAGGGAATTGCTTCATACCTTATGCGCAGGTATATTCGACAACCTACTATATTTTTTATGAAACTTTTTTTTTGGAAGTAAATAAAGAGTTTTGGAATTTTTACATAATAAAAATGTTTATAACTTGTTTGTTTTTATTATATTTCAATGTATTGATTTTTTTTTTATTAAACATTTGTCATCACATTTTAATTTTTAGTTTTGCACAACAACTTTGATTCATACATTTTTAGGAGTGTCACGACTACGAACGATTAATCTATTAATCCAAACAAGTGAACCTGCTGACCAAGTGACTGAGTGACGCCCACACAACACGCACACACACACACACACACACACACACACGCACACACACACACACACACACACACACACACGCACGCACACTCGTAAACGGCATACCAACAGCAGTTTAAGGCTCATAGCAATTCACGCGTCAGTAACGAGTTTCCAATTTAAAGTTTTTAATATTTATTTCACTTATTTCTTATTCTCACAGCGAATAATCGATTTTTTTAGAAGCATGCGAATCGCCTATTGTAATTTGTTGAAATTGCACTTAAATGGACGCATTTTAAAAATTAGCATTTGAATTGCACTAAGAGGCAAAAAACTAAAAAAAAAATAATGGGTAATCGCAACGAATTGCATATATGCAACGGCAAAATACGAATGCATTTTTCGGTGCGCGACCTCTCTGTTCGATTTGTGTTGGTGGTGGGTGCATTCAGTGCGAAAGATCATCGATCATGTCAAATGTGGACTGTAGCGAATTTATTGATTTGCTATTGGCCGCGCCATGCCCGCTTTATTCTCGATTCTCTGTTTGATTTGTATGCAACACAAAATAGTTATGAAAATTTGTTAAAATGTAGCGTTACTGCTAGCTCAAAATAAACAATTAATCGCTGAGCGAATGCGCGTCCATTCGATGCAAAGTTGGACCACCAAAAGTGATGGGAGCAGCTTGGCGGTTTGTTTGACCTTTTCGATGCTCTTTTTTTTAAGATTTGAATGGATGTCTGGCGGCGGATTTCAATTCTTTGCCATTAATAAGATGATTTCGACTTTTGTTCAATTTAATTCGAAGCTGAAATTAATGCATATAAATTAGAAAACAAAAAAGATTTAACGTAAACGTAAGAAACTAGTGATTTATTATGTTGGCTGTTTTAGTGACTTCCTCTCATACCGTTAAAAATGGATTTGTGATGTTAATACAAACATAATTATGGGGAGCAATGACTAATTTAATGTCTAGTAACATAAACTCGTACGTGGCAACTGCTTTGATATTAATGATGCTGATTAATGCAAGTAATTTAAATCGCATCTACAGCGTACTTAACACATTAGCCGTCTTCAATTTGCTGCCACCTAAGTATGTTCAAAATAATCTTTTTTGTAACTTAAAATAATAAAAGTAATTGCATTGTAGAGAACTCATCACAGAAAATTCATCATACATACATATAAAAGCTGTCGGAAGTGTAAGAATTCGCGCTTCTACAGATTAAGCAAAACAAAGATAAAAAAAGCAAAAAACTGTAACAAATGACTGAAATATACAATGTAAACTAAACAGATATTTTCGACGCTTCTTTGAGTTAACTTTGCTGATTTAAATACGCGTGAAACGTATGGCACTTCCGCATGATTTCATTCTTAGTAGCACTGAAGATATAAAAATTGTGAATTTCCAATAAAATTGTCCTGAAATTATTTAGATATTGCCATCCGCTTATAATAACTCTTCGAAATTTATTAAAAAAACAGCTCTCAAAAAAAAACGAAAAATTATATAAAATTTCGTTAAAAAAAAAATAAAATAAAAATAAATTTTTCTTCTATTCAATTATCCTAAATCAGTCTAGGCCTCTCCGGAACAGTTTTCAGGTTGTATATCTGTGGATAAAAACCCCCTCCGGCAGCAAATTAAAAACCTTTTAGATTTGTGCAAAAAAAAAAATCGTCTAAAATATGTTTTGAGTTGTGCCTCTTTTGAAGACTGTGTGCCATATTTCCACCTAGAAATTCAAAATATAAAAAAAGCAGCCTTTTATTCTTTGAGAAGAGCTCATAAAGCAATAATAATAATAAAATATACAAGTTTAGTAAAATTTAATACATTTTAAAAGAATTTGAGTATTCTATTGCCACTTTGATGATGAGCGGCGTCTGAATACCGCTGGCCATATTTGTTTCAGATGGATAGGTAAATATGTATGAAATAAACATTATAATTGATGTAGACAGCAATAATTTAGCTATACAAATTTACAATTTGTGATATTAAATAAATCTATAATGTTAACTTAATCTACCGGATTTGACCGAATATGGAGTGCTTAAGCCAGTTTGTTACTACTAAACAAAATTTTTCTTAGATATGTGTTAGATAATGCAGCTAACATATCGATTAATGATTGTTTGTTAATTGTCATGAAAATTTGTTTGCCTTTCACATCTATAAATTGAAGCGAAAACAACAAATAAATGAACAAAGCATCGAATGAAGTGAAATAGATTGATGCTTTAAAATAGCACAGCGACCATAATATGCACATAAGAATGTACATTAGACCGTACCACCTTACAAGCAAACAAAAAATGTTCGCCGTGCACCTTTGAGTCTAAGTTATTAAGGAAATTTAGAAAAAAGATTTTGTTTTGCCGAACTTAGGCTTCGCCTTTTTACATTTTTTCCATGACACCTGCATTCGGCAAACAATTTTTTTATGTTCTAATGGAGTAATCAAAATAATTGCTTAGCAAAAGTTTAATGATTTTGGGTTGCATTAGGGTGGTAGGAACTGAGATCGGGTGGGTAAGTAGTACAATAAGGCACATGAGGTCAACAAACTTTGTTACAGAAAAATGTTTCCTCAACACAATACCACCGATATATTATCCTTTCAAATTTCGACATTAAATGCCAAAGAAATGACGAAAGATGTAAAAAGGCAAAGAAAGTGTTATTTTTCCGAATCTCCTTGAAAAATACTTTAGACTCAGGAATGTACGGCGAACTGTTTTTTTGTTTGTTTTGTAAGTTACTACGATCTAATGTACACACTAAGGTAAATACCAGCAAAATATTTTAAAAACATAAAAGTTTTAATTTTAAAGAGAAATGCATATATGTATATATGTATTTATGTACATTAGTGCATCAGCAAAAGAAAGGTGGAGTTTTTCCGCCGGGATTACAAAATTTATTATATTTGCAGACTTCCACAAAAATATTTCGGAGTAATATTAAGATTTAAGTGAGCTGGACCGATTTGAAAATTCATCCAAAATGGAGTTTTTATGAATAAAAATAGTTTCCTAAACGATTTTTTGAAAAAATCCCCTCAGGTGACAAAATAAGCTTAGAAAATCTGTATAAAAATATTTAAGTTTTTTCAATGGAATCATAACAATGAGACTGCTGTTTTTCAACTTTTTTCAAAGATTGTTTTAAGCAAAACTTGAATAATTGGACCAAATTGAAAAATTCCTTTCCAATGATACCCCATAAATTTAAATCGCAAAGTTTTGGCAGAGTTATTCAATTTATTCTTAAACCAATATTTGAAAAAAGTTCAAAAACAGCATCAAAAATCGCATTATTGTAATTCCGTTGAAAATTTTTTAAATATTTTTATGTAAATTTTTTAAGCGAAAACTGTTTTGTCATTTAAGGTGTTTTTTTTGTTAAAATATACTTCTATTTTTATTCATAAAAAAATCTTAATATTTTTCCGAAATATTTTGGTGGAAGTTTTAAAATATAACAGATTTTATAATTCCAGTGGGAAAAGAGTACCGATTTTTATTTTTTTTTTTGTATGGTGAGTGATGCAGTCTAATGTACATGAACATATAGATATCAACATCTGTAGCTATGTAGTTATATTGCTTTAAAGATGTTTTTAGCAGGAAGAACAGTCAATTTTTTTTATTTTTTATTTCAGAGGCACTTCAGAGAGCAAATAGATATGCTGATGACTCTGTGGTGGCTATTGACAGTTTTCCATATTTAAATAATAAAACATAGAAATATTTGACAGTTAAGATAAGAGGAAGTATGTACGTTATTTGATTAGTAAATGAGCGTAGCAATCAATTTGGTTAAACAGCGAAAAGTTCTGTAAGCAACAGTAAACAATAACAAGCTATAGACAGCTAGCTGGTAATAGGCAAAATTCATTACGAACATTCTAAGAAATTGTACTGTAGTTTTGCAGAAAAAAGAAGAATGCCAAAGAAAAAATATAAAAAAAAGTAAAGAATGTTGTTGCCTTTCTACTAATAAGCCAACTTAAACACAGCCATAAGCGATTGTGTTGAGTGTTGGCGTGTTGAATAACAATTTAATAAAGCTTAGTAGGCATTACAATGTTTGCAAAAAAGCAACGATCACAAAAAGTGTGTACAGCTGCTTGCAGAAAGTGCGAGTGATCTCGTCAACGTAGCCATCTGTGGTTATAATCCGCTTGTATTTAAGTAAGTATGCATGTATGAAAACATTTTTATTTGCTTTGAAGCTTTCGCAATTTGTACTCGTATTATTTAAACTCTATGATATTCTTGATTAACAGCTGCTCATAAATTGATTATCTTAATTAATTTTTTAATATTAAAATTCCATAAAATTATTCTCACTCAAACATACTTGCTTATTTACATACTTATAAAGTCATACATGCATAGCGAAATTTTTAATTGAAAAATAATTGCATTTGTATTAAAAATGCCAATCGAATTTGCTTAGAGTGTTGGAGGATGTTTCGCCTGTCGCAAAAAAAAAAAAAAACAGGAGAATGTTTCGACTGATTATTAAATGACACAAAAGTTAATGAATAATGATTTGAAAGATCATAATGAAATTTATATTATAATTGCTTGTGAAGCATATGGTTATTCATTTTTCGAGTTATTGAGAAGACGCATTAGCTTTTTATTCTTACTACACCTACCATGACGTTTGTAATTAATAGGTGTTTTTTAGTCGGATTTGAAGTGATAAATAAACTTCAAATAACGATTTTGCGATTTTTTACCCGAAATTGCATTTAACGCAATTTAGTAGAGCTCTTTCATACAAATATAGATAGTATGCCATCTATCCAAGAATACCTTAAGAATAACCTACACAAAATTGTCAAAACGAAGATTCTCCTTGCATATTTATTTATATGGCGATTCTTATTTAAAAATTAAGTGATGCAGCTCACACTTTCTTCCAATTCTTACGATTGGTGCAAGGAAAACGTACGCACACTTCTGACTATATTTGGAATTTATTGTCTGTGGACAATATTAAAGAGAAAGCTATTAAGCCTATGTATACTTATTTAGCAATGAAAAATGTGGAACGCTAGCCTAAGATTCCAGGGGGAGCCGAGACAAAGCTTTAATGATGCAGTTTAGACCCCTCCCCTACTCAGGAGTAAAAAATTCTCAAATTTCAAAACTCATTTCGCGAAAATCGGTCGCTGACAAAAATTGTCAAACGCAAGAAAAGAGTTTGTTTATATTATTCCGCAAAAAATCCTCGAAAATTCAGAAATTTGCAAAAATTTCTCGAAACAAAATCTGAAATATTTCGAAAACTAAATTATTTGCTATTACGTAAAGTTTCGAAAAAAATTTGGAAAAGTCCCAAAAAAAATCCCAGAAATTCGGTACCCCAGATGGAAGTTCCGAAAATTTTCGAAAAAATTCCGAAACTCTTTAAAAAATCGCAAAAGTCCTCGAAAAATTCCAATCCATCCAGATAAAATTATAGAAGTTCCTCTAAGATCCCCAAAAATTCAGAAAAAGCCACGAACGGCCCCTGTACACAAGTCTCGAAACATTTATTGGGAATTGCTTTCAAAAATAAAGAGATACATTTTTTCAGCGCCATAAACTTGAACTTTTCATCTTATTTTTTCTTAAAAAATAAAACCAAAAACAACTGTTTTTTAGATCTGAAAAAAAATACATCGAATTTTATTTGCAATTTCCGCTAACTATAGTTAGTATAAAAAATTGCCTGATTTTTTAAAAACAACGCACCGATCTGCCTGCCTCCTCCTCTGAAGATAATGTACGTGTGTAACTTTTCGCGCTCTTGTTGATTGTCAATATTTTCTTAGTAAAATTGTTGAAAATTTTTGGTTGTCCTTGAAAACTCTGAAACCAGAGCCCCTATAACCCAAAAAAGGTGCCACTTTTATATAAAATGCATAAATTTCAGCAAAATCTGTTTGTATCTGCTTCTACTTTTTCTAGTAGTACTTAATTTCAGACCATCATATTTTACAATCACTCTTGAAGTTCATTAACCCGATTGTTACATCAAAAAATTTACACGATTTTCTTCTATCATTCAAAATTTTTGCGTATCGTTTATTACATACGAGTACATACCCTCTAGGAAATGGAGTCATTCCTGCATGCATGCTGTACAGTTTCTATAGGATACGACATACATATGACATACGATGTCATTAGTGGAAAACGTTGCTCTTCTCTGTCCATGGAATGCATGGGGAAATTTTTTCCCAAAAAATTCTTCAGTAAATTTCCCAATCTTTACATAAGAAGCGAAGAGGAACAAGTTAGAAAGTCTAAATTCGGGCGGAGCCGAACATTAAACACCCGGCGCAAGTATTAAATATATGTTTTTTCACCTTTCCGAAAGCTACCGCTAGATGGTAAGCCGGGGTGTAACAATTTTGAGTAAATTAGCGTCCTTAAATTTCGAATTATTGAAGTTTCAAGCATTTCTGAAATTTACCGTTATATAAAAAGCGGCCGTAATTTTGGTCCGATTTCAAAAATTTTCAACGTTTTGCTTTTATTTGGCATGCACAATAAAAATACCGAGTTTGGTACAATTTGGTAGAACGGTTACCGATATACATATATGTGATCATAAGTGGGCGGTGCCACGCCCATTTTCCAAAATTTTACCATAAACGTATATCTTGGTAAAGAATTGTTGCAGGCATCAATTTTGAATAAATTAGCTACGCCCATTTTTCAAAAACTTATTATATTATTTTTTGTCTACAAATTGTTGTAAATACCAATTTTGAGTGAATAATCTTCAGTAGTTACTAAAATATCGCAGTTTTCGTATTTCCGAAAATTACCGTTATATGGGATGTGGGCGTGGTTACTGTCCGATTTCGCCCATTTTCAATACCAACCTACCTTGGATTAACAGAAACCTACATACCAAATTTCGTTGAGATATCTAAATTTTTTCTCGAGTTATCGTGTACACGGACGGACGGAAAGACGGACGGACAGACAGACATGGCTTAATCGATTTCTCTATTCATTCTGAGCATATATGTGTACATTTGTCTATATCTATCTCGATTCGTTTTGGTTGTTACAAACAACCGTTATGTGAACAAAATTAATATACCCTTTTGCACAAGTGCGCTCGTGTATAAAAATTGTCGGCTCATAAGCAACGGAAATGTCAACTTTCTATATTTTCCCTTGAGGGTATGTACATATATATGTATGCACACATGCATGTACTACGATTTGTCTACTCCGACACCAAATCTCGCCAACAAATCGTTTTATTTATGTTAATTTACACTTCTAATCTGGTTTTTTATATGAGATTTTACCTTTTCAAGCAACGTCTAAGTATTTCTGAGCAGCTTTAGAACATATTAAATGACGTCCAATACAAGAAAGTAATTTATAGTAGAGCAAAAATGCCGAAAAGACGAAAAGGCTGTTTTTTTTACCTGAAAGCTGAGGGGGGAAGAGCGCGTGCAGATGGAAGAAATTTTGAGCATAAAACGCTATTAAGTCTTTTGCTGTGTATAAATATTTTTGAATATACAAATGGTTACACAGGCGTGTTTATGTACTTTTTTTGAGGACTGATAGGTTCAATAATTTTTACTTGGCACTCGCATCGCAAAATTTCTTATTTTCTAAAAAGTTGTTCATTTTCGTCATCGGTTGGAGCAGCATGCATTCATAAATATATAGTCGATGTTTTGGCAAAATATAAAAAATATATAGGCGACCAATTGCAAAACCGCCTATTTTACAGGAGAGCGAAAAAACGGGTCTTCTTTGATGGCATTGCCTTGGTAGGCGGTATTTTCTCTAGCTATTATTTTACAAATCTGTTGTTTTAATAACGATTTTATGATTTTTATGCATAAATCTCCTCGATGCCTGGAGTTCAGGGTTACCAAATCTCATTTTTGCCACAACGGCGATTTAAGCGGTTTTGCAACTGGTCGATCGACGATATGCAAATTTATTTATTAAGTTAAATATATCGATATTCTTTTTTCACTAGCTGTTCATTAGTTTGTCTTTTTTTCTCAATCAACTTCTTGTTTGTTTCGTTTGCAAATCCGCCTTTGCTGTGTGCGCAATTTTTTTTTTACGAAATCGCTTCACTCAGTTTCACAGTTTTGCCGCTATGAGCTTAATTGTGAATAAAGCGTTAAAGTTTTTCAACTTCGGCGTTAATTTAAGCTACCACTCAGCGTTATTGAAGATTTTTGTTTCTGATTTGGCGTTGATGTGTGGGAGATTTCATAACTTTTTTTTTTTTGTTTTTTTAAAAAACAATTTTGATTTTTTTTAATCTTTTTCCCAATAATTCTGCGCCATTTTAAATGAGGAAGAGATGCAAGTAAATAAAATTAAGTAAAGAAATTAAAAGTAAGCTAATATAAAAAATGAGATAACGCGATAAAGCAAAAAAAAGTATGATGATGAAATGGCTGAAGAAGCAGCAGCTCATATTGACATCAACTGGTTGAGCTTTGCAAGATAACTTGTCATCCATACAACGTACAGTATACGTACAGATATATATTTACTCTTCCATGTGCGCTTGTGCGGCTGCTTGTTTAAACATATTTCTTTTTGGAATGAAAACACAAACAACCTGTCGATTAGATAACTCATACATTGGGATCTCCCGCTGCAATCTGCCAAGCTGGCTGGAAGACAATGTCTACTACTTGTACATAGTGGTTATAAGCATTATGCTGGCAGCTTGCTAATACAAACTTATATACAAAAAAAAAAAAAACAGTCATTTCTTTTCGGCTTCGCGCGCAGTTAAAGCGATTGTTGGGATATGTTTAAGAGGCGCCCCAACGCGTCGGCGGCTGCGCATAACAATAAAGCAGATTTTTGCTTACCTATTTCTATGTACCTATGTAGTTATGTACGTACATATGTATGGCTTAGTATAATACCGGCGTGACTGCTTAAAAATTGTGGGAGTTTTGTTGTGCTTTTCGCCGGTATCCGCAGCTTTTTAGTTTTTATTTGAGCAACAATTTTTTATTGCTTTTGCTTTTGCCATTTCACATGTGTTCATACTAGTATATGCATGTATTTCTTTTGCATCATTTCTTTTACAGTATGCCCTCGATAAAAGCAAAACTCGATAAACGCAAATAGATTGTTGAAAACTATTTATTTATTTATTAAAGTAAATTAATCAATAAGATTACCACTCAGATAGATTAATAAAGTAAAAAAAAAAAATTATAAAAATTCAAAAAATTGTGTCGCAGTAAATGTAACTTTCTATCCATAATTTATTATTTCGTCGAACTTTTGTCCTCAATGGGATGAAGAAGACTTGGTTTCAAAAGACAGCTTAGCTTTTCAAAAACTGAGTGAGCCGACTATCGACAAAAATGTATCTTCAAATAAAATACAAACGAACATGTTCCAATTTTTATACCTTTCATGAGCATGAAATGGTATTATAACTTTGGTCCGATGTTTGTAAGTACCAGAACAAAAAGAGATAGACCCATTAAAATGTATACTTATATGATCAGAACGTCGAGCTGNCAAGTTAACCCAGAAATATATATATATCGATTTTTTGTACTACATATAAATGATTTTCAAGTGAATTAAGTAAATACTTTAGTTTTAAGCAGAGCTGTTAAATTTCCATTACGGTTAGTAATCATTAATTTTTATTTAAATTTTCTTACATAATTCAGCAATTAATAATTAATTATAATTAAAAATAATCAAAAATAATCATGATAATAATAATTGCAATTGAAAAAGTATTCAAAAATAAACAAATACATAAATAGAACAAATAAAATAATCAAAATTAATCAATTATTTTTTTAATTAATATTTGATTACTTATCTTCAATTATTTGATTATTCGCATCTACATGATTATTTCTAATTGTTTTTCCAAATAGATGAAGTTATGTTTGGTAAGCAAATGTTTATAAGTTAGTATTAAATAACTAAACCACTACTGTACTGTTTACAAGTAAGAAATGATTTCTTATAAACATTGTCAACTGACTTTGCTATTCACGAAGTGTTGAATTTTCCTTAGTTTTACGCCAAATTTGGAACTCTTATGTGCATATGGTATGCGCAAATAAAAAACCAAAGCAATCAGAGCTGCTTCTTTTTTGCTTTTTTTGCGTTTTTGTTATTCTCCTTGTGCCTTTATCTGATGTTACTGTATTTATTGTCATCATATGTATAGTAGCTGCGTTGCAAGTTGAAATATATTATAAAATACTTAAAAATAATAAAATAATTATATTAATCATGCAATTAAAAAAAAATCAAAACTAATTGCAAATAATCAAATAATTTTATTAATCAAGTAACTAAAAAATTTCAAAAATAATTTTAAATAATCAAAAATAACAAAATAATCATGTAATTTAAGTTTTTTGAAAGTAATTAATTATTAATCAATAAATAGGTGCAAATAATGGTATTTAATCATTAAACGGTTACCCAAAAAAAAAAATGCTTTAATTTATAATCATTATGATTATTAATCAATATTTAACAGGCCTGGTCCCAAATTAATTTCTCATTTCCGACAGAACTTTCTTTTGCTTTGGTTATTGCAACAACCTCAATCAACGTAACTGCCCGAATTTTTTCCGGTTGCTTTTAGCGAGGGCGTACTGTATAAACATTTCTAGCTCACTTGCCTTTTCTCTAAAAAAGTGAAGAAAAATTGTGTCACGAAAACGCAAACAATACGAATTTGGTGTTTGAATACATTCATGCGTCTTTCTTTTTTAAGTATAAAATATGGGTTAATGCATCTACTATGGAATGAAAGAAACAATATGTATGATGAATTTTACAATGCTCACATGTATGAGCTAATGCTCTCGAAATAGAAGTATATTTTGTAAATATTTTTATTTTTTATTTTTATTTATGCTTGAATTGGTGAGGCATGTGTAATAAATCGTATAAACGATGAATTTCAAGGTCGCTATGTAACTCCAACTGATTTGAGATCGGATGTAAACAGTCGCATAGTTATCACCCTTTGTGTATGCTATATAATATCAGGTGGATGCGCAATGAAACAAAAGTTAAGTTTTCATAGCAGTGAACTAGTTAGTCATCGTTATTTTCATCGCTTTCGTTATTGACATCATTTTCTAAATCGATGATGGTTATCGACATCGCTGTCTTAGGTGAAACTAAAACTGAATTGCCATAGTTATCGTTGGCAATATTGTTATAGTAATCGCTATTTTTATCGATATCGAGATTGGCGGATGGAGTTATTGTTATCGTTATCTTTATTGATGTGTGGTATTATTATCATTACCGATATTCACGTCCTTTTCTTAATCGATTCATATTAGTCATTACCCCAACCATTGATTTCTTAATATCGTTATCAAAATCGATTTTCAATAATTTTCGGATTATATGTAACTTCAATAATTCAAAGGGGCTTAAGTATTTATGGTGTGCTGTATTGCCATTAAATTCTAGAGAACAAGTATTGTCTACTACAAGTGTCCAGTCCAAAGCGCCGTCCAGGGTATAGCAATGCAAAATGTACCTACATATCTGCGAATAATCGACACAAATACTACATAAATATATGTAGCCTAATCGTTGAAGCACATCTTGGGGACTGCTTTGTAGATTTTTATAAAATTTACAGAAATAACTTTTGGATACCACAAGGTCATAAGGAAAAATAATATGCATGTAAGTATTTACCTCAAGATCGTTTCACATTTTGAATTTCACTGTCACCTTGGTAATATACTAGCCAGAAATGCGATTGCTTTATAAAAAAGGGAACCATTTTGAAATATGAGTGTTTTTACACTCTAAAAAATAATTTCTAAAACTTCACATACGCGGCTTTGCATTTTGCCGATACGCGGTTTTGCACTTCAAACGACGATATGTACATGTCATGTCAAAATTATGGGCACACCACTCATAGGAAATTCTTTTGTTTTTAAGTAATTTTTTTTCTTATAAAAATATAGTTTGCTCATTGACGAAAATGGTATAAATTCAGGTTTCAAACTTCGCGCAATTAAAAAAAAAAAGCAATAAAGCATACTTTCTTAAAAAGCTTTTTAATTAGATTTCCTAGAAAGATTTTGGGTATGCAGTTTTGTAGCCCAGTAAACAATAACATCAGTATAGCAATGTGCAAGTTGCAAGTAGCTAGGACTTACCGTTTGGTTTTTGGCAATTTTTTTTTGGTTGAAGGTGTTGCTAACATGTATGGAAGTAAATGAAAATATTATCAGAAAAAAAAATATTGCCAAAAATCAACATTAGCTACTTCACGCTTTTACTTTATTAAAGTAAAACTGAATTATCTAAAAAATTGCATACACAAAATCTTACTAACAAATTTAATTAAAATGCTTGAAATGTGTACGAAAATGTGCTGAATTTTTTGAAATGTTGCATAAAGTTTAAAAGCTGGTTTTATATGTTTTTTTTTTTATTTCAAGAATAACCTATATTTTTATAAAGTAATAATTTGATTTAAACAACAAAAAAATAATTTGTAAAACTAGTCAACATGCAATGCGTTTATAATTTTGACACGGAGTGTGTTCGTTAAGTAACAGCTGCTCAGCTGTTTTGGTAACACTATGACACATTTGAAAAAAAAACGTTGGATAACTTCGACGGTAAAAGTTATCCACTAACGTTTAAATACAAATGTTGTTGCACACACAAAAGTTTTAATTACTTCGTAAAATAAATATTTAATAGCCAATGTCCCCACAGCAAGAACAAAAAAAATAAAAGTAAATTTTTTTTCCTAAGCATCAATTTGATAATGTCTGAAAATACTTATACAAGAAATATTAGCCACAACATTAAAAAGCAATTTATATTTTAATGCATCTTTTTTAAATAAAGTGATTATAAAGAGTTTAAGGGTATGCTAAGTACGGTTTAGGCCTTTGATAAGTAAAAGAACCTACCCAAAGGACTCAGTATTACAAGACGACGGATGGTTCTCATTGTTAGTTGGATCTAATAGCGGGAAGCGGCTAATACTCACAAGAGCGGTCTCTAAACCTTTTGCAGTTTACCTTAGTTACACCATTCGCGGTAAATAACTCTTCAGAAAGGGGTTAACTGTTATCAATTTCAAACTTTGGCTTAAAGTTGCGTTCAATCTTCGGCTTGGAATATAAATACATATATACATTATAAGTAGCCAATTCCTAATGGAGGCAATGCAACTTTTTTGACTTTGAAGTCCATCTGACTTAAATCTATAGAAAATTGATGATATTTTAGCGCTCGATGGGCTTGCTTCCGAGCTGAACGGACTAGCTACTTTAGTCCTACATATTAAGGCATCATTCAGAGAAGGACCTTACCAGCTAAATGTGAGAGTGTGTTGGTGTGGGTGATTGATTTCGCATGCTTTCCCACTCTAACCGTTATTGCCTTCCATGTTCTAGTCGAATGCGAACATATATATTCAAATAAAAATTTATAAATAAATATATATTTTAGAAAATTGTTTGAGTATTTTAAGGAATTTCTTATACTCTAATTGCTTTGCGTTTAATAAAAAACTTTCAATAGACAAATAATAATGAGCACTTACCTTACTTTTTGTTGTGGGGTAATTCCACTTTTATGTCAAATAAATTTTTTACGTAATGTTAGTATTTCTTTCGTTGCACAAAAATTTAATTTTTAAACACAAATAATCTTTCTTTTAATTGTTTTCGATTTCAGTTAAAGGCACACACAGACATTTTTTAATGTAGATCCTTCAATGGAAAGGGAGATTAAAAGAAATGGATTAAAATTAGTTATAAAAGTAAAGAGAAAATAATAAATAAAAGGATGAACAGTGCCTTTTAGAAAAAAATCAAAGTTTGAAAAGTTGCGAATAAGTTTTTTTACGTAGATAATTTTCATTCTGGTTGTTAAGTAAATAATACATCTTTTGCACTTGAATTTGCAATAATTTGTATAAAAGATTTAAATATTTTTGAATGATCCTTAACGACCACAATAAGTTTGAAACGTTTAAAAATGCATGACTTTAAGGCACCTTTTGAAGCCGAAAAAGTTTTTGTAATTTAAACTTGATACATATAGATTTTAAATTTTTTTTGATAACATATTTTTATTTAAAAATCACTTTTTATGTTTGTTGAGTCTTTTCGCTGTTCTTTTGCTAGAAAGGAAAATGTTTTCAATTTCTTCTATTATATTTTAGTTTCTTGTACTGTTTCAGTATTTATTTATTTTATTGTTGGTAAACAAGGTTGAAAGTTGTGAATTTGTTTCTGTCAGGTTTTCGAAAAAAGTTTAGCTCTAAAATTTTAAACAAAAAATTGTTGTATTAAACTCAATAAGTATTATTCTTACCGGAACACTGTGGGAAATTTTCGACTGATTTTGTTGAAAAACTGTTACCCTTCTGACCATTTTTTACCGAATTTAATAATTTTTTATTTAATTAAAAGAGCTTAAAAGTATTAAAAAAAATAAATAGTTCGTAAAAAAAATTTACTTTTCTAGCCATTTTTGAACCACATCGGCCGAAAATTTTCCACTGTGCGATGGTTTTAGCAAATTCATCCAGCCACTTAAAAACACAATTTTTTCTTTTACAAATGGTTCCCAAGAAGTTACTCTGATTATAAGAAGAATAAGCGAAGTGTTTTGGTTTTTTTTTCTATGCGCTATAAATACATATTATACCACATTATGATTTAGATATTACAGTATAAGTACAATAATAGTAGTGAAAAAATGCTAAAAATTTTGATTTTGGTCTACTTTTTTATAAAAAATATTAGAAAAATAAAGGTTAAATAAATTAAAAAAACATATTTTTTGCGCCTCGGAATTAAGAAAGATTTAAAAACCTGTAAGAATTTGATTTTTGTTTCCTATATTTAGATAAAAATGTTTGAAATAAAAAAGGTTGAAAATGGACAAATTTTCATTTGGTTTTCCATTCTTTACTTGGTTTACTTTATTCAGCCTTTATATTCGTAAATAAAAAAATTTAATGCAATCAGTTGTTGGTTACATATTGGCATGAAAAACGATTTACTTTGCAACGAATCTACCCTGCCGGACCAACAAATTAAGAAAAAACATTTATTTGAAGTTCTGTTAAATGAAGATAACTTTCAAATTGTTTGACGAATTGCAAAATTATCCTCGTAAGCGCCATGACTTTTGCTTTCTGCGAAAAAATAAAAGGAAAGAATTTAGCAGCCGCTTACAGCCAAAATATTAATTTGTTTTGTTTTTTTTTGTTATTTGAAAAAATTGACTTCGTGGTAAGAAATTGTCTTTATTAACATTTAAGAGCCCCCAAAATGCATCCTAAGCAGACAAAAAAAATTAATTTCGAAAATCACCAAAAATGCAAAGAAAACACACGCGATAAGTAGCGATAAAAAAGCAAGGTAAGAAAAACACCAAAAATTAGTGAACGAGTGAAGATGAGCATTTAAACGAAGTAAAAAAAAAAATATAAAAAAACCACAACACAAGCAAATCCAGTAGCCAGACGGCCGTGACTGCGATGGACAACTGAACCGGTGGCAGCAGCAGCAGCAGTGGCGAAAAACAACAGCAAAGACAACTAACTAACTAGTATGCATGCGGTTAAAAAGACGGCTGCTGTAGGTGCTGCTTCACTGGCGATTATTATGGCCGTCGCTGCCTTTGCTGCAGTTGCTGATCTTATGCAATTTTTCTGCGATTTCTTCTTTGCGTTTTATTATACATATATACATATTTTTGTTTTTACAAACTTTTGCTGTACTCGTTACTATTTTTAGGCATTTTATTTTCACGTGTATACGTTTTTCAATGCATTGCCCACAAAGAAAATGAAGAAAAATAATTAGCTGGTTAAAGGAAAAGTTAGCAAAAAGCAGTTCGCGTTTCTTCGATGTTGTTTTTTTTTTTTCTTTTTGTGTTTGCCTTTGCAAATTTTCACAATTTTATATGCTCTCTTAATTACTCCCCGATTACCGTCTGTGCATTTGCTTATGCACGCGCAGCACCAAATTACTTGGCTGCTCTGCTGACCAAGATTCGCGTGCGCCTGCGTTGCACGGCTAAAGTGAAAATCGGCTAAAGAAATGAAAAACAAGAGCCGAAAATGAAAAAAAAAATGACTCGTTTTGGGGGAAAACACGATTTCTGATACAAATTCAAGTTCACTTGGTGTTGGAAAGTACTTATGTGTTTAAAAATTTTATTTTTGGGGTTTATTGCAATTTAACAAAGCGCAAACCAGTTAAAAACCAATCTATACTAAATCGTTATCTCTGTCGAATTTGAAAATTAAGAGTAATAGTAAACATTTTTTATAATTTGAAAATCGTTGCCTGTATTTTGTGTAGAGTAATCTTTCTTTTGAGCGAACTATCCTAGTAACATTGGACTTGTCAAATGACTTTGACTTCGTCTGTCGTTCTGCGCTACTAAATTACATTGAGGCATTCTCTCTCTAAAGGTGGCCAGTTAATTACCTGAGTTATGGGTACTTTTTCGAAATCAAACCATAAATATATTTTAAGGATTAACTTTGATCACCAGCTCCTGAATTGTCTACCTCCAAAGCTTTAAAATACCGTTCTACAGATGTTAATTTTTTTCAAAAATAGAACTCTGCGCGCCGTGAATACCGTCATTGGACTGCAATCACCAGCCAACGCATATGAAAAGCTTCAGCTGCCTTCAGAGACTCGAAGACGTAACTCTCATATCTATATACACTTGACTCCGACCTATCCATGTGAAGATACCCCATACAACTCCAACCTCTTTTTCACTAAGCCTCCTGAAAACCAATCAACTAACACCCCTCTTCCTTTGTCTAACACCATCCAGTAGGCGATCCTGGATAAAAGAATTCCAACAAAGACTATATTTAAATCTTGCAAAGGCTAATTCAGCAAAACCAAATTAAATTTTATTAGATTAATGAGCATTGAACAAAGGCCGATTGAGGAAAAAAGACTTTTAAACCTCTTGAAAGTGCAGCGCATTCTCCAAAGAAATTTTCTAAACTTTTAAGCAAAAATAAATGCCAGCAAAAAATTTTTAAAATTGTGTAATATTTTGTTAAAAAATATTTTTTTATTTCAGATTACATTCTTTTATTTTATTTTATTTTATTTCATTTGTTTATCTTTTTTTACTCTTTTTATAACTTTACTCTATTTTATTTGCTCGAGAAAATTATATCTAATATTTTACAAATTAAATTTTTTAATTTTTTTTTACACTGAAAATTTAAGAATTTTTTTGATAAAAGAATTAGAAAAACACGAAAGTTTTCTACCAAATTAACACCTTTGCCACGCTTTTTTCGTAACGCGGATGCATGTATTTATTTTAAAACAAAAATTTAGAAGTTTCTGCAATTAACAGTTGTTTACATAAGCAGCTAAGAGCAACCTCCAAAACCTTTTTAAATAGAGAAACGCTTTCATCCTAGTTGTAAACAAATAACAAAAACAAAAATTGGGAAAATTTTCCTCATTGCAAAAAATCAACAAAAATTAAATTAAATTATTCACTCTTAGTAAATACGTTTAAAACACTTAAAATTTCTTCACGCTGACAAGCCTGTAAAACAGGGAAGTTTTTTGTTTTTGTTTGTTTTTTTTTTTCGCGTGCGTTTCCTACATGTCAATAACCAAAATATGGCCAAATTGTCTCTTCCCTTATTCACTTTTCTTCAACGTCACACACACAACACTTCACTTTGTACTCTGCACTTTGCGAGCGCATCTTCAACGCGAAATGCACTTCAACATTTGGTGAGTTTTTTCTTATTTTTTATATATTTTTTTTTTTTTTTATTGAGAGTTTAGCCTTTCGCGCTGTACGTAGTTTTTTTCTTTCAGTTTGTTTACTGCGTTTCTTTTTGGTTTGAGTTTGAGTTTGAATTTGCTTTTTCGTTTTTCCCCATTTTTTGCAACATACAAGTTCGCACTTTCGATTTCGTTGCGAAGCGTGTGTTGTTAAGAAGCCCTTTTTATTGTATTTTATTGTGTAAAAAATTTCCTCAATCTTATTTGCTTTAATAGTACACTAAGAAAATTATAAAATTTTTCCTTTTTATAAAATTTGGCTATGTTTCGTTTGAGCTTCAATTTGGGTTTCTGTGTTTTTTTTTTTTTTTGATAAATTAAAAACCCCGAAATTCGAATTCACCTCAGCGCTCGGCTCCAAGTAGTTTGGCGCTGCCGTTGGAGACTTAGCGCGCAGCCCGTTCACACAGACGTTAAGCAGAGAATTACTGCCGGATCCGCGTTCGTCGACCCGATCGACACGAATACTGAAAAAGAACTAAAGTCACAGTGATCGCCAGACAACGGTGCTCAGCTTCGCTGCCGCGATACGACGATGGACAACGATGACGAATACCGGAGCCACCAAGTGCAAACACACAAAAGGAAAGAAGAAGAAGAAGCGGCTCTGCCAGAGTGCGATCCAACATCATTATGAGCAGCTCCAACTGTTACTTTTTTGTTGTTTTTTTTTGCTGAGTGCATTGCGGACTCCACACAGTTGGCCACAATCACTTTTTTGTTGTTTGTGCTGTTGGCCCCATACTTAGCCCAGCTGTTTTTTGCTGTTGTTGTTGTTGTACTGCCTCAATACATTTCGGTTGCGTTCGATGTACGAAGGTGTTGAGCGCCATGGAAACTTAATTGACGCCACCGAACAGCTGAGCTGAGCGATCACAGGCAAGCGTTGAAGTTTTCACACTTGCTTCATTGCTGTTGTTGTGGTAACATGTTGGGGCTAACAGCAGCTAAACAGCTACACATATAGCGACTATTATTGAAAAGCCAGCGTTTCACAAACTTTTATCCAGCGTAAGATTTTTGTAATTTTTCTTTAAAGTTTCGCTCAAGTCATGCTGACTTTGCAATATTTGTTCACTGCATTGGCAGCAAGTTCCCTTAATGACCTTGACTTCTTTAATAATTTTAAACGCTCTGGCATTTTGTGTTGTTTAAGTTTTTCTCTTTGGCTTTGAATGGAAAGTTTTACGGAAGCATTGGCCTGTCCGGCTTTCGTTTTATTGCTTTTGCTGCTACAACTTCTTACTTCTTCTCCTTTGTTGTATGTACATATGTACATATGTACTTAAGTTTGTTGCGCTGATAGTGTTAGCTAGCACCTTTGTTTGTGTGTTTATGTTAGCGATGTTTAATATTTATTAATTGTCATTTTATTGTACTGCAATTCGTAACACGGCTTAACATTTTGCAGTTCAGCAGAAAAGTTTGTTACGCTCCAATACTGTGGGTTAACATTTGTTGGTACGCAGAAGTACTTAGTTGAGTGTTCTTTGTTCGAAAATCTTCTTGGGTAAAGACATATGTACTTACATAAGATGTGTGTTTATATGCAAAACGTTTAATTTAATAACGTTGTTGTGTGGAGAAGAATAAGCAGATCAATTGTTGAATGCTCCAAAAAAGTCAGCCAAATAAATTATCAGGTATTAAATGCTGAAACTATTCTGTAGTTAGACATATGTATGTATACATACATACAGTATCGGTCGTCATATCAATAGCAGCCCATTCCATTCAAATTTTAAACTGTTTTCTCAAAAGTCCGTTCAATTTAACGATAAGCACAAAATTAATTTAATTTTTATATGGAAGAACACCGCAACACCTTCGGGAGAAAAAAATTTTAAAAAATCAACGGTAATTTTTAGCTTCTTGAAACTTGCACATTATTGCACTAAAATTTATTGAGCTATGAAACTGTTTAAATTTATTTTTTTATAGTTCTCTACAAAGTTTTAAACTTGGCTTTGTATTAATTTAAAATTTTTAAAATGAAATATATAAACATAAGTGGTAAACAAAATAACTTTGAAATGGCGGTGCTATTGTTATGACCTCTACTGTATATGGGCAAATCTCCGGAACCGTACGATTCAACGTTAAAAAAAACGTAAATTTTTAAATTGAACGCATCAAATTGTTTGAAATCCATTGAGGAAACATTAAATTATTGTGTGATTGATTTTTCGAGATACAAACATTTGACATAAGTGGACGGGCCACGCCCAGTTTCCAAAAAATTTTACGAAAAACTACTTTTGGCTTAAGATCCATTGAAAATATAATTTTTGAATAAATATTTAAAGCTTCGTTAACCGCACTACCCAGAGGATCTGAAAATCCTTTACATACACACATATATGTAGATATGATATTTCATATATGTAACTCCTCTATCTATGTAGGTATGACGTGAATATACAAATTTAGAGTAAATTTTTCTGATGTTCATGAAAAGTATGAAGCCTTCGGCATAGCCGAAGACAGCGCTGATCTTATTTGTTTTTTCTTGTTATATTTCCACTAATATTGCGTACGAAAAATTTAAGTTCTACAATGAGTCGCTCTAATTTTTTTTTTCCAAAAGATGTATAAAACCGTACCACTGTGGGCAGCAGATAGTACATGGTGCTTAAAGGACATTGCAAAAATGCATCCGATGGTTCTCTACTGCTTGCAGATGAGAAATCACTTTTACATACAAACAATCATACGTTCACACATACGAAAAAAGTTTACAGGACGAAAGGAGGTTCGGTTCGGTCCCACAGCCTTTCTATGCTTCCTCCACGTAAACAAAACATACATACATATATCCGCAATGGGAATCAACGAGTGAACGACAAAACGATTGGTTGTCACGCACAAATACTCGGCTAAGGCGGTTATATAAACTATTCCAAAAATTTGGCAACTGTGTGGAGGCACTTAAAAATATATTGGCTAGTAGATTTGCGCTAAAAATAAACTACAAGATCCATTGAATTACAGAATAGACAATTTTTGCTGACACAGCACTCACACATGTGTACATATATAGCGCATGCCGTTCACTTTTTCACTATTTCAGCCTGTAAGTATGCTCTGCATTTCAGACATTAATTACCAGAATTACACTGTTGGTCAACAATTTAATGCCGCGCCATAAACAAATGCAAGTACATAAAAATAATGGCAGCTTACAAATTCGGCTATTTGAATGTGGCCCATCTTGGTTATTGCTGTTTTTGTTCTGCTATTATTTTTTTTATTAAACGTTGTAGAGAGTAACTTTTATTGCGATTATGGTGACGTCTGTTGATGTCATCATTTTTGCATAAATTTGTGAGCGATGCAAACGGAAAAAGCGCCAACTAAATATTGCGATGAAAACTGGAAAATTTATTGCAAATGGTAAATATTTAGTGACGTTAGTAGTGTGCTTGTTGACGCCGTGGGATTCCGACATGCTGTCGAAAAATAGCCGCAAGTAAAAATAACAAGATTTCCCGAAATCGTTTAGGGGCAAGCAAGCAATTTTACATTTTGAGTGTTTATACTAAAAGCAGCCTAATTAGGTGTGTGTGTGTGTGTATAGCTAAGATTGCTGGTAAATATAATTTTAAGTAGCCAAGTGGAATTACTTTGCCTTTAAAAAAAAACTTAGAAATATCAACGGAAGGACGCGGTTTTAGCGCCTATGCAAGTAGTCAATCCAGTGCGGGGCAATGAAAAAAATAAAATCCAATAAAAGGTGCAAGTAAGAAGAAATCATGAAAGCGCGAGTTGGAAGCGAAAATCAACGCAAATCCCAGAAGGATAAAGCAAAGAATAAATATGAAACAGTAAGTAAGCGTACAGTAAGAATCGCACGCAGGCCAAATGCGAAGTATGATTCCGTCATACTAGAACAGGATAAGCCAGCCAGCGAATGATTGACAAAAAAAAAATAAACAACGGCTTCAAAACCAGCTATTGTGTGTGTATGAGTGTGCGGTGCGCCTTAAGCCATAAAAGCTCATATAATTGCGCGACCAAATGCAAAGCCTGAGAAAATCATTAAATTCAGTTTAGCGTAAAAACTGTGCAGAGCCACCACCCCGCTAAAGCAACGGCGTAATAGGAAGAGGACTTTAACTACTGCCAGCCGCAAGTAAATTTAATTATATACAACCAGCAAATTCCTTTTTTCCTGCTTTTGGGCACATTATTGCCGCCGCTTTTTGATATTTCTATTATTTCCACGATGACCCCAATGTCATTTGAAGGGTATGAGCTGCATTCACATAGGTCGCTTCAACTACCCTTCCCGTTTTGCGCCTATTTTTTTGTACAGTCCCCCTCTCATTGGGCGACATTGACAAGGGTCATGAGCTTCTTGGCAAAATGAATGTATGGGAGGAAATATAAATACAATAACTGACATAAATGTGGAGCTGAATGCCAGCATAAAGATAATGAAGTAATGAAATAAGTATGCAACTAAAAGTGCTGTGGATACCTGTGTGGCTTTGCACGCAAATTGAAAAAAATTATTTAGAATAAATAAATGGACAATGACAACATTCGATGAGTCGGCTCTTGGAGTATTCAAGAGGGAGATTTAGCAGACGATTTACGGACCTTTTTACGCATTGGCGACGATGGAACCATGGGCTGTATGAGATTTACAACGACATGGGCATAGTGCAGCGAATTAAAATACAGCGGCTCCGCTGGCTTGGCCACGACGTTCGAATAAAAACCGGCGCTCTAGCTCTGAAAGTATTCAGAGGTTGCCCCCACTGCGTTGGAAAGATCAAGTCGAGCAGGACTTTGCTTCGCTTGAAATTTCCAATTGCCGTCAGTTGGAACAGAAAAAAAAATGATGGGCAAAATCGCTTAGGCGAATACAGCACTAAATCACGATAAGAATAAATAAATATACTAATATATAGTATATATATGTATGTATTTTTATGTGTACATGTATTTTTGTTTCCGAGCGCCGTAGTCGAGTAAATAGAGGTTCATACTGCCAATCGTAATGACCAAGAATCGTTCCATGGTCCGTTCAAAATCAAAGTTTAATAGCAGTCCCCCCTCAGATGGCCATAAGCTTCTCAAAAAAAAACATCTTCCGAAGCGATGAGAGCACACCCAAAATAAGATGAGAAGCTCGGCCAAACGAGAATGTGGTGTAAATCTTTGACAGCCTATAATTGTGATATATTAATATTTTCTTTATTTTTTCAGACAATTATTACTATCGGTTTTGGAAAACTTAGTCAGTTGAACAACCCGGAAAAGTAGCAAAGAGTATTTTTTTATTTATAGGACGTCGCTGAAAGACAACCTACGTAAATAGTAACATATATTTTGATAGCATTACACTATTTAGCAGAGATCAAAAATAACCCTCCCCACTTAGAAAGTGTCCCAAAATGACTTTTACTATTTAAGAGAAAAATAACCCCAAAGAGAGCAGGCGATTACTTTTTTTGTAGATGTGTGCTCTCGTTCAGTGGGAAAGGGTTATTTGCATATAATTTTTTGTTGCTGTTGTTCTCGGACACTTATCGCTGGAAGAGAAAAAATTAGTGTTAGAGCGCGGTTATCCAAGAACGTGTATGTAGCGTACCGTAGAAGTCCGTACAAACATTTCAAATTTGCTGTTGATAGAAAGAGATAGAGAAGCCACGTCAACGTCACGGTTGAAATATTTGATTTGTGATTTGGTTTGTTGACCAAATAAAAAATAAAATTTATTTGTGATTTGATTCCTCCACCAAATAACAAATAAAATACAATAGCCGATCTCAAAAAATGCTTTTGTTTTAAAATCTTTTATAGATCAAATTAGCCAGGAAATGAATTTTAAAAAACAGCATGGTTCTGAAAACTTACTAAGAAGAACTTCCGGACTTCAGTTGACGAAGAAGACCTCATATGTATGTATGTACAAGCGTAGAGAGATCCTAGATCTCTCGTTTACCCTCTCTAAAATGGAGGGGAATTTTTTTTTATTGGAAAATATCTTAAATGCGTGAACTGGTTTTAATGGGATTACGAATAAAATGAATTATCAAAATGGGGATGCTCTAAATTTTTTCAATAAAAAAAATTTTCCTCCGTTGTAGAGGGGGTGTACGGGTGGTTTTGCATACCCTGTATACAAGTACATATATACGTTCATAATTAAGTTTATGTCTTAAGTCGCGAAGATTATGTCACCAGTTTATTAGCAGGGCTTCCTACTTTACTGCACACCAGAGTACTAAGCTATTAAATATATGGACAAGCACTACGCGCAACAGCGTTAACACAAATTGAGTCTATGCACATAGATATGCATATTTGTATGTACATTAGGGCGGTTCAAAGAAAATAAAGTCGGAACTTTAATGATATCATACTCTAGAATGTTCTATATTGAAAAAATATATATATATGTATATAGCGCTGTTTTTTTTAATCACGAAATATTTAGAGGTCGCTCAAAGTTTTCTAATTATTTTACATATATGTATGGGAAACTATTTTTTTGTTGAAATGGTATAGAATCCGCGATAATCTATACTTTTCAGCAAATACTACCCAGTTGTTTAATTAAAAATTGTTTGTACTATTTCTATACTTCAATCAATTCAATCAAATTAATATTAGAAAATTGTTAATGAACAATGGATATTGTTTTTTGAAGTCTCCTAAAGAGGAAAAGATTTTTACTATTGAGAAATATTGATTTTCAAAATGATTCTAACATGGCAAGCTTTGAACGCTTTGAGCGACCTCTAAATATTTTTTGATATAAAAAATAGATATAGAAAAATCCTTGGGATGAGAACATTAAGATGCCTTTCCATTTTGTTTTAACCACCCTAATGCACATACAAATGTGTGCTAACATAAACTTACGCACCAAGGAAATTGTCAGAGTGAAAGGTGGCGGTGAATGTCAAAGTCAAACTAGTACAAAAACAGCGGGAGCGGCGCAGTTGATTAACTTACAAATACCAAATCGCACACACTCGTACAAGACCAAAAAAGAGCCGCAGTAACAGAAATGGCGTCGACGTCGACATCGAAGCTAACGTCGTTGGTGTGTAATGGCGGCTGCTCTGCAAGTGACAGTTGATGACGTCAGCAGGATGGAAGGATAATAAGCAGCGCATTTTTATGTGTTTGTAGAAGAATGCGCTTGAGTATATATATTTTTATTTGTCTGTCTAAATAGTGGTCGACTGCCATGGGTATGTAATTAAATATAATTCAGAGACGAAATTTTGGAAACTCACTGGTAGTTAACCCACCAGAGAAAAAAACCAGATTCTGAGACATTTAGGACTAGGTACAGTTATTTATTCTTTTTTCAGTGTATAGCCATTTAAAAAAAAAATGTCCACAAAATCTATTCTATTTTTGTTCGGTAATAAAAAATAGTTGATGCTAAAATCACATACATTAAAGTTTCAAACTTCGTACAGATACCTCAAAATTCATATATTAAAAACTCGTCATCGACATTTCAAACGCTTGAATCAGAGCTTTAAGAAAAATTCTAAAAAAACGGTTGATTTTAAAATTTTTTTTTTCGCCGAGGGCATCGTCTGTTGTCTTCTATCTACATAAATATTAAGTATGTAAAGGATTTTATTTTTTAAATTTTAAATTGTACCGTTATTGCACAAGACCTTCGCTGTATACGTACAAATACATATGTATATACATAAATACAAATACAAGTAAGTAATGAAGGAATTAGCAGGTGTCTGACAGCAAATGATGTCATACGCTGCCAACAGCTGGTCGATTGAAGCAAATTTTAGTAGCAAAAGGCAGTAAATTCTCAATGCTATTTTTCTCTTCTACGAATGCAAGAAAAAAGAGCGCAACAATTCTCTTAGACTTGAACTGAATGAATTAATGCTTCGCAAGTGAAAATCTTTACATCTTTACCATGAAATCTCAAATACAAAATCTCTCATACAAAATCCTTACATTGAAATTAATTTTGTATAGCATCCTTATGGCGCTGAACAATATGTAGATGCTCATAGCTGTGTACATGCGTGTGTAAGTAAGTATTTACACATCCTTTTTTCCACATTTTCAAATATATTCTTTTTTATTATTCACATTTTTCATGCGATCAGGGAAAAAGTGGCTACCTCAGCGGCATTTATTGCTCTACCATATGGATTGATAAGTAGCAAGGCTGTAATGAACTGAGTAGTTGCAACATATGGCACGTATCATGTACATATGTACATTAGACTGCATCACCAAAAAAAGTTGCGGTTTTTCCGTCGGGATTACAAAATGTATTATATTTTAAGACGTCCACTAAAAGATTTCGGAAAAATATTAAGATTTAAGCGAGCTGGACCGATTTAAAATTACCTCCACAAATGAAGTTTTTTATGAATAAAAATAGTTTCTTAAAGAACTTTTTGAAAAAAGTCCCCTGACAAACTAGAATAAGCTTAAAAAATCTGCATAAAAATATTTAAAAATCTTTTCAACGGAATCGTAAGAATGAGATTTTTGATGCTGTTTTTTTACTTTTTTCAAAGATTGATTTACGAAAAACCTGAATAACTGGGCCAAAACTGTTCTGATTTAGACGACTTATGGGATCTCAGTAGAAAGGTATTTTCACACCGTTTTCATTTCTGGCCAAACGAAATGTCATTCGTGTCCCATCTTTTTTTTCGAATACCAAAACATCTTAATTCAACTTTGAATGAGATTCGAGAGGTAGGAGAACCTTTCTCTTCCATCCTTTGAATAAGTTTATTAGCAAATAAATGAAAAGGGTGAGAAAATACCCCAATGACACCTCTTAAGTCTAAATCGGAAGAGTTTAGGTTCAGTTATTCAAGTTTTTCTTATACCAATCTTTGAAAAATGTTAAAAACAGCATCATCATTACGATTCCGTTAAATTTTTTTTTAATTTTTTTTAAATATTTTTATGCAAATATTTTAAGCTTAAACCGTTTTGTCATTTGAGGGGATTTTTTAAAAAAAAATCTTTAAGAAAATATTTTTATTCATAAAAAAAACCATTTTTGGAGGTATTTTCAAATCGGTCCAGCTCACTTAAATCTTAATATTTTTCCGAAATATTTTGGTGGACGTCTTAAAATGTAGTAGATTTTATAATTCCAATGGAAAAATAGTACCGATTATTTTTTGTATGGGGAGTGGTGCAGTCTAATGTACATATGTATGTATGCACAGCGTAAGCACAAATGTTACAAATACAAGCAACTACTCTTTGAATACCTTTGCATTGCCATTCATTGAAATATTCAATACAAAGCATATGTGCATATGTACATACAAATGCATAGACACTTGTGAAATGTAGTTGAAATTGGGAAAAAAAGCTTTTCAACTCACTCAATCAATTTAACTTTGCCAAATTTGTTCTACTCGTATTATATTACAAAATCGAGTTTCTTGTCAAGGCGAATTCGAAATCAAAGGCAGTGAGCGGAATCGAATTACAGGTGGAAATAAAAAAGTACTTGAAGAATTTTCTGCTTTCGTGTGCGCTCTAGATTACCTGGCGTTTGCCATTCAGTGTATATTTGCTGTGCAGAATTTAAAAAGTGTAGTGTATGGATTTTTTTGAACAATTGTCTGATAAGTTTGTAAACTACTAGCTACTGCAGCTACTAGTTAGACGATACTCGACGAGGCTAAAAATATTGCTGAATCTTTGAAGCATTCTAGCAGATATTCGATAATGCTAGCAACATTTGAAAATTCCTCGTTATCCGACTTAAATCGGATACAATTTTTAATGGAAAGAAATTATACGATAGAATCCAAAGTTATTTTGATCATACTTAAGATTACTCAACAATGCTCGTAGTTATATAGTGACTTATTTTGGATGGAATTTCCGTCATTCCTTGTCAAGCTTGGTTTGCAGACAAAGTTATATAGTGCTTATCATAAGTATATGCCACTCAACAGTTATTTTAGTACTTTAGGATGAACCTGCATAAAACTATAAATACATCTAATTAATGCTTAGAATTACCGAGCAAATTCGACAAAGCGGCTTCTTTCCTTTTATTTCATTTTATTTTATTTTATTTTATTTTATTTTATTTTATTTTATTTTATTTTTAATTTAATTTTATTTTATTTTCTTTCACCCTTACCTTTCCTTACATCTTCATTCTTTGCTTTTCCTCTCCTTTCTGTTTTATATTGTCCAATCATATCTGCACGTGCTGAATCCTTAATTTTAGTCTCGCCTTAAATACTAAATTTTCGCCTTTATGTCACTGTCCTTAGCGGACATTGGCCAATGTAGCAAACGTTCTATTTCATAGCAATATACATGAATTTAATAAAGTCATATGCGAATATTATACATACATATATTAGTTTATCGACAAAGTCTAATAATGTGAAATATTCGCTTCGAGCCCCTTTGTTAAATGTTTTCTGCTGACTTTGTGACTTATGAATACATACTGACATAGAATGAAACAAATGCGCACATATCGCCTCCCACTTCAAATGTGACACAACTCAAATTCTGTAATTTTTGAAATTGCGCACTAAAAATGTTAACAGATTTTTTATTTTACTTCCAACTAAAGCTGGAGTAACGTTGTCTTATAATTATCTGAAAAAAATCAAAGCAAAATTCTTCATTCCCCATATGATTAATATATGCTGTATGAAATAGCATTCCGCATTTCTGGCAAATGGGTAATTTAGAGTTGTGTCACGTTTGAAGTGGCCGTGCGATATATACGTGCATGTACATACATATGTATGTGTAACTATATATGTTTTTATGCACTTATGTAGCTCTTTGCGTATTGGTGTAAATGCTTACTTGTTTATTTATTTGCTTAGCCAAAGTAATAAACTTTAATCTCCAACACTCATAAGTGAGATTTACGACATAACTAGATGCGTACGGGTATTATGCAGTTATGTGGATAGAGAGTGGTTCAATATATATGTAGTACATTTTTTTCTTTAACAGTGATTGGGATACGAGGAATGTTTCATGTTTATATGTATGTATACGTTCTACAAAAATGAATGAGAAAATCTTATACATATGTATAGATGCGTTACTTTATTTATTTAACATTTTTATTTTATTAACAAAAATAGTTAAACGAAAAATACATACTTAATGTCTTTTCTCGGCTTCAAATATAAGTTAGTGCTTTGAAACACAGTAGGCAGTATGAAATGCTTGCAAGATTAGAAAAATCGGCTAAAACGTACTTCTCGTCGCTCATCATGCTCAATTTATTATCATCAATTTATTTCGTTAATTTTTGGTGGTTTTCTTGATGACGTTTTTATCTGGAATTTTTTGCAACTTATAGATCCTCAGGTCGGCATATTTTTTGGTTCTACTCTAAATTAAGATACTATGTAAAATTATCGTAGCACGAATTGCAAACTGGTTCTGGACGGCCTTGAGATCGGCCCTGAAGAGACAGATTACTGCGTCTCCGAAATGGCTCCTCTAAAGGTATTCCCGCAAGGGAGAATAGGTAAACTCACTTTTGAAAACTGTAACGTTAATTTAGTCCAGTCAATTTAGCCAGTTCGTCCATGAAAGCCCGAAAATAAAATTTCTGCTGAAAGAGAAAATACTAGGGTGCAGAAAATTCCCTTGCTTAACATATCCAAACATGCATTCCTAAAAATGTCCGTAAATATATTCAATTAATTGAAAAGAATTGAACATTCCTCAATGCTTCAAACAAGGACTGATTCACTTTAACTCAACGATTCGGGGAATAAATACCGAATTTTAGAGGAAACAAATTTTATTTCCCACTTAAAGTTTAAAAAGACTAGACTAGTTAGGAAGGTTAGCATATACTCTGATAGCCAGGCGCCTATTACGGGCCTGAACGCTATGGTAGTGCGCTGGAAATCAGTACTCTATAAACCGCGTCGGAGTACTTCCTAATCAGGCCCCAGCTCATGGCATTGCGCCGACAAAATCAATGACCTCATACAACATAAGCCCATCAGGCGTTTAAAATAGAGAGAAGTTGTTTACTTATCATACATACATGCTCTATACTTCATTAGTCATCACAAAATCCCACTCATCATTCTATCTGTATTGTTGGAACTTCCTCATTACTCGGAGAAAAATACATCCTCATCAAGCTGCTAAAATATAGGTACGTGGATTTTTGTGGATTTTTTTTAAACCTTGTAGTTTCCTTAATTTTTAAGCTATTTGGCTGCTGCAAATGTCTTTGTACACCATTGTTTGTGCTTTTTTAAAATCGATCAATAAAAGTGGAAAATGTTGTTAAACCATAACACTAACACGGTTTTATGATAAAAACAAAAATGCCACTTTTTATTTTTTTTCAAATTTACAGCGTTTAAAGGTGTTCATATGTACTACTTACCATACAAATTTCGTTTGGTATTTTTCGTTTCTTAGGAGAAAACAAATTATTTTAATTTTTTCTTTACATAGGACCTCTTACGTAATAAAAGTTTTAAGATTTGTAGTTGTTCCTTGAATGAGTCTTTTAATTTTTGAAACGTTCTTAAATATTTCTTTAAAATTATAGAACTTTGATAACTAGCAAAAATACATAACTTTTTCGAAGAAACAAACAAAAATTTATACTCACACGTTTTTTCTCACGTTGCCCAAAAGTATGCAACATATTTTCATACCAGTGATTTTGATAATACTCATCTCAGACCCAGCTGTTTCTCTTTCAATTGTGTAAAGTTGTTCAAAGGACCGGGCGTTTTTAGCTATTCGTATGTACTATGTTATTTGTTAACTTATAAAATTTGAAAAAAAAAACACTCATAATAAACATAAAGGTTAAAGCGTTCATGTTTGCATGCCAACAGCGTTGAAAGCAAAGAAGCAAAAAAAAAAGGCCAAACGCTTGAGCGCTTCCCGCTCAGCCATAAATTGAGTAAATGCTATNCACTCATAATAAACATAAAGGTTAAAGCGTTCATGTTTGCATGCCAACAGCGTTGAAAGCAAAGAAGCAAAAAAAAAAAGGCCAAACGCTTGAGCGCTTCCCGCTCAGCCATAAATTGAGTAAATGCTATTTTTTTCTTGAATATTTATTTGTATTTGCAATTCGCTTATGTACATAGATACTTATTTGTTTGCACATGAATTTTTACATATGTATGTACATGTATGCGCATAATATTTGTACATTTTGTGCGCTTTATTTGCACTTCATTCAGTATGAATTGTGAGAATATTCAATTGGACATATGGAAAATAAATAGAATTAAGCTTCGAATTGCTAAAAATAGCATAAATAAAAATGTACATATTTGTATTTACAGTGCATATGTATGAATGAAAACATCTGCATTTGCTGGAATTTCGCAATACATATTCACCTAAAATTGTACGCGTGTGTTGCGTATACGCCGTGGTGCGCACCGAGTGGGCATTCAACCAAGTAAGCAAGCAAGCTTATAAAACAAATGCTTGCGAGCTATAAATGCACATCAAAAGTGTAAATGTGCAAATAAATGAAATATAAAATGTGTTTTCGCATGTAACGTGGCGCCCAAAAGCAAGTGTATAATATTTTACAAGCGCAGCACGCAGCTACAAATGCTAACAGGCTAACAGGCTGAATAGAAAAAGTTCGTAAATGTTTTGCTAGCACAAAGCTTTAGTTTTTCGCCATTTTGCTGCACTCATTCAAGTATATTTATATTTTTTCTACGCTTTTGTGCTGTTATGAAAGTTCAGTGCATGCTGTGCTGCAGTTCGGTTGGTTAATTCGAGTACATTTAACGGTTGAACTAAAACAATTATGGCGGCGCGCAAGAGGGTGTGCCCTCAGCTGTACTGTCAATTAAATAAACAAAAAAAAATTGTGAACTTGACTTTAATAAATGCATTAATTTCGTTTAAGTGCAGTAAAAAAATTATACTCAGAATTTATCGAATATTTTACATATCGCTAGCTTAGAGTGAAAAGTTGCTAAGTCCCCATTTACAAATTTAACGGGGGAGGGAAAAACTTTTTATAACCACTTTCTTAAAGTATTTTATAAAACCTTTAATAAAACAATTTAAGCGAGGGATTCGATCTTTATTAAAAAAAACGTATTATTTTGCCCATATCGGATTTTGAGTGCTTCTTTTGGGATTAGAAAATTTGCCTTTCATTGAATAAAAACAAAAAATATAAAACAAGTACCTTCTTAATTCATTTCGAAACGATGCATTTTTAATTTCTTTTGCTTCCTATATCAAAACATGAGTTTTTATAAGAAGTGGTCTTAGGAACTTTTCATTCTAAGCCGGTATGTACTTTTTTTTTAAATAATATCCTTGAATTTTAGCTGAATTCTATCCGGATTTGAGTAGTGTTCTTGCCCCCACAACCGAGTTTTTTTCTTCCAACAGCCATCGCCCCGGGCTTGCACTGGCAAGCCACCAAGTATATAAAAAAGCTTCAGTAATCTTTCGAGATCAAACCTCGAAACCTAGAAGAATATAACAAAGTGTTATAAAAGGTGGTGTTCTCTCCCCCTTACTGTTCAACTTCTACATCTCGAAGCTCCCCCACCCACCTGAGGGAGTTTTCCTGACCTCATACGCTGAAGACGTTATTGGTGTCTGGGAATGGAATTGATGACCCCTGTTCAAAAGTAAACGGCGATATCTCCAGCCTTTCTCGCTTTTTCACTGCTTTCAGTGCTTAACACTCTCCTCAACGAAACCAACGGCGGCCCTATTCACCACCTGGACGATGGAGGTCAGGCTTCAATTAGGCATTCACGTCGATGGCTCACCAATACCTACAGTGAACAACCTAAACATTTTGGGGGTCACCTTTGATAGCGTGCTTTCCTTCTCCGCGCACACAACCGCAGTTATCAACGAAGTACAGAGCCGCAACAAGGTCCTCAAGTCGCTCGCCGGCAGCACATGGGGTAAAGGCAAAGAAACGTTGCTGGCAACATACAAGGCAATTGGCTGGTCGGTTCTAAACTCCAGGGACTAGTCAGAACGCCGAACTCGGACAGCGAGATGATGTCGCCTGAGTACCACCTATGCAGCGAAGCCCAAATGCTCTCCGTAAGAGGGTGCCACAGAAGTGAACTCCCTAACAGACCCTTGGTAAAGAAGGAGTCTCCGCCCAGGTACATCTGGGGCACCTTTTAATTTAGATGGACACGGTCCAGACATATATCCACCAACCACTAGACCCGACGACGTACCGATGAGCGATCAACGACATCATAGGGAGCCGGTTACGACCTTCCATGACTCCCGGCCTATTAATGCCGTAATCGGGAGCGCAATCACCGCCTGTGGAAAAAACGGAGCTTCAACTGCTAAGTGAGACGCGCATTACCCTGGCCCAGTTACGATCTGCCTTCATATGCAAGCCCACTCCCACTCAACTATCACCCCTCTCAATTTGGTCTGACCCTATTGAAACTGCACATTTTCTGGACCTATCGTTAGTTGAGCTTGACGACAATGATTGAAGGATGAACCGAAATAGGCGCGGCTTAGCTGTGCCGCTACAACAACAACAACTGACATGTATTTCGACCCGCTGAATCCGAATCTGAGGTCCGTTTGACTCATAAACCCTCACATTTGCGAAAATTTCCAATTTTTCGCCATTTTTTTACAATGTACGAGTCAAACCAACCACAGATTCGGTTTCAGTGGATCGAACACATGTCGGTAGGTGGGCCTATTTAAAAGCGAACACCTCTTTTTTGTGTGCCGGTGTTATTATTAAAAAAGGGTAACCTTAAAAGAAGTTATCAACACAATCATTTAAGAGGGCTGTTATTTAAAATATTTATTACTCTTAATTTGCCCTCTACCACGAAAATACTACATTATACTTACTACTTATATTTATTCACGAACCTCCATTAAATTACCATATAGGACAAAAAGGACTTATATCCAATACCCATTGGTGAGCGGTAAAGGATTAAACGCTCCGTGTGGTTAAATATACAAAACACACATACACGTGCAGTATGCATATTTGTAACTAAATGTGAATGCCTGTGCCGATAAGCGAAAGTGTCATTAACACAAATCAACGCTTGGGCAATAACAACAAATATTGAAAAAGCCATCTCGCGTGCTCGCTGACAAAACACTTTGCGGGTCCTAAAAATAAGTGCGGGTGTGCGTGTATAAATATGTGTATGCGTGTACGTGCAAATATTTTGTTGCCGTTTTATGCAAACAAATGCTATAAATACAACAAATACCAAACAAATGTGACGAAAGCCGATATACATAGGCAACAAAGGTTACGTACATAAATTTACATATGTACATACATGCAAATCCATAAATGTATTTATGTACTTATATATGTATGTGTGTTTGTACGTATTTGTACTTATGCATGTGTGGGAGTAGATGGAAAAAAGCCGATTTGCATTTTATGCGATTGGATCTCTGTGGCACTGCAAAAATCGATGAATGGCACAGAGAAATTCGTTCGATGCTGCTGAGTTAAGGGTTGAAGTTGATGCTTTGCTAACGTTATTTTTGGTAGTTAGTAGTAGTTAAAATAACAAAATGCCAGAATATACATAATACTTAGATTTTGTGCACTCGAATTGAAACGAAGCTTAAATATGTAACCACCATAACTCTTAGTAATTTGTGTACGATATGGCGTGTAAGTAACATTATTTCCTGCTTCTTTTTCACACTAAAAGTTATTACATATTTTCATTTGACCCTCGCTAGTAGCTAATATTTTTAGCCAACAAAATAAAAAAATTACAAAAATGCGTTATTTTTTTAATTTTTTCCTTATTAACATTCATGCGCTCGGTAGTCTATCTTTGTAGCATTTTCGAAGAAAATTTGTAATAAATAAAATATTTGCACTACAACTGTGTCTGAGTTTTTCAGTAGCTTCATGAAAATCAATTCCAAGCAGTTTTGGCTATTAAGCGTATAGCAAAATTATTTCCGATAAATTTGAAACCCTTCTTTTAAAAATTACTATCTCCTGGCCGGTAGACTACAAATGCAGACATCATATAGCAGCGTGTCTCCCACAAAAAAATTAATATACTCACGTAGCTCAGGGTCGAATATAGTAAAACTGCCGTTTTAATTTTTCTCTCTGACGTCAGAATTTTTTAAGGACTTTGAAATTTCAAGGATATGGTAAAATAAAAAATGAGTTAAAAAATGCAGTGTAATGTAGAACAACAATATGGGTGTCAAATAAAGGAGAAAATTCTGTAAGATTAAAAGAAAATTAAATGTTTTGGTGCACAAGGATGAAAGTAAAAGTGAAATTGTCCTTTCTATATCAATATCTATTCCTGTTTTTGAAGCAAAAAATTTAATGCTCTTGTTCTGTAGAATTTTCGCTCTCATTTGGTACCCATATTTTTATTCTATAATGCTCGAAAATTTTTTTAATAATTTTTTGAATTTTTCATATTCTTGAGCGAAAAATTAAAAAAGCCGTTTTACTGTATTTGGTCCCTAGTATCGGGTGCATATTGTTTTGTGTTTTTCTTAATTTTTTTTTATTTTTATCGCACGTTGTAATAGGTATGGAAAGTCACATCACTAATTACTGAACGCAACATTTTTTAATTTCTGCGTGTCGAAACATGTTTATTTGTATATATGACTTAAGTACGTCTTGCGCAGACGAATTTTGTGTTTAGAAAACAAGATGCGAATTGCGACTTACGTTCATATTTAGGCAAAGAATATAGTGACGCGACAAAGAGAGCGACAACACATTTTCGTATAATAGCGAAGAAAGAGACAAGAAACGTCAAAACATAGTGAAGCAAACCGTCAGCTCAGAAAGTAACCAAAGAAATTTTTTTTTGTTTCCGGCGCTATGCTCCTTGTCGTTTTCTTCGCTTTTTTGATTCACTATGTGCTGTCACATTGAAACATACAGGTTTGTTTTTGTCGCTATCTCCGAAAATGTCTTCTTGTTCTCATTGTCGCGTCACTATTTATGTTCTTTGCCTAACGCCGAATGACCCCCGACTTATGCCTAATAAAAATGTACCGATTACTGTGATAGATCTAGCAAACATTTCTGGTGTCTACTATCATATATGCATAATTATTGGTTTGAATGACTTTGTATGGATTTAATTTGGCAAGATTACGAACTCTTTAACGATAACCGAAACACTCGTAAACTGAAAATTCGCAATGGCTTTAGTATACTGGGTAAAATAGTGGATATAAAAAATTTTAGCAACGCTTCCATTTCCTCACTTTTACCTAAAGGTAAAGTACAAAAAATGCCAGTGAATGAATAACAAAAATAGAAATGATAACAAAAATGAAATTTACAACAAAAACCTGCTCACAACACAGCATCATCAATATCGCTAACAACGGCAGTTTCAATCGATTTGCAACGTCATCAACATTGATGCTATTCTTGCCAAGTTAAGCGCTACACTTCAACCACTTCTTCAATCCAGGAGTTCACTAATGCATACATCTATATATATATATATATATATGTGTGTTTGTAAGCACAATACACGACGCTACTCTCTTGACATTTTTAGAAATACTCATACAATATTTACCATGTATACGAGTATGTATTTTGGTAAGATTTGTATGTATTAAAAGCTCTAATTTGTTTATACGCAAACGGAAACTCGACGTCAAAGCAGCGTGAGTTCAACAGCGGACATTCATTCATAAGCAGACATACTAACTATATAATGGGGTGTTCCATACCAAAACGGACGGGTTCACACTTCATATGTTTGATTTGTTTCAAATTTTTAGGGTTGATGCATAAACATAAATAATAAAAAAATATGAAATTTGAGTTTGATTAATACATTTTTAAAAATTTTGCAGCACAAAAACAAAAACAAATCAATTTAATAGTTTTTGAAATATCTCAAAAAAAAACACATACACACATCAAAATTCTCTATGAAAAGAAGTATTTAAAAAATTTTTTTTTCTTCAAAAATTTTTCACACACATTTTTTGATAAAAAAATTAGTTTTTGAAAATATGCCATATCAAAAAGAAAAATTAAAAAAAACACAATGGTAGCTCTGAGTATTGCGCAATATTTAAGTAATATTTAAGTATTATGGGGTGCACTCTAAAATAGTTTGAGTTATGAATATTTTTTACACCGAAGTTGAGTAAAATGAGTACATTACAAATTTACAAATTTTTCATTTTTTTTAGATTTTTTTTGAGTATGCGGTTTTGTAGCCTATTAATTTTTAGTATAATAAAGTGCAAGCTTTAAGCGATTGCAAAACCGGCATTAATTTTGTTTTTTTTTTTTTGAAAACGGTTTTGTGCATTTTCTTCCATGAGAAAAAAATGAAAAAAGCCGTCAGCATAAAGACTATTAAAAATCAACGCAAGTTTGCACTTTAATGGGCTACAAAACTGTTTACTCAAAAAAAATTCTAAAGAAATTAATAAAATTTGTAAATTTTTTATGTACTCATTTTACTCAACTTCGGTGTAAAAAATATTCATAACGTTATGGTATGGAACGCCCCTTATACACCTTTAATTTATACAAGATTTCAGAACAAATTCAGCTTCGGGGAAAATAAAGTATATCGCACAATATTTTTTGCTTATTCTTCCTTTTCATAATAAATAAAGGGCCTATATCTTCCCAACAACCACTAGATTCATACTTCATTCAAGTGTATTCATCTCTTCACAATCCCTCTTGCTTGCGCACTTCACTTCCGCCTCTCTGATTTTTTATTTATTTTTTTTTGAATTCTCGTTAAAGTAATTCATAAAACTTTCACGTGCAACAATGCATTACTTCAGCGAACGATTGATATTTGGAGATTTGTGCAGCAGCAGCTGCATGTTAACGAACAACCTTCACTCGGCTATGAGTACGAGTAATGCTCGCAGCGCAGCATTGGTGTCAAGAGCGTATGTGACGTCATCAATTTTTCTATCGTAGAACTGTGAATAAGCACGGAGGCTTGTTTTCAAGTGATGACGTTTAAATAAGTAGTAAACGAATTTTTAAGAGTATTTGTATGAAAACGCGCTAAGAGAGTAATTGTTGTATGTAGAATGAAGAGAGTTACACAATTTGCTCTTTGTTTGAAGCGCTGCCCATTTATTCGCATCTTCATAGTTTTCGAAAAAAAATTTACGTAATTGTAATGATATGGTAATCGTTATGGTTGCTCCTATGGTTGTGATTATGGTTCTGGCTGTGATTAGGGTTATGGTTGTGGTTATGGTTATGGTTATGGGTATGGCTATGGTTATGCACATGGCTATGATAATGGTGATTCTACTCGTAATGGGAATGATAATAGCAATGCCAATAGTAATGGTACATTCCAATAACGTAACAGTCGTAACGGTAATGGTAGTAGTAATGCTAATGATAATGGAAATGAAAGCGGTAATGGTAATGGCAATGGCAAGTCACTACTGTGGCAAAGTTTATGGTAATGACAATACATATAATGGTAATGGTAATGGTAATAGTAATAGTACTGATATTAAGATTGGTAATGGCACAGGTATTGGTAATGATATTGATAATGTTAATGGTACTGATATTTATAATGATATTGAGAATGGTAATGATATTGATAATAGTAACGGTACTGGCAATGTTAATGGTAGTTGTAATGGTAATGTTATTGGTAGCGAAAGAGGTAAATCAATTGTGAATGTAATGAAAATAGTAATGCTAGTGGTAATCATAATGGTACTGGTATTGGTAATGTTAATGGTAATCACATTTATCTGTAGCACAAATTAACTGCAACTAGCAAATAAAATTTGGCTTATCGGCCTATAGAACCATATAACGCTTTTGGTCTGCATAGCTAAAAATACTTAAGCAAAAAAAAAACAAAACAAAATAAATATGGCAGCACGTCATTGTCCAGAAAACTGCCTCTTTTGCAAAGAAAATTTGCAACGTTACTCTCTGGAAAAGTGCGTAAAATATTTGTCTCACAGTATTTTGCACCACTTGCTCCGTTTCTATACCAAAAACACTATACAATATCGCTCTGTTTGAGCAGCAAGTAAGAGAGATAGAGTAAAATTGCGAGATGTACAACGCATGCAAACAATACAAGTGCGGGTGTAGACGCTAACGAGGTAGTGAGCGGGGCTAACTTCGCTGCGGACGTTTTAGCCGCAATGAATAAAAGCAAATGTCACAGCACGAAATGGCTCAGTTTCAGTGGAACTGCCGGCGGTAACGCGTGGAAAACGAGAAAAATTATAAAAAAAAACAAAGAATACTTAAGATATAAAAAATAAAATTAAAATATATATACATAGAGTTGTACATACATACCTATATATTGTATTATATGTATAAAGAAACAACAACAAACAAGCATAGAGCTTCAGCGACTAGATAAAATTTCGGTTTTGTTTGCTTGTGACAGTGATAAAACACTGACGAATTGTATGGACGGGTGGTAGCAATGGAGGCTGCAGCAGCAATGGAAAATAACAAATAAATTGCGAAAAAATTGAAGAATGTTTATGTGTAAATATGTATATGTACAAATGTGTTTTTGAAAATTCTTTTGCTTACAAATAAAGAGTTAATAAAAAAAATTTAAAAATAAATAATAAAAAAAAAAACAGTACCAGTGACTCGTAGCAGCAGCGACAGCGAACGCGTCAAAAATTGTGCGTCTTATCTATGAAGTTATTGAATATCTCTCAAAACAGAGAAAATATTTTGCGACTAAATTAAGCACATAAAGCGCTGTTAAGTAGTCAAGTGGGTGCGACAGTGAGTTGTGACGTCTTAGAAATATAAGCCTAACAAAAAACACAAACAAAAAAGCTGCAAAAAAAAACAAAAAAAAAAACGAAACCGAAAGAATTTATTACGTCAGGGAACTGAATTGGAGTGGAAAAAGCCCGCGTGTGTGCGCGCTTGACATGTGTGTGAGTGTGTGCGCTTAGTAAACAGCCGTCGGCAAGCAAAGTGTAGTGAAGCGCGGTAAAGTATTGAGCGGATTGTAAACTGAGCTGACCTGAGCAGAGCTAATATTCTAAAGGTGGGAAAGTAATTTAAGTTTTCGCTTTCATTTGATTAATGTAAAATATGTAATTTGAAAATATTTAGTAGTGAAAGTAAATAGTTTGGTATGAAATTCTGCTTATTTTTTTATAATCTTTATAAGAAATCAAAGAGAGGAAATATTATATACATGTCGTTTTGCTGACATAATGCATAAAAGTGCGGCTATTTTAAGCCTTTCGCGAAGATATAAAAGGGTTTCTTTGCTAGCGTAGAAATTTCAGTACAAAAATATTTTATAAAAAACTTATATTCCCACTTCTTTTAATCAAAATTTCATTATATACTTGGCTAAACTTTTTCTCATTTTCGCATTATTTTTGCCTTGTGCTTCTTGCTTTTTTAAGCAGCATGTTTCTATGCATAATTGTACCTATATACAATGGGCCAGATTTAAAAGCTTAAAACAATAATCTTATTTAATCTAGATACCTTGGAGTATGCAAAAACAAACTCAGAATCCATAAAATCTGAAAAAGCGTTTGTAAGCCTTAATTATGAAAAATTTATTAATAAATTCTAAAACTAAAGATCTAGCTCTTAAATTTGTTTAAACTATAAATTAATCTTAGAAAAAATACAGTAACAAAATATGTTGATAATTATTTTTTGTGTCAAAACACATTTGAATTAATAAAAATTACATAGCTTAGTAAAGTACACTATTCCGATTATCGCCACTGCTAGCCACCGCTATTTAAAACAAAATATAATGAACTATTATATAGCCAAAGATATCTATATTAATAAAACTCGGCGGATAATTAGCGCTTTTTGTAATTAATTGTTACATTTTCAAGAAACATGAACGATACACGGCGTATGAGTAACCTTCCTTTCTGGTCATATCATAGGCACATAATACAAAGGAGAATCTTGGAAACTTCCCGACGGATTTGGACGAGATTTTCTCTAATATATTCTGCATCGTCATGAGAGTGACCTTTGGTATTTAGAATTTCTATAGGTGTGCCACCTGTCTTAAAATTTATAAGATCCGCACCGTTCGTTGGAACACAAAAAATTTAATGTCAAATGAAATGAATTGGCCTCTAGATAAGCATACTTAAATGTTTTATTTTTTAATAGGTTTTCCATTTGTTAAGAAAATAACTATATTTTATCTTAATAAGCGAATGTATCAGTTCTGCGCCGTCACTGTCACAGTCTTTTCAGACTCAGCCTCTAGATGTGCAATAATGTATTATTTTTTCGCGTGTGATTGGCAACTGTTTAAGAATTATAAGATATTCACCGTTTGTTGGATGTAGAAATTTGCAGACTCCATTCTCCATTTATCAATTTTAGTCATATGATTTTTTTTTTTGATTTAACATAAAACGCACTACTCAAAAATTTTCAATTAAAATCGTATTTTTATTTCTTTAAATAATATAAATTAAATAAATAAACTGGTACTTTTCGATGTACCACAGATTTTGATACCTTAGATTATAGGCTATACCAAAAAAATATTTGTTTCTGTTTTTTTTTAACGTTTAAATAGTCAAAAAAGAATTTTGGCCACTTTCTCTTTCTTCTGGCCCACTGTGCAACGCAAGATTTGGTAACTATTTAGTTGACGTTACTAAAATCTCCTTTCGGAGTAATATGTGTCTAACGTTTCTCTTACAGGTCTATTCTGCGCTGGTAATAAAAAGTTTGTAACCGGTAAATAAAGTTCCTGACAATTTTTAAACCCTTTTCGCATTCTGTGTACTCTTGTAACCGGTAAATTTTGTTACCATCTCATAAGCTGGTAACCAAGTATTGCCCCGTGAAATATACAATGCCAGAATTTGCACAATTCTTCATAGCTGAATCGCTGAATATTTTAACTGCATTACCAACGTTCCTAGAATCGCGGTGACAAGAACTGGTAAAATTTTTTGGTAATAAAATTTCCCGGTTACAAAATCTCGGTAACGCGCAGAATATACCTGTTAGAATAATTGTTCCATGAAAATTTCTTTTTGTACTCTTTTTAACCGACTTCCAAAAAAGGAGGAGGTTATCAGTTCGTCGGAATATTTTTTTTTATGTATGTTACCGCATAACTTTGGACCACGTCAACCGATTTCGATAATTCTTCGCATCGGAAAGGTAGTGTCTCAGAGGTGGTCCCATACTAATCTGGTTAAGATCCGATCAGCGGATCATGAGATATATATATATATATATTTTTTTTATATGAGAGTTGAAGTCGGTTTTTTTTTTGCTAAAAATTACTTGTTTACCTAGCTGATGCAGTTTCTGTTTACAATAAGCGCGTATTAGTAAGAAAATAAAGAAGATAAATTCGATATATGACGGTTGCAAAGAACATAAATGCCCGAATATAATCTTTTGTAGTATTTAAAAATTTTTTTAAATACACTTTTATTTGGGGTTATTTCGAAAACTACTTGTCACGCGAATTTTTCCTTCCTAGCGAGTTATTTTATATTTAAATTGAATGGTAATAAGGTAATGAGTTATAAATAATTCTACCTAAATACATACAAGGTTATGATTTCTAAATCTTTATGAAAAAAGTGTTTGTAAAACTTCTTAAACGACCAGTGTTTGGCATGGCGTATACGCGATCAAACCGGCGTACAGGCTTCCTTCACAATGAAGATGATTGCTGACATTTTTCCATTGTGCATTTTCTAATGATTGATGGGATTGATAGAAGCAGTAGCAAAAGAAGGTGATGTAACGAAAAATAAAATGAAAGAAATTTTCATAGTAAGCTTTGAATAGGAAGAGATAAGGATTTAGAAAAAGAGCCATTCTAACTGAATAACCAGTTTCACGAAAGCACTTTAAGTGAAAAAGGATTGTATTATTTGCATTTAATATGAAAACTGGAAGAAGGGAAAAAATCATTTTTCATTTACATAAATTGCTGGTGAAACAGGCACGCACTGTTACGTCCTCATATAAGCTGCGGCCAAAAGTAGGTGCCACTGCACTAAAAATTCGTTGAAATCTCGTATATGCAGCACACAGTACTTAGGAATGAAGAAATGTGGAAAATGGTAAAAGTCGACTCACTACCATGCCCTCAGCTCTTGTGGGCGGAAATGGTAAATATTATCTGATTTTGATGAAATTTGGAGTTTATACTGATTTCAACCACAAAAGCATAATTATGAAGGAACAAAAAACTCTTACAAAAATAGGCGCAAATTTTAAAAAATTATATTTTGAAGACACTAGTTGTACCTTGCTGGTTTAAGCCAAAATTTTCCAATTGAAGACCTTCTCACTGTGATGCAGACCTCCTACAAAAACGTTGTTGGCACCAACTACTAAATTTTATGAATTTTTTGGGAAAAGTAACAAACACATTTATTCTATTTCTAAAGAAAGTCCTATTTCTTATAATTAAAAATGACAAAACAAAAGCATTTACAATACCTTTATACTAGATTATGTGCGCAGTATATATTTCCAGTGAAACCTTAAATTATACCTATATTTTATACCACAAAAGGTTAGCGAAGGCAGCAGGACTTTTGCCATCGAAAACGGATCTTGTCCAGAGAAGCGCCTAGTTTTGGCTGAATATTGAATCTGATTCAAAGATTCTCGCATCATAAATATCTACATCTTCCTCAATTTCTGTTTTTTATTGCATATTATATACTTTATGTACATATAAAGGTGCTTTCTTTCAGCTCTAAACAAAAAATTCAATAAATTTAACAGCAGATGTGTCTATAAAAATAAGAATAGGAGCTAGAAGTGATTTAAATACGACGCGCATACTTAATGTTTACTTGGCCTAAGGATATAGTCAGCTGCGTTGTTTGAACCTTTTTATATATACATATATCCCTTTTTAGAATTGTTAAGTGAAACTGTCGTATGAATTTCAGCAGTTAGGTATATAAAAATTTAAAGCAATGCTTGACCACAGATATATTAAAAAAACTGATTATCAATTATATTTATCCGCACTAGTAGAAAAATTAATTTAAATTAATTGCGATACAATTAAAAATTTTTTCTTACAAATTTATTTTTTACATTGTATTTACTTATAGCTCACATCCCATGACTGCAAATATGCAAATTCTTTTATATTTGGCTGAGTTCAAAATTTTGCTATGCGTAATTGCTTCATCAGAATTTGCTAATCTATTTTAACTATTTTTGGCCATTGTAATCCCATTACGCAACAGTAATCGAGCTTTCAAATTAGGATGTATTAGAACTTAAAATAATAACGTTAAAGTGTTTTTTAATCCAAGCAGATTTTATTTATATTTCCAAATCACTTAATCAAATTGCTAAAGATGCAAAGAGATTTCAGTTAAATGCAGAATGAAATTTAAAATTCTTAAACATTTTTCTAAACATGCCAGCCTTTCAAAATATGCCAACTCTAAAAGATAGAAAAAGTACTGTTTCTGCGCCATTAGGTAAAATTTATGCTAATTTATGCTTAAGCGAGCGATGAAAAAATTAAAAAAAAATATGCTTCGGTTCTTTATGGTTTTTGTACTTATTTTCGAGTAAGTTTTCTTTATTTTGTTTGTTTGTTTGCTTGCTTGTTTGTCCATATATATGTAGGTATGTATGTAGGTATGTACGTATACACATAGAGAAACAATAGCAAACAAATGCGAATGTCATAAGCACAACAAGTGACAGCAACAATTTATATTATCAGCGCGCACAAATATGCATACTACTTATGTATGTGTGTATGTGCGTGAGTTTGGTGTTTGCGGCTGTTGCAGTGGCGTATGTACTCGTATGAACGCTGGTTAGCTAGCAAGCAAGCACACCAATGAACAGAATGTAGGAGTTGGTAAATATGTATGTATGTAGGTGCGCTAAAAATATGAATAAATAGGCAAACAAATGGGTTGACACGCATCGCATTTGCGACAACATGAAAACAGAATTTAATGGTTCTAATATGAAGCGGTCGGCATTATAGCCCAAAAATAATGAAATGCGAAATGTGAAAATATGAGAGTATTTAATTAGAAAATATGAAATGAAATCAACGGAGACTAATTAAATGTTATTAAAAGTTATGTTAAAAGGTTAGACCGTAATTAATTATTTCTAAATTTGTTAAGTGAAAGTTAAGTGCCACAAATGCATTTAGAATAACGAAATAAAGTTTTATTGGAATTTTATGAGCGCATAATTTAGGAATTTAAAAATGACTAAATGTGCTTTATAATATTTTGCACAGGTTATTGAACTTTTAGAATGTAAAATAGCAAGGATTTTATGTGACGTTGTGGACATTTATACTAGAAAAATAAACTAAGATACACTGAAAATAAAATCTGCATAAATATAACGAAAACTTGCGTAAATCTTACGAAATTTTTCGTCATTTTGAGCCACGAAAGTTTTCGTTGATTGTACAAAACCGTTTTCGTACATACTACGAAAATATGAGGCATCAGATTTTTAGTACATTTTACGAATGTATTCGAACTATTTACTAAAGAATTTAGTACTATTCTTTAGTAATTTCGTACTATTTACTAAAAAAATTCGCACTATTTCTTTATTTTTTACGAAATTTTTGTAAAATGCACAGAAATAATTCGTATATTTAACGAAATTACTTTCGTAAAATCTGCGCTTGTTTCGTAGAATGTGCGATTTTGCTTCCATTCTCCACACTGTAAAAAACATAGTACGAATTATAACACAGCACTTTTATTTTGTTTTTATCGTTAATTTTATACGTTTTTGTTTAACAAAACGTTTTGCAAAAACGCTTAACATTATTGATTAAAATATAATGAAAGTGTTGTGCTATAATTTTAGTCATGTTCTTATAGTGTTAATAATAAAAGCAATCATACATACGTTCTACGAAAGAAGAAGAATTTTCTGACTCCACTTTAGTTTAGAATTAATAAAAAAGGTTATTTTACCTATAATAAAACTTGAGTTTCTTATTAATATGTATACGAATAGGTTCTATACAACATATTTTTTTATTGCTTAGCTAATAAAGTATATTGATGCAAAGTGTTAAACTATGAGACTCAACAAAACTAAATATAATAAGATATAAAATATGAAAGAATATAAAAAAAACTGATTTTACTTTGTTAAACATTATAATATTTTTATGTGGAGGCACTTGACAGATTCGCAGCTTCATCGATGTTTGTTTCCTTGATGACTATAAATTAAAGGAAAATTATAAGGCGTCTGAAAAGCAAGTTTCAGTGAAAAGTCATACATGTACTTACTTTTAATTATATTAAGTAGTGCGTGTTCCTGGCTTAGGCTTGCGGTTGATAGGTAACTGATGAAATTGCCTATTTATCAAGTCCCACATTGCAGCGCAAGGCGCAGCGTAGGCGTTGTTAAAAACATTGTATACTTAAAAGCATAGTATATCCACAGCTTTAATATTTAATTTTGTATTGTTTTTTTATCCAGCAAATCCCTTTTTAAACCGTTTAAAATTATATTATACATTTCACACCAGCCAACAATTACTTCCGCAATGACACGCGATACATAAAATATGATGAAATCTTAAACTGCCGGTAATTGAGTATATGGTACGAAAATATTCGTATGTTGTACGAATATAAAAAACATGTTTCTGCAGTAGTACTTTATACGAAAGTATTAACTAAATTGTACGAATACAGAATTGTAGATATCATAAATTTAAAACCATACGTAAATATTACGAATGCCTTCTTACATTATACAAAATTATTCGTACAGAGATTTATTCAGTGCTTTACGAATGTGTTTCGTAAAATAAACATAAGATTTCGTAAATTGTACTGAAAAAATGCCTTACGAAAGTCCTTTCGTTATATTTACGTATGGTTCGTAAAATCTTGTTTCGTTGTGAAAAATATGTTCGTATTATGAACGAAAGTTTCGTGCATTGTACAAAAACCAACACTAAGAAAGATTTTTGTAGCACTTTTACGAAATTTTATTTTCAGTGTATAAAATAAGATATAGGAACAAACCTATTACATCTGTGGCCAAACTCTTTTCCAACTGAAGGGAACAGTCTTTTGAAGGCATCAGCCAAACAAAGGCTAAGCGTTATTATCAGGGATGGAAAAATAACAGCTATTTTCTAAATTTAAAATGAAGAAGTCAAACGGAAATAATTTTGTATGATATTTGAATATATTTAGCAGTGTGATGCTTGTTAGCTGAGAATATTAATTTTAAATGTTTTATTGCCTTCTTCCAAAAAGTCAGCAATTAATCGTTCATTGTTTACCGGCATTTTTTCAGTAAAAAAAAAAAACAGTTTAAATTAGAGTTTTATTTTTTAAATTTAAACTACCAGTTATAATGTGACCTTTAATTTTCTGTTGAGTTTTATATTTTTGTTCTGAATTCATTTGAAGTTTGTAGTTCTTCCCACCTGTTAGTACCAATTGTTTGCACTTTTATGGAAGGCTAATTTATTCTGCCTATAAATTTGGGCAATGACTGTGCTGTGTAGTGGAATCCTTCTAAACTGCTTATAATTTTTTACTGTATTATCAACTTTATTCATATATCTTCAGCCACGCGCCTTCAAAATTTTTCCTAAATGAAATTGGATAATTTTATTTGCTTCGCTGTAAGAAAAAATATACCAAGCGTTTTTGCTTTAATTTTTTTGTTATACTACTTAATTATGTTGAGCGAATATTTCAATAACCTTAATATAATATAATAATAAATTTTTGTTTTTTTTTTTGTTGTACAAAAAGGAAGTGTGTAATACATATTTAATTTCGCAAAAAAAAAAATATAAAAAACGTGCAAGCATTAAAAAATTTGTTATATAAATATACAAATATGTATGTATGTATTCCCGCTTATAAGCATACATACCTACCATGTTCATTTCCTATGAGATTACGCGCACATTCAACTTTCTTATCTGTTACTGTAATCACTTAACAGTGTAAATAATGCGCATTTTTCCCTTAAACCAAAATATGTGTGTTTCATCGCTTTGTTTTGCTTTTATTCCCTCCCCCCTATACGCCTTGGCAATAATTTTGCTTTTATTTGGTTTATTTGAGTATGGACCAGAAGCAAATTCAATTGCTTTAACAACTAAAGTATAATCGAATTAAAGCAAATATGTACTTCCGATTGATTGTTGTGTTTTCAAATTATTGCAATTTTCCATGCCACCATATTTTTCTTATCAAAAGCAATCAATATAAAAATTTGTTCAATCTGATTAGATTTGCTGTGCAAATATTTGCATAAATAATACAATTTTTTTTGTTATATAAAACAAATATTTCTGAAGATACATTTTTGTTAGCAAAAAAATAAAGAGAAACGAATATAAGCAACGCTTCAATCAAGCAATCACCACAGGGAAAAAATCCAAAAAAAAAAAAACAATAAAACTCAAAGAAATAGACCAAGCAAGTGTACTTAGCTAGAAAAATGATTTGTGTACACACAGTAACTCAAACACGTCTTCGCGTGTTGTGTTTTTTTTAGTATTCTGCTATATAGTAAGTATATGTATTGTCTAACCTTTAATAAAAATTTGAGAAAATTCAAAAAATTTTCATCAAAATTTCAACCTTTTTAATCTGAATCTCTAGGACATTTTCAGATATGCAGTTTTACAGCCCAAAAAATTTTATTCCCATAAAGTACAAGTTTCCATCGGACGGATTTTTGCACTTTTTTCCATATAAAAAATAACCGCAAAAGCAATAAACAACAAAAAAAAAAACTATTAGAAATCTACGCAATTTTTTAGATTAGAATAAAAATTATTGGCTATAAAACTGCAAACCTAAAAATGTGCTAACGATTCAAATTAGAAAGTTTAAAATTTTGATGAAAATTTTTTAAATTTTTCATAAAGTTTGGAATTTTGATTCAAATGATTTTGGTTAAAGCTTGGATAATTTATTTATAGATAGAGAACAAAAAAGTTTTACAAAAAAACATTGCGTATATTTAAAAAATCAACAGCTGCTCACTTGTTTGAGTCACTGTATATGCATATCCCATGCTATTTACATAAGTGTGTGTATATCCCTTTTTTTAGTACCGAATCACTCGTAAATCTTATCATTTCAATCAGCATTCACTCTAATCCACATTCGCCAGCAACATTTCAACAATTCATATAGACTTTGCAATTACATACAAACACACAAAAATTTATATACACATACATATGTATGTATGCACTAATATAATTTATATTGCACTTAATCTCAATATGTCAATATCCATTTGCAATATACTCATATTCAACGTAGCTACATACATACATACATATATGCAGGTACAATATTCATACTTACATATACATATATAAGTAGATTTATATATATGTCTGATTTGAGTATATCCCCATTATTTGCCAATCGTCTATTCCACTAAATCGCGCGTCCATCGGTCTGTGTGTATTTAGCTGTTGTCGTCATAGTTTTAAGCAAATTATATAAACGCACACACGAATATATTTTGTTTTTATAGATTTTTATTTTTATTGTAATTACTGTCTGTGCGTTGCTGGCTGAGGTATGTAGCCTGCCAACCAGTTGCTGATTTTCCTTATTTTTATTTTATTTTATTTTTTATTTATAGCTAACTAACTATACGTGTCTGTCTGCGTTTATGTATACGTCGGTCTGTAGGCTGCAGAATAATTGTATGATTGACCTTAATAGATAAAACGATTTGGCTTTTTTTTTAATAAAATGGTATAATCTTTCACATTCATACATATATATATATATATATATATATATATATATATACAATGTATATGCAATATGTATATTACACATACATATGCAAGCGCACTTGACAGTCTGGTATAATTTTTGTCTGCAAGCTATTTTATCTACTCTGAATTGTCAATGGTAGTCTAGCCAAATTGCGAAAATGGATTTTTTTCCATAGCAACATTTTATTTTGCTGTAGCGTCTGAAGAAGGTGTTTGAATTTTTTATAACACATGCTAAATATAATGGCTATTATAGAATGGATATATAAAAAATAAATTGTTTTTGAAGCACTTTCGTTTGAAAGCCACTTGGTTTTGATGATCAAAATTTGGAAGAGTGGCTTGGCCCAAAGTTCTGTAGTGAACTCTCCATCAACACTAGTTTCCAGGCGGTTGAAGCTGCTATTAACAGTGAGTAGAATCTTTAACCACCTGTGTCTTATTATTGATCAGATGGACCTCATATCAGCTCATAGAGCGCTGGACGAATGCTACGACATTTACTCCCACTGTTGGTTGGGTTTTTTTTTTAGATCATTGTCCGATTGACAGTCATGCAGTAAGGCTACGAATCTAAACTGATCCCTCCTATCGCAGCTACAAGGAATCACCACAGCGCTCTTTATTAGGCTGCTTAGCGCTCGCGAGGCTAAGGTTGAAATATTTTGTCTCACACTTGTTAACCAACCTCTAGAGCGTAAACTGAATTCGTAGTTTCATTATCGGTTAATCGATGCCAATCAGCATTCGTAGTCATTTTAACGAAGATTTCTCTCGATGATTTTTTATTTTCTGTCAATTTTCATATACAATTAAAAAAATTAAAATAATTTTTCACTTAAATTGCTTTGGTAAAATTGGCTGTAAGTCTGTGATTTTTTATTTCGTAACAAATTATTTTTATTATTTTTTAAATAAAATGAACACCTTACAAACATACATTTTTCCACAGACGCTAAAAATTCTTGGTATTGTGAAGGATGCAATTGTAAATGCTTTTTAAAACTTGTTTTTTTTTTGACGATTCACTTCCCCGTTCTGGCACACATTGCGAATCACAGTTGACTTTTTTCTGTTGAAAAACTTCCAAATAGCGCTCATGTTTCTACAAAATAACAGTTCTTGCATTTTCAAAAGTGTTAATCGCAATGGTATAAAAATATATTTCAAGAGATGCGAAACAACAACAAAATTTTAAAATCTGTAATAAAATAATCTAGCTTAGCGACAAATACAACACCTTCGGAATTTCCTAATTGTTTGGCATTTTCAGCCGAATACCGAAACCAGGCCGAACCTTCGGTCGGACACTAATACATAGCTTAGGCTTCGGTTATTATTAATGCGCGATCTAACCAATCTTTTTTCAAACGCATAGCCTCTAAATCTCGGCCAGAACAAGGTGGGTGCACAGTACTAATATCTTTCTGCATTTCACCGGAAATAATTTTTTTTTTTGGGACAGAGCCTGTTTACTACTACTTTTTCCACAAAATTAGTTTGCTGCTACTTCTTTATAGGTATTTGATTTATTTAATAATTTTGCCTCACTTCTACTAGAATATATCTGTGTTGTGATAGCTTTTGGCTTTCATATTTCGTAAACACGTATTATCGAACGTAATTGGCTTATCAACATTCATGATAAAGAAACAAAAATACTTGATTACGTCAGAATGCCTGCGGTACTCAAATTGATTAGAAGCTAACATTTATTTGCTTATTTTTGTCGAATTCGTTAGAAAAAAATTTCGCCACGGCTACCGCTCTAGTAACTTGGATACTCATAAAATTACTGAAGCAATTAATTATAATTTTTTTCTTCAAAGTTCAAGATACTCGGTTAGGAGCTATCTTAAGGTGTTATTTTCCCTCTTATCAGTGCAGCGTCTGCAAAATTGGACCCAGTTTGATTGCATGTTTTCCGATAAAGTTGGCATCTGTAAGCAGCCCGTGGATGTAAATAAATAACTTCCCTACGAACCACTCCCGCCACAGAAATTTTACCTTAAAGCGGATGTCCAGACTTTCTGTATATTTTATTTATGTAAAACACGTAAAGACGAATCATTAAAACCTAGATTTTTTGCGAAAGAGTTAGATCTTATTTCGGTTCCCTCAATTCAATTTCGTTGCAGTTCGGTTCTTTAAAGGAGCTCTGTTAAACTGCCAAAATTTCTCCATATCGAGAAAAATTATGACTTGTTCCCATTGGTAATTAACCGATTCAAATACGAGTACATTACTTCTGTAAATTTAATTTGTGTAATACACGCAAAGGGGAGTCCAAAAATCTTAGATTTTTTCTTGGGTAAATAAGTAATAATATACATATATTTAGTATACTATGTACCTTTTTGATTAACAGCCTTCCTTATTCATATTCACTTATTTACATATTCAATTCCCCATCTAACAAAATTTTCACTTAACTGATAATTATGGTTTGTTTATCAAAAACTCCACGCAGACTAGCTGAATTGAAATTATGTGTTCACGTGTTGACCTGAGAATAAAAACACTAGTTGCACGAGCAGATGAATAAGCAAAAAATATAAACCGACGCACATGCATACATTCTTACATATACATAATTATACACTGAGGAAAAAAAATTTCAAATCAGAACTATCTCTGAAATAGTGGAAAACGGCTGCAGAGCGGGACAGTTGATACTTGCGGTGTAAGTGTACAAATTCTCACTTCTCGTACAATATGAAAGTAGCTCAGCGAGAAAACCTCCGACTCAAGCATCGTTGGTCGCTAGTTGAAATCGCGGTGGAGGCAGTTATGAGTTTTTAGATTTAAGGAATTTAAGTTGTTGCGTGCCGCTTACCATAATTTTTTTTTTTTACAAAATATGCAACATACATGGAATCTGTAAAAGAAAAGAAAAAACGGAAAAAATATCCAAAAACCGAATCTTAAAAACGGAACCGGTTAAAAACTGGTTGCAAAGTAATGCACTGGGCGACAATTTCCGCTGCCAATGACATCGCCGTGCATAATAAATTTTTGTATGAAAATATTATTTTTAAATATATGTATACGAACATTTGTAGACGGTAATCAAATATGTATAAAGTATCCACATTTACTATGCATTATTTCCCTCAGTGTATGTAGCTGGTTTTATACGCCTCCTTATTCATGGTGTACATATGTATGTATGTTGTATGTGTTATGTGGGTGCAAGCGCTTAAGCAAAAGTAAAAAATGTATACATATATTTGCATTAGGCTGTCTGCAGCAGTATACATATGTATGTACATACATACATACTACACATAGTATATATTTTTACCCTAGAGGGAAACTCATTGCCACCATTAACTGTTCTACGCAGCAAATCCATATGTACAGTAAAATGCTTATGCAAAAAATTTGAAAAAGAATATTATTTCGGCATAGAAGGTATCTTCATTTAAGCAAAATATAGTTAAAGTAAGCGCCTAGAAGACCTTAAAGCAGAAACTGTGGTGTATTCTTAATGGATTATGATATGAGGAAAAAGCTGCAAATGGAATGTCTGCATTTAATACAATTAATGTTCGCCCAGCGGTTGAAATTCAACCACTAAAATGAAGGGGAGTTGTGGTGAGATAGGGTCAGTTGAGCTGCGCTGAGTTGAGCTAAGTTAAGCTGAAATGAGTTTGGATACATTTAGAGTGAGTTGAGCTGAGGTGAGATGAATTGTAGCGAGATAAGGGGAGTTGAGGTAAAATAAAATTAGCATGAGTGGAGGTGAGTTGAATTGAGCTGAGGTGAACGGAGTCAAGATGAAATGAGATGAGTTGGTAGGGACGTGAGTTAAGGTGAACTGAGAGGAGCTGATGTGAGGTTAGTTGAAGTGATTTTAAGTAGCTGTGGTGAGTTGAGGTGAAATTCGTTGAACAACATAACATAACATAACCTAACATTACATTACATATAGCATAACAGCATAACATAAGAAACCGTACCATAGCAAAACATACCATAACGTAACATAACATAGCTTACGGTCTGATTATAGCAACTTAACGTAACTTACGGCTCTCTATTAAAAATCCTGCTAAATGGGTGTTGCTTATAACAGCCGAAACTTAAAGTAACTTGCCATGTCGAAATCTGTTTCATTTTGATTTTTTAGGTTCTACGTTCCGTTAAGTTAAGTTAAGTTGCCATAATCAGGCTTTTATTCTTCAGTTGTATCTTAGTTTTTGTCTCCACGTTTATCTCTATCACGTTTTTTATTTCTGTCTCTTTCGTGTTTTTATTTTGATTGTTATCTTTATAGTTGTCTGTATATTTATCTTTTCATTTTTATCTTTATCTTATCCTTTACCTTTATTTTGATCTTTACTTTCATTCTTTTCTTCATCTAAATACCCACTCCCACATTTTTCATAGATTGAAGATAGATGGAAGACGAATGTATAATTTAAGAAAAATTAATCATCCAATTTAAAAAACAAAAATTATTTTGAGTAATGGAAATCTTTATTTGGATATTTACAAGTTTTTCAGTTAAATGGAAAGATGATATCTGTCAAGTGGCTGCCGCCAGTGGTTCGTACACATTTGTGACCGTTTTGTCACATTTCCATGACTTTCCGCAAGATTTCCGGTTATAACTTTTCGCTTTCTTGTCGAATATTCTCCTTAAGGGCTGCGATTGTCTGAGGCTTACTGGCACACTTAAACTCGCATCTTCAAATAACCCCAAAGAAAGTGATTAAGACGAAGGTTGATTAATTTTGCGCCACCTTGTATATGTATGTAGATAAGCAGAACCAACTGAGGCAAATCGTGGTTATTTGCAAGCAAATAGTCCTTGAGTTTACCCGAACTTAACGAACAATACATACTAGCCCTAATAAACATATTGACAGTGGGTTAGTGCCCTACTTTTTGCAAATAGCGGTTGGAAAAAGAATACCTATGCTGAAATAATTAAGCAGGTATTTTAATGTTTGATAATGATCCCTCGGCATTCTCTTTTTGGAAGAGGAAGGGCATTGTAAAAATACGAGCGCTTACAGAATTCTAGTCGGATATATCGAAAACTGAGAGACTAGATTGTGTTCAAACAGACAGACATAACTGACATACTTTTCATGGATAGTTACAATGGTATTCCAGTTTGGAAAAAACAGAAGCTGAATACAATATTTTTTCTTAGTAAGTATATGGAACGAAAAAATGAGAAGTGTGGCATTTGGAAAATGCAAGCGTGGCTATTGATTTTGCATTAGTGTCATTAAAAGGCGTTAGCAAACTCAATCTATTGTTAAATATACTCTTAAGTCTTTAGTTTCCTCAACCACAGTGTGTTCGATATGAAACAGGAAGTATCCAGGGGTTGCCATATCTTAGAATAAGTTACTATGTGCAACTTTTTCATATTGGGATATAGTCAATGGGATATTATTCAACTTATTAAGTTCGGTACAACTCGTTATATTTGTTTTCGGTTGATTAAAATTTCCGTTCGCCATAGAAATGGGGGCAGTAAGTTTTTCTTTTGGTTTCCAAAGCTTGTAAAATCACATTAATTACACCATCGTACCCAATCACAGCATTGATAAAGTATGCGAAAAAAAAAGTTAAACGCTCGAGGAGATGATATGTAATTTTAATAGAAATTACTCAAAAATTACTCTCACTCAATCAAGGAAATCCTATCAATATTAATTAAGTTCGAAACAGCAGAAGCTTACTACCGCTTGCAAACACAAAAATAAATATTTTCGCTCGAGAAGGCTATTTATTATCCACCGCATGAAAGCAACACAAGTAGCCAACAACCGCCAACAGAGATACATAGCTGTAAAAGCTCCAGAGAAATGCCATTTAAAAACAATTATCAATTAATAAAGTCAGGCTATTATCAACGCACAGCAAATAAAATGCCCATCGATGCATGCCAATTATATACAGATGTTAACGCTGTTGTTGCCTGCATTTGTGTGCGTATTCGCTACAGTCCCCGCAGGTTACGTATACGCAGTGTGTACGTTGCAGCATTGTCGCTGCAGTCAAAAGCCACTCATGTGTACCATCATTCATTGTTGCAGTCGATTACTTACGCTCGATAATCCATCAATTGATGTTGCATTCATATTACCTATGCTTTGCTGTATGGCTTTTTGCTGGTATTGCTGTCTCGTCAGTTTGGAACCCACCAGCAACCCTGCAAGACAGCTGAGCATCATATGAGTGTGCTCATTTTATCATTATCACTAATTACAAAAGTGCTTATCAAAGTATTCATTTTTGTTGAGACCATGGAAAAAAATTTAGTACTTTCTTCTTGTCAATCACTTTTCTACCAACGGCAATTTCGTATAAGTGAAAAATATATCTGCTTTACTCTAAAATACACGGCGCATAATATCATCAGAATTTTCTCAATACTAATCGTCAAACTACTCATTTAATAAACTACAAAAGCAAAATTATTTTATAAATGCTCACGTATTAGAGACTAATGTAAATGTGTTAGAATTTTTGCCTAAAGTGCTCAGCAATGTCTTTTAGGGAGCTAACTACATTTCGTGCGCTCACACAATCACACACATTGTATGTGGGTATTACTTCCCAGTGGGAAAAGTAGTAATGCATTCCATACGTGATAAATAATCGAATGTATTTTTTATGACTTTTACATCAAATTACTGTTTAATATGTAATGAGCGTCCTAATGCATTCAAAAAGTCCCAAAAATTTTATATTAAATCACATTCTCGATACTAGGTAATGCAAAATTGAGTGCCCCACTTTGCTTAGGACATCGCCCCGGGGGAAAAAAAATACATTTTCGAATGTGAAAAGGGTTGTTTTACTGATTATTTTTTCGACTACTTTATAATTACACTTTCCCACTGGGTTGGTAGTTCATGCTTGTACGTCATCGATCAATTCGATTCAAGTGTAAAATATCAATCAATTTCGAATTTTCGCAGCAAAGGTGCGAGCACGCTCGTATCAGTTTGTGCGTGTGTGTGTGTGTGTGTGTCAGCGTGTGCGCGCTTTTATCGCCAGCATCGCTCTAAAATGCTGACAAATCGCCTGTTTGCCGGTTTTAGTTCAAACGTTTTAAGAATTTTATAATTGTTTATTCAATGAATGCTTCCGCGAATGATTTTTGGTCGTGTGTGACGAATGTTTCTTGCTGACGCTTTTGTATGAGTAATATTACCGAAAGTGTTGTTGTCCGGAATAGAAGAGAATAATGCCTGAAATAATAAAAAAAAAATTCACTAATTCAGTCGATCGTACAAAATATGGATTTATGGAAAAAATGTGGGTTAATTGAAAATAAAGGAACCGTATTATTTGAAGAGTAATTTTTTATAGAATTGTGATTAGAGTCGTGAAAAGCAGGAGTTTGTCGAGTTGTCGAAATCTTTGAGTATTTAGATAAAGAGTAAAATTCATCACCTGATTGGATTAGTGAAATTCAGGATGAATCTATTGGATAAATGCTACAAAAATATAGGGAGTTAAAACTCGAACGAATCAAAGCACAAATCTTTCATTTTATAAAACCTGTTAACAATTTTTCCATTTTTTTAAATTTTTTTTATAAATGTTTTTTTTTTTGCGTCTATGTTTCGTATTTTAATGCCTTTTTCTCTTGCCTATTTCCGGATTTTAGGGGCCTATTTCGCTATTCTATTTTGCCTTTTCTTATCGCTTTTTAGGTCCTAAAAATCCGTCGCCGATTTTCCATGTATGAAATGTGTGAATGTATCACCATAAAAAGCTGAATTAACATTTTTTTGGTAATTTCAATAAATCGGCCTACTTAACAAATACTACAGCATTAATTAAAAGTTTTGGGTGTAGGGAGCTGCAGTAATAAAACAAAAATACTTTGAAAGCACTGTGAAGCACGCCGCGTATTTGTTAGTTGAAAACATTTCTAAATCAAAGATTTCTCAAATGCCTACTTTTTGATACCCATATTGTAGTATTTGGCTTATGTTATCAATTTTATTACTTGCACTTTTCCAATAGGTGGCAACCCGCCTCAAACAATTTTCAACAGTAAAAATAAAAGTAGAAGATTTTCGAAACCATTTCAATTGATACCCGTATTGTAATATATAATTAATTTAAGTTATTAAATAATTTTAATAAAATTTGCACATCTACAGGCCAAGCCCTGTTATTTGACACCCCACATTTGAAAATAGAACGAAGTATATGTAAATACCTATGAAAATGCCACAAGAACCCAAACTTTCAAGTTCACAACTGCATTTACAGTGACAGTATGAAAGTTATCCGAAAAAAATTAATTTTTCTTAATTTAACATCCTCAATTTTTCTAAAAAGCGACTTTTCATTTAAATCCGTCTGCACTGTGGCGCTGGTGGCGCTGATGTCAAAATAAAAGTACGCTCGACATAAAATGCATGTTTTCTTCCCATTAAAAATTCTTGCAAAAACAACATTAACACAACTTTTTCAATGGGAATTTGAGTAGCGTAACGCCAGGTAACATCATGTCAGATAGTTCAGCTGATTGAACACAAAGCAGAAAATATTTATATGTACACACATTTAAAAACTTGGAAAATTTACCACTTCTGTTTTTTTTGTGACGTCACGCCAGCGCTTATGTTTCTTATATAGTATTTATAAAATAGCCATTTAATTGCTGTGCAAATCTATATAAACCTTTTTAAAATTCTGACTTGTTCAATAATTTTTAACATTTTGTCGTACGAGTGGAAAATACCTATATATAAAATATTGTCATCGCAAAAAATACTTGCAATAGTTTTAGAGTACAGTTTGCGCTATATAAAATCCACGTTTAGAGTGATGGAAACCAATTAAAACCGTGTCACTATTTTGGGCATATAGCTATAGAAATTCAATAAAATATAGCAATGTAGGATTTTCCATAGTAAAAAATAAAAGTGTGTAGACATAAATAAAAACAAAATTTCTTTATAAAATTAGATTTATAACCAGATTTTTGGCATTCTCAAAATAGGTTTTGGTTACAATTTTTGATATCTTTAGTTGCAATACTTTTGTACATACATACATGCATACATATGTACGTCATTCTTATTTATATGTTTACGCACGCATTGATGCTATTTAAAAAAAAAGCGCATAAAAACGCAGCTAAAACATGAAAACCACTGCGTATGTTGAGACATTAACACAACTTTACTATTTCGTAAAATCTACGTTCAGAGATCATAAAATCTAAATATATGTACATACATACGTTAAAAGAGAAATCCTGGAAACTAAACAATAACAGTACAATATAGCATTTAGCACACGCGTTAATGCAGTATAAACAAAAGAGGAAAACATGAAAAATATTGCAATAAACAAAAAGTTAGTTTGATTTGAATTTATGAATTTAGTCGAATTTGGTTGAAAGTGCGTAAAGTAAAATAAATAAAGAATAGTTATTCATATTAAAATAATATAAAATTTTACTGCGGACTGCGCTTTGAACATTTATACTAATTTTAAGAAATATTCCAAAATAACGTAAAAGGATGTGAAATAGGAAAACAATATTGGAAGTTGATGAAAAAATGCATTTTATGTGCGCTTAGGCAAAAGCAAAAAAAAATGGAATGGACATAAAAAGTATGCGCATTTTGGCCACACTCATAAAAAGTAGAATACATTTTAGGAGCTTTATGATGGGAGATTTTCAAAAAAAATGTTCGATTTATGAAACATTATTTGTTGTGTATGAATGTGGGTGTTAGTTAATACATTTCGAAGGTATTTAGAAAGTAGGTAATGAATCGACTTTCTCCTGGAAATTAAATTTATAATCTTATAACTCGGGTCTACATAAAGCGCATTTCCTTCAAAGGTGTATCAATTCAATATTTATCTTGTTAATTTAGCTGAATTAAATTTTTCAAATAGGTTGCCACCATAATTCAAAATTATTTTCGACAGTAAAATTTCTAAACCTCTTTAGTTTCATACCCATATTGCAATAGTTAATTTATCTCATTAATTTAATTTCGTTTCACTTTCAAACAGGTGGCAACTTTCCACAAAACTTTTTTCGGCTGTGAGACTTTTTAAGCGTCTTTCTTTTGACAGCCATATTGCAGTATTTAATTCATCTTATCAATTTACCTAAACTGCAATTTTCAAACAGGTAGCAACTCTGTATTTTTTCTGCTATATTTTAAGCTAGACCTCAAACAATACAACGGTGAAAACTGCATTCGGTTGAATGCATTAGTGTTCGAGTGATACGCGTACAAACATACAGATAAATTCAAAAGATTTTTACTCTAATAAAAACTAAGATTTTTGCAGGACTTTTTTTAAATTTCTACGAGATTCTTTGTGTTTTACTTTTCGGCAAGTTTTAAGAGCCTTTGAACATTTTTATATTTTTCGGGAGTTTCCGAGTTTCGGGATTGATTGGGCATTTTCGGAACCTCGTGATTATTTTTAAGATTTTCTACGGGTTTATTTATTTTTTGGGATTTTTCGAATTTTACTTTTCGGGATATTTTAAGAACTTTTTTCGGCTCTTTTCTCTATATATATATTTTTTTTTTTTACTTTGCAGGGGTTTCCGGTTTATATTTTTCAAAAAATACTGGGATCTTTAAAGATTTTTTGGCAATTTTTGGGACTTTTAGGGGTCGCGGCGTAATTTCCGAATTTTCAGGACCTCTCGCGATTATATTGATATATATACAATGTTTACTAAGCAGTATTTGTTAAGTAAAGTCAATAACACCGCTCATCTACCATAAAACGATAACTTGGAAAAACGTAAAAACTGCCAAATTACACTAAGTTTTGGAGATGAATTGTTCAGCATTGACTAAGGAGGAATTTCTCAACAGAAAATTTCATTTTAATAAAATTATGAAAAATACTCATGGCACTGCCTACTTTGGATATAAAAGTGTGTACGCCATTATCGCCTTAATCGATCTCTTCCAAACTTGGTAAAATATTATTTATTAAATCATTGTCAATTTAACACTTTTCGCAAGGGTTTCATAAAAATAGTTATTCTCTTTTTTTACTCCACAAATTGAAAATTGTATTTACTTAGAGTAACACCAGAATATTTTGCTTTTGAAATCATTGACAATTTTGTTATTTTCTATGGACTTTGAACAGCTCGTCCCTAAGTCTATTTAATAACCATTCGGTAATAATTTTAGCCTCTAGCGTTGACAAGTAGTTTTCGACATCGGTGGCTCGAAATTACCATTCAATTTTCTAATGACAAGCCTGCAAGTCGGCGGCCTTAACCAGATTTATGTTTTTGTACATAAAAAAAAAGTTTTTGTTAGCTACGTGCCTTCTGTAAAAAAGAATAAAAATAATTTCACTTGCTTGACGTATTTACTAGATATATTCTTGCAATTCATTATTCAACCATCAATTTTCAGCATTCGAAATAAATCAGTTTATACTCCATAAAAGAGTCAACGATTTGTTTTGATTAGCGCGTTTAGAGCGGCAATAAATGTTTCGTGTTCTAAAACAAACAAACAGTGGTGTTAATAAATAGTTGCTGCTTGTGATTTTAGCAATTAATTCTTCTATTAAAGCTTCAGAATTTATACATATGTATCTATGTATGTGCATTAGACCGTATCGAAAAAAAAGTTCAGCCGTTTAACAAATAATACAAAGTGCGCCTTACGCGGCTCCGTAACAGTCTAAACATGTATAGCATTAAATAAAAATTATTAAGTTTCTTGTTCGGTTGACATAAGCTCAAAAAGTTTGACACGCAAAATCCGTAATTTGAACTTAACTTTTTAATTAGGTGGCAACTCCCTTATTTCATTTTACACCCGTACTATAATTTTTCATATAAATTATTAATAAAATGGCAACCGAACTTTTAAAAAACCCTTTTGGCAACCCTCTTAAAAAATATTTTCGAAATAAAGCTCTTTTAAACTTCTTTCGGTTAACATCGGCGCTAAAATGTTAGGTACATTTATTCATTATCTAAATTTAACTTGAATTTTATGAAACACCTGGCAGCCCGATTTTAAAATATTTTAGATATATAAGAACCTCTGATACTAAAATTGAAAATTTTCAATCAATTTAATATCAATTGTGACTTTTCACATAACTATTCAATAGCATCTCTGCCTAGTTGTTTTTAGTTGCTGCTCGGGCCAGGTATCAAACCTTGGTTCTACCGAGTGGCAGTGCACACCTCTAACCACTAGTACACATTGGATTGCATATATGCAAAGCAGAAAACTTCAAAATATTTTTGCATTGTACGCTGTCAGAAATTTGCCCACAGAAGAATTTGTCGGAAGAAATGCTATGATTTTGACTTTGCTTCACCGCATGCCACTGCATCAGCATTCGTTCGGAGACAGGACGTTTGCCACAAATACCGCTTTGACGTAAACACTCAAACTTTCGGCTGTATACATGCATAAATCCATATATAGCACATACAATGACTCAAACAAATGACCACGAGTTAACTTTTTTTAAATATCCGTTATTTTTTTCTTTAAACAAAACCATATAAATCAGAATTTCAAACTTTATACAAAATTTAGGAAATTTCACCAAATTTTCGTCAAAATATAAACTTTTTTAATCTGCATCTTTAGAACAGTTTTGGGTAATTTTAATCTAATAAAGTGCAAGTTTCAAACTGCTGAAAAATCCCGTTGATTTTTGAGATGTTTTTTTTTGGGATTGCCTTTTCGGTTTTTTTTTTATAAAACAAGTGCAATTTATAAAAACTTTTCTTAATTTTTTGAAATTTCGTTGCTAACAGTCATCTGGGTTTTATTTAATAAGAAATTCATTATTACAATATGGTAAAAAGTGCAAAAATTCGCCACAAAAAAAAAAAAGTTCTAAAAAATCGGGATTTTTCAGCCGTTTGAGACTTGCACTCCATTAGACTAAAAATTGTATAGGCTATAGAACTGCATGCCCACAAATTTTCTAAAGATTCCGATTAAAAAGTTGGAATTTTCACGAAAATTTGTTGAATTTTCCTAAATGGTGCGTGAAGCTTGAAACTATGACGGTTGTTATAGAAAAATAAGAAAAAAAAATTCGGCGCGAAAACATTACGAATACATATTAAAAAAAAAATCAACACGTGGTCATTTGTTTGAGTCACTGTATGTACATGTAAAATTATTATAACGACTGTGTGCCTCACCAAATGAGTGTGGGTAGTTTACCTGCTGGACAGCTTGCGATAGCCACAAGCCCCAGAAGCAGCAAAAAGTGGTTTCCAGGAAGTACAAAACGAAACACGAGTAGTATAAAAATAACGCTTGAGCAACAGCAAATAGAAGAATGACATGAAATACAAAACTTGCACCACAACTCCAACAACAACCACAATGATGTTGCATGCTTATATACTTTACTCTTAAAATTCCAAGCCATCGACGTAGCAAAGTGAAAGGAAACAAAAAATGCGTTAACAAGTAGAAGAACAGCAACTTAAGTTACCTGCACTTTCAACGTTATCCTCCTCGCAAGTGCTGCAATTGAAGTCCAGCTATTTTATGTACTGCCATTGCAACGGTATCTTGTTGCTTCAACACTTCATAGAACGAGTATATCTAAGCGTACCACGAATGCACGCACACGCGTTGGCATGTTGAAGGTGGATGTGTATGTGTGTGTGTGGGCGTGTGTGTGGGGGCGAGTGTAGGTTTGGGTATTCTTGCTGTTGATGTTGCTTCTGGTTTTTTGTTTGCTTAAACTCTTACAACCAAAGCTGTTTGACATGCACTCAGTCGCATTCTAGCAGCTCGCATGCATCAAGTACCTACATACATGTACAAGCACAAGCAAAACCCCGCTTGAAGTGACTCTGGCAGCATATTAGAAAACAATTATTTTCATGTGAATAAACCCCCGTTTTTGGTTTGTGTATGTGTGTGTGAGTGTGTACGTCAAAGTCTGAAAAAATGAGTTTAGTATTTAACAAAGTTTGGTCATGAGAATAGCCAAGCAGCTGCTATTTTATAAATACTACCATGTACAACAATATACATATGCACATTAGCGTGGTCCTTAAAAAATCAAATGAGCGATTTTTTTCAGTCTTTCCTCTCAATCGGTAATGTCAATGGCAAAGATATCACATATGTATAATTTTGGTCCCGATTCTGGCTATGCAGATTCAAAAAGTTTAAATAACTTTTTTTTCATATAATACTACTATAGTAGAAGATGTACATATAAATTTTGGTCCTAATCGGAGGCGTGTCGCATAGAGGGCAATTTCAAAAAAAATAAAAAAAAATTCAAATATTTTTGTAATATTTTTCAGCCTAAGTATTTAAATTAAACAATATACCGAGAATAATTTTACAAAATTTAATCTTAATTTCATATTGATTTTTTTACACCATAATTAAACACTTAATTACAAATGGTTCCGATAAATTTTGCTTTGTAGTGTTAGTGTATTTCTCTCTAGACAAATTGCAATTTTTGTTGTTTGTCCCTCTCACTTTTGAACAAAATTGTATTGTGCTCTTCTACAGGTTCAACTCCTGTCTCTGCCATGTCACCTACCAATTTTAAATGTTTTATTCTGTTATAAATATACATACATAACTTCCATTTTTCGACCAACAATTTGCGTCTGTATAAATAAACTCCTGATTAATGGAAAACCGATTAAAAAGCGCTAAACTGCTCAACGCTTTTTCTTCACTTAACCGGTAGTGAATTAAACTTTTAACATATTATTTTATTTTATATGTTTCATATTTAATTTAATTTTCTTGAGTAATCTGAAATTTGACCCCTTTGCGAACGCCTTAACCGTCTCCGATTGGGACCAAAATATACATGTGACATCTACGGCTGTAGTAGCATCGACATTACATTTAAGGACCACTCTAATATACATACAAATGTATTAGGTTCACTCCATATAGAGGTGCATATACTCGGGCAGTGGTAGTGCTGCCACACACCACAGACTTCCAGTTGGCCGATAGTTTAGTTAGACTGCTAGTCGGTATGAAAATATATGAAGCGTACTAAGTATTTCTATTTCAAAAGCCTCACCTAGTCTCCGAAAAGGCAAGGCAGAAAGCACAAAAAGTGTTCCGTCGTTTCATCTTCTGCAAGGCATGGGAGGCTATTGGGGTTGTAACGTGCAGCGGCGAGAGAGAAATGGGACGCAGCATTTTAGTAAATTTTGGCTATATTTATTATTGTTTCATGAAAGTACAGCTCACTAACTTACAAAAGCTATGTAAGTCCGAATTTCAAACTTTGAACAAAAATTAAAACTCGAAAATGAATCATTTAATCTTCAAATGCTTTAATTATAAATTGTGATACGTAGTACTATAGTCCATTAAATTTCAGTATAATAAAGTGCAAGTTTGAAGTAGGTAGGACTTAGCGTTGATTTTTTGGTAACCTTTTTTTGCTGATAGTGTGACGCATTTGTTTGTTTTTGAACATCAAGCGGTTTCACCGCTTAAGATGATTTCGCTCGAAAAAATCAACATTCACTTGTGCGTATTTGCCAGCAAAGCCATGGCGATCGCGTGCCCGTTGTGCTACTTATTACAGACATTACTCTATGCTATGTGCTCTACATTTAAATAAAAAAAAATTGTCAAAATAACTGTGTTATCTATTTAATTTAAATCTTGCATAAAATATGAGACACCCTTTTTAATGAAATTATGGTAAATACCTACATATGTACACGTCACTTATAATTTCGCTATTTGCTTACCCTGCATTATTTGAGGCATTTATTTTGAAAGCGGCATAAGTCAATTCATGTCGTTTGACTTCATTGATCCTCCCTGTATCTTACTGCGCTCTGTAATTCCTGTTATTCGGTCAACTTCATCAGGTAAAAAGACTTGTCATAACTTTATCGACGGTAGAACGATTTAAAGATGCATTCAGTTCAGAAGTAGCCAACCAATTACGTACAAGAGGTGGAAAAGACTTACGCCCCTTTCAAAATAAATGGCACATACACTCTGACTAATCTTGAATGCCGAAACTTTACTACGATGATATAATGACCTTCATCTGATAATTTTTAGTTGTTTTAATTTGTATCTTCTATGTTGAAGTCAAACAGAAAAAACAAATTAAATGCAAAAACCAAGCCAATGTTGTGAAAATATTATCAAAAGCTATTTCTTAAGAGGTAAAAAAATAACTATAAAAATGTTGCATATTGGCATTTGTTTGCAAACTGATAAGCAAGATTTTTCAAAAAAAAAAAACAATAAAACACACAGTAAATACTTAAATGAAGTAAAAAATCAAAAAAGAATAAAAATAAAAGCAAAGACAAGCATCAATCTTATCACATACAAACAAGAGCATTTATCTGCAGTGAATGGTTTTAATTAACAAAAGCAAAAAAAAAACTACTTTTCTTATTAAATCAAAGGCATTTTTGTTTCTTATGAGAATTAAATTAGCAAAGCACGTTGTTGAAATTAATGCAGAACAAAGCCTTAGACAATAGATTAGATTATGTGTGTGTTTGTAAGTATATATATATCTATTTATATCAGTGTAGATGTGTTCATCACTAGTCGCTTATAATTTTTATTAGAAAATAAGGATTTTGATATGCCGATTATGAATTTAAAATAAATATATATTTTTGTTTTAATTTTTAGATTTTTCTCATAATGGCTAAAATTATGATATCAACTACAAAAAATTAATAGAGTTCCTAAAATTGCATGTGAGTGCATGAGATAAAAAACGCTGCAGCATCGTTTTGATTGGCGCATAATTTACCCGCGAAGCAAGTCATCGCAGTTGGGAGTAGACAAGAACAAAAGGTAAGTCTTAGAAGAGTACTTATGTACTTAGTTATATTGTATGTATAAGATTAAATAAGATAAATTTTAAAGCAAAAGCTAAGTTAATGTGACCAATTTTGATTTATTTTAATAAGCATCTATTTAGTAGATAAAAGGCCATCGCCGATTTGCGTGTAGTTGACAAATCTCTCGAAATTATTTAGTTTCCGCTGCTTCCTGTTCTTCTCTATTAGTTTGGCATCGAACGGAGCGGCCCATTCTAATTCTGATTGAGCTGGTGGAAATACTCAACGCCATTTTATATAAGCATATTACTTTCGCGGGGATACCAAATTAAGACATCTCGCATTACAGACAACTTCTCTTCGTGCGGTCGGAAGCGGCTTTGAAATCGACAAAAAGTTGAAGTATGTATGTCGATTCCCTGATTTTTCTCGTGGGTCTTTTTCAAGGTTGGAATTTTGTGAATACCTAGTATATGCTTAACACGTTCGTTGACAAGTGCGCTTTATCCTTTCATGCAATACGCTCGATAAAACTTACACAGCAATTCTGGAAACAGTGTTTCAACTGACCACAGTTTTTCGTAAGACAGCTGTCAATTCTGGCAACTATCTTGGAAGCTTTTTTCTGAGCGTTTCCTGTGTGTCTTTTTAGCTTTATTTTCCTTTTTAAAAGGACAAAAGCTAAAAACTATAAATTAAAAGAAAATTAAATTTAAAAAAAAATAAGAAATTGGGTATTAAAAAAAATTAATAGTAAAATAAGTTTGTTAAAATTAAATGATTATTAAAATATATGTTTCTTTAAAAAAATACGATTTAAAAATAAAATGATAAAGAAAATATATAATTATAAATAATAATATAAATAGAAATATAAATTTCTAATAAATGAAATTAAAACAAACCTTTTTGAAATAATAAACTCTTAATATGGAATTAAAAAAAAATAAAAAAGGTCCTAAAAATTAAAAAAAAAAACTATTTATTATTAAAGTTCTTTTAAAAAATTTAATGAAATGAAAAAAATATATTATACATATTTTTCTTTTTAAAACAATAAATTCAAAATATGTAATAAATAAAAATAAAATAAGTTTCTTAAAATTAAAAAAAAATATACCTATGTATATATTCTTTTTAAACAATAAAATATTGAATAAAAAAAATCCTCTTCCCGAAGACTCGAATCCCGGACCTCTCCAATGGCACGATAGGGCCACCTGGCCATTGCGATTATTGGAGTAGTGCGAGCAAAATTATATAGAACTACTTTCTGTCAAAAGAGCTTTAGACCATGGAGTTTGACAAGGGAGTTTTACTTTGTAATAGCCTATTTCCAACAAAGGCTTAACTGCAGTTAATTTCTCAGAGAAGTTCCAATAATTCTAATATGGGGTGATCGGAAATTTTGTTTTCTTAAGTTTTGCTTTTTTCATTCGTTTGCTTCAACTTAATAGGTGGAATTATCCCCTTCTAGTTGTAGTCTCCTTTTTCCAATAGGCATAAACTGCAGTTAAGGCTTGGTGGAAATCAACTATAAGTCTTCTATGCCAGAATAAACAAAATCTTTTAGATTGTCTTGCCTTCTGTCTTCCAATGGCTTTACGAAAGACTTTCAACTATGTTAGTCAGAATTGCCCTGTAGGGTAGTTGGCGAATATGGCTAAACGAGGAATTTGCGAGAGTTTTTACTCTCGGACAGCCTTTCAAGCTATTCGCATTCACACATCTCAGTTGATATTATGACTACATAAGTTTAGATAAGATTTAGAGGAAGCAGTAGGTCACTTAGTTACCGTTATGATCTATAGTAACACTGCTCTATTTGGCTACAGGTCGCTATGCTGTCTGAGTGTATGTATTGTATTAGTTGCCCCAGTTTCTACGTACTGCCTCAGGCATAGCTTAATGGCATTAACCTCGGAATGAAAGATGGAGGTGCGCTACCCCATGCTGGAGAAAAGTTTTGGAGTCGTATAACAAATGTGGCTGTCCTTGCGGGGCTCAGGTCTTTCGTTGTCCCATTTGGTTCTGCTAAGGAAAGAGATCTTGTCATTTTTTTATGAAGCTAAATTTTCGAAAGGCACAGTTTTACAAAGCAAATATGCAGCCCGTGCTGTTTTTCTTTAACTTTCATTTCTATGGTTTCTATGGTTTTAAATTTTTTCTGAATACTGTGGGTCTAGCCGCAGGGAATGTTTAACGTGTTTTGTGGGGCTCAGAAGCTGTAAAATATTCGCCATTTGAAAACAAAGGTGAGTTGTAAGTGCCTATACATATTTACATATTTTTACGGTTTTTCAGTTCCCGCTTAAAATTCATTTAACGACACAGGCATTTGCTATTGTCCCCACGATTGCTATTCCTCTACAGCTAAACCACAAAGCAGATGGTACAGATGCGAATGAATAAAAGTCGCTGCAAAGTTAAACAAAAATTTACCTTTTTAGTCCCATAAAGAATACATAAATGATGACAATTGTGATAGCTGTGGAAAGCGTCATCTGCTTTGTTTGCATATAATTACCGTAAAATGAAAACACAAACAGTGCTGTTATATTGAAGCGTGTAAATCAAGTTATGAAGGCCTATGAAAGCATAAATGACAGAGCGAAAGATATGCCAAAGAGAATATGAAAATATACAACGCTTTGTTCTTTGTGCAAATGCACAACCTGAATGTATGGACTTTGAAAAATATATGAAGCCTACAGGGCGTATGAGTGATTGCATGGAATGCTGTTTACACACCAGCGGTCGTTGCGGGGTTTGGGCCTAGCTGAACAATTCAATGAATGAATTGGTGAAAACCCACCAGCAATGTTGGATTCCATTTGTCATTTATGCGGTCAACGTAAATTAGGTGCACACACACACAAGTGCTCGCACAAATCAAATGCATGCACATACATATGTATGTTCATACATGTATATATAGACATAAAAAGCGGCGTATTTTCCAGCTATCATTTATGCAGCCTTTAGGCAATTCGAATTTATAAAAGCATCCAATGCAGGCAGCTGATAAGCGCGCATTTTTATTATTCCTCTCTATCTCTCTCTCTCTCTCTCTGGGTGTATGCGTGCGTGTACGCATGTATGCGCTTACTCTGTTATCGCTCGTTTTGCGGTTCAATTAGCCAGCAAGCCTGCAAATATTTGCATACAACGGCATGCGTGGAACTCTTTGGCTGCTCGCTCGTCGTCGACTCCAACACTGAGCCAATTAAATGCAGTATTTTTTTTTTTTTTAAGTTAACATTTTAGCTTGCGGCTTGTTCAATAAAGTTTGTGTACATTTGAGGTTGTGGCGCCACTAACTAACTAGTTTTTTTATCAAACGAAATGATTTTCCACCGCAGCAACCATTGACTTTAATTAGCTCGTTCGCTTACAAATCGGTTCGATTTAACATCTAAACAATTTGCTGCGCTTTCGGTTGCTCAATTTGTGTGCCACTGTTTGATGTTGTTTTTCAGAGGATTGAAATGAAAGCCTTAACCCTAAAACAGTCAGTGTGAGACTTTAACCAATTAAACCACCTATCGTCTATGTAACAATCCCTCCGGAACCACCAAAAAGTATTTCGTCGTTTTATATAGCCCTAAGAATTTGGTGGTATACTAGCTATTCCCGAACATCAAAAATAATCACCAAGGTATTTTTTCAATTAAATTTTCGACGCTAGAAAAATCGGTTTATTTAGAGCTATCACTTTTGAGGTGGCATGGTGAATAATTTTAAAAACAAAAAAGCAATTTTATATGAACAACTGCTTCGCTTTTCTTGCAAGTCGGCAAATTTTTACAATTTTTCGGAACAGTTCATATTAAGACTTTAAAGTACAGGATATTTGTCAATTGATGGGGCAAACATTTTTGTGATGTGGGGAAACGTCATCCTACGACTTTAAATAGAACAAAATACCCTCTATTCTAAGTAAGATACAGATTTGTTTTGCGGAATATCTAAAAATTAAAGCAATACTTTTTCTAGCAGTGGTCGGTCCTGGCCTGGTTTTTTTTTTCAAATTAAACAGTATATATTTTTCTACTGTGGCACTGAAATGTTAGCTAGAAGTTTTTTCTCGATACAGTTTTTAGGTGGAGCTTCAATTATTTAGCAATTTTACTGAATCATTAAGCTTTAGCAACTTACTCCTCTTGTTTTCTTTTTTGTGATAAAAGTACGTATAGTTGGTATGTAGTAAAGTCCATTTCTCTATTCTTTCCAAATCATGGTAAAATTTTTTCTATACATACATACACACATACACATATATATACAAAAATAACCAACAATCTATACCATTGACCATCTACGTTAAGCATAAAAATTTGCTTACGTTTTTCTTTTATCGGCTCGCTAAGCTCTCAGCTTTGCATGCCTAAATTTGGGCATATTACATATGCAATGTCCTGCCGTCTGCCGTATTACCAACCAGTGGTCATTAGGCATATGACTTGTATTTAAATTAAATATACCTATGAGGAGAGTACGAGAATTTTTTGATTCGGTTGACTTGGAGTTTTCCAAATACAACTACAGTGATCCACTAAATTCCGCGTCCAATACCTTTTTCAAATTGAATTCACGAAAAACAATATGTATCCGGACTCTATGGTGGGGTTTTCAGAAAATGTAAAGTACTGTACACCAAAAATATCCAAAAACCTAAACACAAAAAAAAAACATAAAAATAGATACCAATTTTTGGTCGCAGTTATAATTCGGTTGCAATCGAATTTTGCATATATATGTATGTATTTATGCTTCTTCTCATCCTCTCCTTGCAGATATATTTATGTAAAAAAAAAGTCATATGCCTACTACACTATACATCATTTGTCTCAATGTCGTACTAATGGTCATTTTTGTTATACGACACCTGACAAAAGTTTAATTTGACGCATTTTGATAGCATTGAAGTGCCTTTTGGCACTCACTGGTATTTGAACATTTTGATTTCCCTTCGATTTTTGGTGAAAGAGTACCTAAAAAATAGGACATGTGGAAAAGAAGCACACAATATTAGAACATTTTTGGGTACGTTAAATTTGAAAACAAGAAAAAATAGGTTAAAAATAAGAGGAATTTTTTAAGCTTTTTAATTTAGTTTCGACGAAATTTAATAAATATTATCGCAATTTTTCAATTCCTTTATTTATAGTAATCTCTTTATTCGATTGTCACTTGGTCAAAGTATAATAAATTATTTTCGGTGTGGATAAGGCTGGTTAAACTTGAGGAATTCGTAATTGTATGTAGACCAGGTGTCGAACCAGACTCTGTTACATTTTAATTTAGCTAAACTTCCTAAACTAAATTTTAAGTAATCAACGCATGGAAAAAAGAAAAAAATCGATTTTTATCATTTCTCAAACAACTCGAGTAATGGTAATTTTGAATAATCAGAATCTTGAAAAAGCGATGGACCCAAGCTAACTCAATCTTTAGCTAATAGTTAGTTATAGTTACTAAATGTTGTATTAAGAGAAATATATTTAGATAACACCTTGCTCAGTGTAGTTATTGCCCCTTGAATTTCGAAGTATAACTCCTACAACAAATAAGAAGAAAATCAGTGGGAAGTGCAATGTTTAACGATGTATAAAGTAGTCAATACATAACAACATGAATCATTTTGGTACAAGCATGTATTACGAAAGTTATTGTCAAGTGTCGTTTTATAAGTCTATAAATAGAACCCAATCTATTTCAAAAAAGAAAGGAGAAGCTCACCCGTCCCACAGCGTTTGAACCACTGGCCAACCAGGAAAAATACTTCCTGTGGATTATTCTCAAAACTTGCGTTTTGCTTGCTTCTAAAAAAAAACGACACATCATCTATACGATTGCCTGGGAATGCAAAAATTGAGCCATCTCGATGCTTCTACTTAAAATCTCCGTCTACTCATTACCCCTTCTCTTACAAATAAATGATCGAAATCAATCGATATACCGCTTTCTAATTCCATTTGAAAATGTATTTTCATTTATTTGATGAAATATGCCATTGAATTTGACTTAGTTAAAAGTAAAGACGTCAGTTTTTTTTTTTTGTAAAAGAAAGGGGTATTGCATTCTCCGTTTTAGCACTAGGCTGCTTGTTTTGCATACCTTGAGTAGGCACGAATGTTGTTGCCGACTTTAAGTAATTTCTAGACACAAAATAGAGTACCTACCTGTTTATGTCCTTAGCGGCTAAATTAAATTACCCAAGTAGATAGATATTTACAGGTGTAGACCGCCAAAGAATTTCACAAATGCATAACTATAGCTCGCTGCTTTTTTTACGTTAAGTAAAAGTAATAATTTTGAACATTCAATTAAATAGTTAGTTAGGTACAAATAATTTCGCATAATATCAGCGAAATTTTTTTATCCGCTAAAATTACGTAGACACATACATATGTATTAAAATGTACTAGTAGTAACATGCCTACTTTATTTTAAGTGTTTTATTTAATTTAGCTTTTCGATTGGTGATCCTAATGAGCAAATATTTGATTAAATATGCGACAATTAAGGAAAGTTTTGCATATCTATGCAGACAGAAAAGCCTACCTTCTATTATAAACTATGTGTACCTGTACAATTATATATGCAAAATATATCGAATGATAAGTAAATATTTATCCAACAAATATAGGTTTGGCAGCAGCAATAGTCTTACACACATATAAATACATGCAAGCCAGAAATTATGATATTTGATATATTGGAAAAGTGCTATTGCTGTGGATGGCATAAATATTCTATTTAAATATGTATGTATGTATGTACTAGTGCACCCATCACACGTTTATTTGCATACATATGTATGTATATTTTCATAGACATGTATTTATGAAATATGCGCATTGAAAATATTAAATTAATGCAAGAAATATATTCTGTTTCGACCTTTGTAAACAAATTGAATATAAAGGGTGTTTCCTTAAGGCTTGGTTGTTTAGGTATCATAATAACAATCATATGTACAGACATACATAGATGCAGCCTTTGGTACTACATATGTACACGCCATTGATGTAAAATGCGCCTAAAAACCCATTCGTGTTGTCGATTTGTAAAGTTCCAAAACGGTTCACCCTTTATCGATGTTCATTTATGCCGGTTTTACAAATTGTAAATGTCCAATCAATGATTTATTGTTAAAATTTTATGTTCAGCATGTACATATCTACCAAAAAGGATGCAAACGAATTAGCAATTGTAATAGAGTTGAAAAATATTGTTAACTTAATAAATAATACAAATTAGGCATTTGAATTGAGAGTTATACAAATTACTAAAATGGGATGTTTTATTCAATAATACAAAAAATGTGTGCATTCTCCTGTTTAAGTAATCAATTGCACTGTAGAGCGCTTGGCTGGGTGTTGAAACAATCCAACTTTTTTTTAAGAGACTGAGTCATAATTAAAAAAGCGATTTCTCCGTTTTTCGAAGTTAGTCTGCGCAATCGAGATATGGGCATTCGAAGTTCGTAATTGGACCTTTGGTAAAAAATTAATTTTAATTATTGAATGTAAATAACTAAAACAGTAAAAATAGGTACAGACCTGGTCCATCTTTCGCTCTCATTTAAGCTTTTTTTGTGCAAACTAATATTACACGTGCTCAAAGGGGTCAAATGTCAGATCTTCGAAAAATTAAAAACCTTATATTTCAAAAATGTTGAAACAGCTTTTTCAAAAGCTGGTATCGTTGTAAAGGTGATTAAGCCCCCTCTCTTCTGCTATGCATATTTTTATTCGTCTATATTTTTACTTTTTTAGTTATTTATATATAATAATTAACAATAATTTTTTAACAAATTCGAACTTCAACGGCCCATATCTTGATTTCGGAGGCTAACTTCGAAAAACGGAGAAACAACATTTTTACTTATGCCTCAGTCTCTTAAAAAAATTGGTTTGGTCCAATACCCAGAAAAAAGTTGATTTTGCCGTATAGTTTTAGCATAGAAAATGCCTATATTATTCACAATTTTTATATACATATACAACATATTATGACAAAATCTTTATTATTTTTCCTGGGAAATCCAGCAGGCGCACAGTGGGCTTAGAGGCCGTGTTTTATGCGGAAAAGGTATACTTGACAACTATGATAAATAAGCCGTTATAAGGCCATTCTTATGAAAAAAAAAATTTCCCAAATTAGAAATACCGAGTAAGACCTGCGTTCCTTTACCTTAAAGCAATATAAAAGGTTATTTAAAGACCAACGAACAGAAACGCGGCATTTTTACTTAGCGGAATTTGTTTCTCTTTTAATTTAATTTTCTTTTAATTTTCAAATTTATTGTTTTAATTTAATTTCCTAATTAAAGTTTTAGATCTTACGATTTTAAAAAGAAAAATTTATTTTTTAATTCATTTAGTTTTTAGAAACATATTGTTTCTTATTCTTTTTAATGATTTTTTTTTTTTTAATTTACCTTTCATTTCATACATTTTTTTTTTTAATTCAATTTGATTTTAGGGAACTAATTTATTTTTTTAATTTTTTACGTTTTGTTTTTTCCTTTTTATTTGAATTTTTTCACTGTTTTAAAAATAAACATACATATTTGTTAATATCACTTGATTTTGAGACTTATTTTATTTTTTATACATTTCTTTAAATTTATTTTTATTTTTTATTTTTAGTTTTGTTGTTAAAAAATATATATATATAAATTTTAAACGTAATTGAATTTTAAGAAAACTTATTGCTAAAAGACAAACAGAATAACAATTACAACACTGCGTTGCCAGATTTTTCAATTAGACTTTCGAAAAACAGAAAAGTGCTTTAAGATAGAATTATCCCACAAAAGACTTTTGTCTTTCGAAAGACTGCGGTGAGTTGAGAGACACTCGCCAGAGTTGCCCTGTAAAGTATGCACGAGAGCAGCTTCCATGCGCGTGGAGTGCTTAATGCACCACGGAGGTCACAAAGTAGTTTTTAATAAAATCAGCAGCCACATCCAATTCTTCATCTACAATTGCGTGCGTTTGCTTTATCTTATTTCTAAGCACGGGGTTTATAAAGCAATTGCGCGCGCAAAGTATATTTTTTCTACTACTTTTGCTTTGCTTGTGATTTGAGTTTTTTTTTTACAATTCTGACTGCATTCACTGCTTGTGGTCAGTGTAGTCCTACATCTAAACGCAATTTTTTATATGTATGCCTCTGGATTTGCTTTTATTTTACTTTCACTCTACCGTTTTTTTTCAGTTACATTTTGCGCTGTTGCCTCACACCGACGCTTCATTCGACAAATCCATTTTCTTTGCGTTGTTCTGACCAGCAGCTTTGATGGCAATTTATTTTTGAAACGTGACAACCAGAGTTGTGTTTTTCTTTCTCGTAGTCCTTGTTTTCCAGCAGCATATACTTTTTTCTACGTTTTTGTTTTAGCCTCAGATGCCCTTCAACCTCACGCTACTAGCCTAGTTCTTTGCGTTTTTAATGCAGTTTGCTGAAACAATTGAAAGGAATTTATTGCTCATCCGCCTTGGCAGCACAATCACGAAATCCTAAGCTTCCTGTGGCATAGTTTGCTATGCCTGTTGTTGTTGTTGTTAGCATTTCTGTTTTAATGCTCTCAGCACACATAACAGCGTAATATTTATTTACGCGAGTGCGTGGGTAAGCGTTGCCGCATTGCGTGACACGTTTCAATTTGACGTCGCAAAGGATCAAGTGCGAAGTGTACGCAATGCAAAATATGAAAATTGGAGGTTGCGGAGAAAAACGTTTTGTTATAAAGAATTAGGTTTATGACTGTGGCATGTACGTGAGCGTTTCTGGTGTGCTAGTTTGTTATGATTTCGAACCACTGATTAGTTTTCCGATTTTTTTTTTTTTTTTAATTTTACTCAAATTCCATAAGAATCTACAAGGGAGCGAAGCTAAGCGCTGCCTAGCTCGCAAAGCCGCAGCAGGCAATTTAAGATTCATATGAAGTTTTCTGCATACATACATATGTATTTATGTGCAGTGCATGCTCATACATATATAGTTGATGGGGGGAGCGTGGGTTGGCTTATGGCAAAGAGTGCTTAAGTGATCGTTTTTGTTTCAGAAATTAAAAATTTAAAAATGAGACCAGGGTCGTACAATTGGTTAAAAAGTCAGTGAAATTTGGACTTTTAACGAACCGAAGTTTCATACGCGAGAACCTTCGCAAAGGGTAACAAGCCGGATAAACACCAAGGGGAGTGCTGTTGGGATTTTACTGCCCAATCAACTGCCTAATTTACTGCATCAACGAGCTTACAAAATTTACTTACAAAATTAACTAAGTAAGTATATTTCTGGGTGAGCATATCACACACCATTTTCAAAAGTGAGACAATTCAAAATTGGGCATTTTTGAAATTCAGCGCTAAAAATGTACACAGAGCTTTTCATTTACCTTTTAGCAAACTCTGGATCAAATTTTGGGTTTGTCTAAAAAGGCTAAGGTAAGAAGGTAATTTTTCGCATTTTCTGACAAACGTATAATTTTGAATTGGGTCACCTTTGAAGATCGTGCGCGATATGGGAATGAGGCGTGTCGCCTCTAATGGTATGACAGCAAATGCCTACCCTGCAGGGTAGGTGACGTTAGCTTACACATAACTTAAGTATGTTTACGCGAACACTAGTGTTAACTATAACCTGTATATTTTGTTCGAAAAAAGTTAACTACTCTTGTGTGGCGGTGGCCGCAAAAAAGTCAGACCTAGATACATCTGCATTACATGTCAACTAACTTGTAACTAACTACTTTTGAACATAAATTATCAATAAAAAACATTTTTTCACATTTATTTATTTTAATTTGTATTCAAAATTGCATTATTGTTTATTTGCTTACATATTCTGCATTAAATGGTCGTATATTCGAATTAATCAGCTGTTTGACTTGAGTTTCAAGTTGCTACATGACTTGAAAGTAAAAATTTATATCAAGTCGACGTTCAAGTTGTAAACGTGCGTGTGTGTTAGTAAAAAAGTGTGAGTGTATTGCAACTTGAACCCAGATGATCTTTATCGTGTAACGTCCAAGTTATTTCTTTATTTTATCGACAATATCGATAACTTCCTCATCACTAGCTCAAATAAGAAACCGAAAGATGTCAACAAAGCGTGGAGTGAAAATTAAAATTATTGAATTGACTTCCGAAGGCGGCGNCCCAGATGATCTTTATCGTGTAACGTCCAAGTTATTTCTTTATTTTATCGACAATATCGATAACTTCCTCATCACTAGCTCAAATAAGAAACCGAAAGATGTCAACAAAGCGTGGAGTGAAAATTAAAATTATTGAATTGACTTCCGAAGGCGGCGAAAGTTCAGATTTTTCTGTGAAATTACATCGAAATGATTTTGGAAAAACCTTACGAAAAGTCATAACTTCGGAAATTGTCCATTGATTTTTATAAATAGCACCTGGTTTTACTCGGAATTGCACATTCTTTTCGAAGTAATGACTGAAAGAGACTACTTTGTTTTGAAATTTTGTACAAAATGTTGTAGAAGTGGGAAAAATAATAGAAATTTGTGTTGACTTCAGACTTATTCCAACAACTTTCAACACATTTTAAATGTGCTCACAAAAGTTATTTATTCTTTAAATAGTACAAACATTTTTCCTTCTAAAGACTATAAAACTTAAAATTGGGTAAAAATTAACAGCTAAACATTTTTTAGTGCGGGAAGTCATGTAAAAATTTTTTTTTTTTTTTAATAAGTCGAGAATTTGAGGGTGTTACAAAAATTTTAAATGCAGTTTCGTGAATTACATGATCAGCCCTGCGACATATACTAGGTCACTTAAGAAGTTAACGATCAGTGAAACACCTTGTGATTAAACGTAAGTGGCAAACAATATCACTTTTAAATGAGGGTGCTATAGATTTGGCCAATACTGTATAATTTGCTTCAAATTAAATTTGTAATGGATTTTCCAACATTTACGTAATAAATAAAATAGATCTCAGAATGAACGAAATTAATTTTACTGTACCGGATTTTTCAAAAGGAAAGGTGGTCACCTCATAGCCATACTCGTGCATACATAGCGTATGAGTAACATTTTCTATGCCACAGTTTGATTTTTACAAAGCTTTTTTCATTAAAAATGTAAGATTAAAATGAAAGTTTCTTGGCAAAATGTCCTGATCTAAAAAAGTGGTAAACAGATTCGTAATCTTTTTAGCATTCCTACAGTGTAATTGACAGATAGTGATTTCAACCTAACCTGGCCACGTAGGAAGAAATTTCTCAGCCTGTCATTAGAATTTCCTAACAATTTTCATTGGCATCACTACAGGAAGTATGGCAGTTTTTCAAAAAGTGGCAAACTCGTAAATAAAAAAAAACTTTGAAAATTCAACCAGAGTGCATCATAAAACAAGAAATTTTAAACACAGGAAAAAATCCCATTTCACAATTTCCTGCCTCTACGTACGTAAGTAATACTCATTTGTTCGCATATTTTACCGCTGCTCTTTTGCACTTGTCTGTCAGTTTTACTTGTTGTTGCTGTTGACATCGAGTTTAGCAGCAATGACAATGGCACACAGCAAGCAGCCTCCACAACAATATGTAGCGACAATAACTACAAATATATGTAGCTACAACAGTGAATGCAGCAACAGTGCAAACGTCTGAAGGCGGGGACTATTTCACGTTTACCTGAGTTTAAATTTCATATTCTATTTATTCGGTAGAAATATCCAGCTGAGGTTGTCGTGCGTGCCTCGTTTTGAGCGGTGGAGTTTGTGGGTAATTATGTACTTGAGGGCACTTCACAAAGAGTGCGCCAACCAACACAATATCACTTTTCCATTTGTTTGGTTTCTTTTTCTTGTTTTCATCCGTTTTTTGCTCTTTACTCCTGCTGCTGCTCCAGTTGCTGCTGCTGCTACTACTTACGCCGTTGTTGTTGTTGTTGCTGTTGTTGTTATTGTAGTGTGCTCTAGCTTTGCTTGCGGTTAAGCTTTTGTGTTGACTTCTTCCTCTATTTTCTTGTTTGTTTCATTATATGCTAAAGAATGAGAAAATTAACACAATGGCGCTTCTTCAGAGTCGCGCCCTTTGACCGTAGATGGCTTAGTAAACTGTGCGTTGCTTTCTTCGAGTGCAGTGCGCTTCGTTTAAAAAAAAAACAGCAAGCATTTTTCATTATTGCTTCCGTTTTCATATAAAACGGCTTTCCAGTTATGTATCTGCAATAGGGTGGTCCAATATTAGTAAAGTCGGAATTTTAATGTTCTCACTTACTAGGATTGTTCTACATACACACCTATTTTTTATTATGAAATTCAAAAACTATTTAAAGGTCGCTCAAAGTTTTCCACGTATTTTATAAGAAATAAAACCACTTTTCGTAGAAATGGTATAGAACCAATATTTTGCGATCGGAAAACTCCTCTTCAGGAGATTTATTATAACAACACCCAATTGTTTATTTAACCACTATTGAATATTAATGATTTTATATTTATCCCCCCTTGCATTTTCGCGCATTTTCTGGGGGTTTTGGGGGGACCCATAAAATATAGTTACTATGAAAAGATAGTTAAATAAATAATTGGGTATTATTAGTGGGAATCTCCTGAAGAGACGCAGAGTTTTCCGATATTGATTTTCACGAATTCTATACCATTTCTACGAAAAGTGTTTTTTTTCATATAAAATACATGGAAAGCATAGAACACTCATAAGGGGTGAGAGCATACAAATTCTGACCTAATTTTTTTAATTGCATTTTGGAGCACCCTTATATGCATCGTATGAAAATGAACTCTGTGTAGCTGGAAAAAACGAAGAAAAAAATTAAAAAAAAAAATAAATTAAATAAAAGGTCAAAACCAGCTAATCTTCTTAGTGCCTTGAGCATAGTAACAGTTAAAATTAACTTCAAATTATTTCAATGTCTTGTAGCTGGGAGAAAAGTGACATTTTGTCAGATATACGCCTAGGGTATTCCGAAGGGATATATATTATTTTGAGTATTAAAGATGGCACTAGCAACCTGCCAAAAGCAATAATAATAATAATAAGGACGTTAGCTAGGACAAAGAATGGCTGACTGCTTCTTTTAAATACTTGACCTCGTTTAAGGCACATTAACCTCTAAGAAGGGCATTGACCGCTCTACTGCCTAGTGGCTCTAGGCTATATTAAATAAAAAAATTAAAACTTTTGAGTACAATTTTAAGACATTTATATAAGGGCCGAGTCATGTTCCTCTGCAGATGCCGCATATTTTTAGTTACATTTATTATTTATTGTGAGAGTCGCAGCTGAGAAGTGTTGGTACAGAAAATGGGCACTTTAAACCAAAAACTTTTATTTGAATTCTAACGAGCATTTGAACTCAGTTGTTGCGATTCACACTGAAGTTAGCCACTTATACTGAGCAGCTCCTTGGTGAGTGAGAGAATGGTGAAAGAGAGAACGGCAGCTTCTGCAATAGAGATTCCGCAAACATCGCGTGGAATAGACTTTACGTTCAAGCTGATTAGAATGGTAAATATCTACTCCGATAGCCAATGGGTAATCAGAGCCCTAAAAGCGCAAGCCGGTGGACTACTCCTGAACTGAGAAAATCTCGACGTATAAAATCTGGCTATCGATTTACTGCGGACGGTCAATGAAACTTCCGCAAATAGCTAAGCACCTACTCTATATTGCGCTGAGTGGACAGTGTCCTATAAAAGTTTAGAAGCCTTTAGAAATGGTGTAACTTTATATCGTCACGAACCCCTACTTTCGCAGCTGATTTAATCACGACGGAATGGAATGAGGCCATTAAGGCTCTACTTTCTTATACTACCTATTCAAAGACCAACTTGATAATAGGTGAAGACCCAGTCAAAGAGGGTGTTCTTCTATATGCCTCACTAACGACGGACATACCAATTCCTCTATAACTAGAATTTTTTTATATACCGGCAGGCAGATTGGATAGGAAAATTTCTGGCAGGACAGTCGATGGGTATTTCTTGGTAGAAATGCACGAATTCCAACTAGGTTTTGTGGTTGAGCAACGACTCATTGGTCGTAATAATGTAACTTAAATAACTGGGGAAGCTGTTTTGGTCTATGTGAGACCTTAACTAGCCAGCCTGGCAAACAGCATAACCTAACCTAACCTAAAACAAAATGTAAACAAACCAGAGTTTTTGAAGTATAAGTTACGGAAGCAGAATTGACGTAAATTTCCCTGTCTCTCTCCCTTTGTTCGAGTTAAATAACACCGAGTTATAGAAGTCTGATTTTAGTCTATACAGTTGTATAAAAATATTTAAATGGACGTTGTACCCATTTGCACAATTTAAGGTCTAGGCTGAAAATGACTGAACCATTTAAATGAGTTTTTTTTTTTATGAGAGATATGCATGGTTTTGTTTTTTGAGTGAAGCGAACGCATTTTTGAGATCCAATTTTTGCAAAAGTAATTCAAACTGGTGGATGTTTTGAGTTCTTCGGTAAAAAGGTGTCTCATTTTTTTTTTAGTTACAACACTAAAGTGCGTAGCAATAGCAGGTTACAGGCACACCTCCGATCATACGGCATGTTTTTGTGCTTATACATATTCTTGTTTATTTATTCATATTATTATTTTTTTTTTGTTTTAATTACCTCAGCGCCATAAACGAAACAACTGATTGCTGACGTCAGAGCCATTCAGACAAGAGCGCCCATTTGCGCGCCGACAGGGCCACCAGCTAGTTGACTATCATAAAAGTGATTTTGTTTTCACTTTCTAATGCATCTCCGGTGTAAAATTTTCAAAAGCTATACCTCACAGCGTTACAAAAGTACATTCATATGTAAATACATATATATATATATATATATACATAAGTACCTACTATAATCGACGTTTGCCCTCATCACATGTTGCCGCCAGCACATCGTCAATCTGGCGCATCTTTCGCCTCAATGGAGCATGGCGGCGGCACAGTATTCGTACTCGTAACAATATGTAGCAGCACCACGCCCGCCAACTTCTGAGGCCGCCAGCAAACAACCATCCGCTGTGGCGGTGGGTGGGATGTAAGTGGTTGCGCACACCATTTGTGTTTTGTTTATCGATGATGCGTGCCGCGTTGAAATAGACGCATTCTGTTTATAGCTTTTGAGTTTAAAGTAAATATAAATACAAATAAGCATTTGTATGCGCGTGTGGATGTATATAATGATGTTTTAAAAAAAAATTAACAAGAAAGGTTATGGATTTAAAAGTGTGTGTTTTTTTTTGTTGAAATTTTCACTCCTTTTACAACTTATGCCAGCTGGCCGTTTGACTCTTTGCTTACTAAGGTCCACCTTTGCTTTTACAAGTGCTTGCTGCTGAGTGTGGATTCTTTCACAAACCTTGAGATTTCTTTATATAGTACCACATTGACGCAATAAATGAAAAGAATTATCTCTTACAGTGCTATTTAATTTTTATACATATGTATCTGTATAAATGTGTTGACTTATCTATGAGTTTTCCTTAAAAAAAAGTTCAAACATAGTTATGCGCAAATAATCAAGTACTCTCCGCACATTTGCCGGCACTTACCTACAGATACACGCCTTTTTCTACTTCAATCTCAATTTCAGAATTTTTTAATTTTTTGCTCAGAGAATTTCGACACCTCAGAATCTGTGCTGTTACGTTGAGTGATTACCTTTGGAAAGAAACATACGCATTCATTGAATTTTATTTTGAATTTACATACTCTAATTTTTTGAATTAAGTAGCTTTTATGTTTAATTGTGTGATTAAAAATGCAGCAGACGTGTATCTTTCATCGCTAATTGCCGCTTTTTTCGGGCTTTGAACCCAACAATTTATGTGTTGAAATACCAAAACCCAACCCGGAAACCACTCCAACAAGTGGTTCGGTTCCGTTCAAATTGAAAATCCACTTAAACATTTTCAAGTTTTGTAACGCTTATGGTAAAACTACTAAAATTGTTTTGTTTAATGGCAACTCCGTGGGTAGGTTTCAATCCTAAGCCTAGAATTTGAGTGTTTATTCAAAAATCCGAAAATTTAGTTTTTGTCTACTCGGCTAGACTTAAACTCATCCAACCCTTAACCACTATAGTGAGTGACATAGTTATAAGGTCATCACATATTCATAAGTTTTGACTTTATCCATATACACACATTTTAATGATTCTTTTTTTTTAATTGAGCAAAAACATATAAATACAATACATGTTTTAGATAAATTGTGTAGAATCCAAAATAAGTGGCAACCTTACACTAATATGCTAAGGTATAAGACTTAGTATATAGGGAAACCATTTTTAAAAACTTATGTTGGCACCAATGAATAGTAATACTACACCTTTATTTTCTAAACAGAAAAATAAATAAATATGTGATTCATCAAAATAGGGTGAAAACCAGTAAAAAATATTTTTAAATTAGAAATTTTTAGAATAGCTTTTAATTAATTAGTAACTAATTTCGAGCAGTTGGCGACCTTATACGAGTCCTCTCGGAGATAATACCTATTTAGATAATCTTAAAATGCAAACCATTATCTGTATAAAAAATTGCAAAATTGTTTCACCCTTGCTAACGTTCCGAAAACCCATTAGCTCTCAATTTAATGGAACGAGAAATAAGATTATTCTTTTCGTTACGCAAATGATGCTTAACAAATATGCGAATATAAAGGCTGCTAGCATCACATTAACAAGATATTATAGACGATAATAATATGCACAGCTTCTGGTTCAAATTAAAGTTTAAGCTGTTTGCCATCAATTAACAACTTCAATTATGATTACGTATACGCCATGGCAAAACAACCATTATTAAATCATAACCATTCGGCCTCGCTCACAGCGTAGTACCTAGCTATTCATTAACAGGCAAAGTTTTTATAGCCGTAAATAAATGAAGGATGTTTTCGGTATAACGGCATTAACGATGGCACGAGAAAATAAGTAAAAGCTATAAAATCGCTTAACAAAGCTCAGAGAAAGTTTATAAATTACAACAAATAGTCGGTAACTTGCTCTCAATAACGTTGGTCTGATATTTCAACGTCCCTTCTTGCTGCTGCGTGCTACTTTGCTGTATGTAGCTGCTGTATTCTATTTCAGCGACTGCTTCTTCTTTTTCTTCGTACATTCGCACTTCCTTGATTTGTGCGCAACTTTTACTTCTTTTCCGTTGTTTGCTTGTTAGCGTTTTTTCATGTTGTTTACTATAAACAAAGAGGTGAAAATGTTCAAGTTTTATGAACAGCATATAATTTTATTATTATCGCAGACTTTTGTGTTGCTTTTCATGTTTTCATCTTGTTGTTTGTTGCTTTTCCATTTCGTATCAAAATGTTCACCTGTCAATCAACGCACCTGGCCGCCAGCGATTTTTACGATCATATGGAAGCAAGCAAGGAAGCCAACAAGTTTATGATGTGGCTATTTTTATTCGTTTTAACTTTATTGCGCATTTATAATTTAGGTAAGTTAAGATGTATCCACATTTGGGACGTACTTGTTTGGCTAAATATGACGGTTGCCTGGAATGCAAGGCAAGCAATGCTAAAATGAAATCATTTATGAAAGCTAGGTTTCAATATACAGAATTGCCATTGTATATTTTAAAGAGGTTGTTGGAACATCCCCGAACGTATGTATGTATGTCCCTTGCTGACAGAGCATTTACTAGGTTAACGACAAAGTACGCGAAATCTACAGTGGAGCTAGCCTGAAAGTAACTGATCTTAATGTTATCCTATTACGACCCTGTGCATGAGTTTGGCTCTTTGTCACACCATCGAAATTAGCAGAAACAAGTTTGGCAGATTACTTCTTGGACAACCTGTATATCGCTGCTAGTATCTCCCTTAAGAGTCCAACAGCAGTTGGAGAGCATACTAATTTTGATTTTTCCAACGTAACGCTCTTCAAGCTTTAGAATCTCCTGGTTTTATCGTTCACCTTGTTCATCGCTCATCTGGCCTAAATTTGATGGAAATAAGTATATACAAATGAGCATGCAGATGGTGCAATTTAATGGGCATAGTGCAATTCATGACATGGTAGGCTGACAGCCTGTCACCTACTATGTCTTCATACTGTTAACTCTTTTTGTTTCCAAGAAAATTTTCCCACGCAGAAGAAAAACCTGTCCATGCATTTTTTCTAAAGACGTCATTTGTTGTAAAAAATGTCCCTGCCTAATCACTTGCCGCATTTGTGGACCGACAAAAATACCAGCAAAAAGTATAATTAAATTTAGTTTTAAATCATGTAAAAACACCCTTATACCTTCTTTCAATTTCGCGTAAGTTATTCCTGATATTTGAATGTTGGATAATTTTTGTCACGTGCTTTCACAAACTGCTTTACTGAACCCAGTTTAATACGCAGCGGTGGTAAAATAATGTCCGTTGGATTAAGTAGAGGAATATTTATACTCTTCTTTTTAAATGACGTAAGTGGAACCCAAAGACATTTCCAGCGATCACGATATGGACGCCGATGAGTTGAAGTCCGATGATAAGCTAAGCTCCCAAGGTACTCTGAGGGAACTGTTTTCAGACTAAGAGCTTTATTTTAGAGGGAATTGAGCTGAGTTCTCACTGTAAATTAGCAGCGATCATTGACAATAATTTGTGTCTTTAGCGCCCATGGCAAAAGTAACCCCGCCTCTGTTTTTGACAGAGAATGAAATATTGCAGCAGATAGGCACATAGTAATTGAGTATGTGGACGGCACTGCAGCATTGGGTCATGGTAAGTTTCAAGAAAATTCCAAAAAAGGAAATTTACAATTTTTTACCTTCAATAAAGTTTCAAAAGCTCGCTTTTAAAGGACTAAAAAAAAATCCTCAAACACAAGTAGCGCAAGTTCACACACGTAAATTTGTTACCTCTAAGTATCCCCTAACAGAAAGCAAAATAAACCTAAGTCATAGAACCAACACGGTCAGTCATAGATAAGGCGTAAAAAATACATTCAGTTTGAGATTTTCAAAATTCATGAAAAATTCACAGAAGTATCGACGCTAAGTAAATACCAAAGGGTAAACCCACATACATGCATACAAATACTTATGTATACATATATAGATATCACTCATAAAACTGCATTCGTGTTCAGAGTGGTTTTCCACTGCATCGCACTCTTGAGTATTCCGCTATACGAATGTTACTATCTGGCAAAGTAGATGTGTGCGATATCCTTTGTGTGTTGCCAAAAATGCAAATTATTCAGCAGTGGTACAGAGTTGCCAAGCCGCAAATGTAGATATGTACGTACATACCCTGCAGTGACAAGCCAAACCAATCAGTAAAAGTACCGGTTAGTTAACTGGTATTTCGCACAACTTATGGGATCTGTTAATTGTTTTCCTCATCAATTTTGGTTGTGGTGTCTCGTTCTGGTTCTAAGTTCGCAGATTCGAATACGCTTGGAGGTGCTTAAAGTAAGTTGATGTAAATTATTTTAATGAAAATTTTATTTGGTAAAAATCGAAATACTTAAAAATCATGAAATTCGCTTGAGTTAAAAAAAAAAAAATTGATTTTCTTTTTAAAACAAAGAGATGAAAAAATTACAATTAGCCTTAACATGGACCCTGAAACCCATTTTTTCAGAGTATCCTGAATTGTAGAGAAATTTTAAAGAATTCGTAAAGATCTCATCCGATTTTTTGTCGAATTTTCTAAAATGAAATAAATTGTGCCTACTTCGATTCTTTTACGAAACTTCGCATGAAAACCGGTAAAGCAATGAAAATAATGGTGATATGTGAAGAATTTCTTGCAGAATTTTTTCAGAATTTTCTTTATTTTTCGGAACGAAATTTCTTCACGAGTTCTTGTCAACCACTTCATATTATATTTTTCCTTGAAGATTCGTAAAAATGTCATTACAGAAATGAGACACTCCTAAAGATTTCGTTAAGATTTCGGGAACTTTGGTTTGCAGGAGAGTTTCGTTTTCCCCGAACCGGTTCTCTTTTCACGTTTGATTTCCTTATAATTACTATGGGCGGAAATTTCGGGTGCAAATTTTTTCGGGCGAAACTCAGGATAAGGCAGTAAAAAAATATAAATAAAAATGCATTAAAAAATAAAAAATAAAGAATAAAGAAATACATTAAAAGAAAAGAGATTCAAGAAATTGTTCGCTGCCCGAGGACTTGAACCTGGGATCTCTCAGCCATTGAGCCAGCTGGAGCCTCGCGTACCAAATTACATAAGTACTTATTCTTTCACGGGAGTCGATTCATCCCCCACCTGCTGGTATGATGCTATTAGTATTGCCACTGGTAAGTAGATGCTGATGCATAGCTGGACTATTGACATCTTAGTATTCTAGTTCCCAACGAGTAGCTTTCCCTGCAGGGTAATTGCAGAGTTGTCACAACTAGCGCATACACGAAATCAAGAGATATTGAAATAAATCGCGCTACCAGCTTAACCACTAGGATTTGTAATGCAAATATTCAGAATTTTATTTTTATTTTATTATTTAAAGTCATTTCCTATGCTATTTCCTATGCTTTTACGCAATTCGCACTGTGCACAGGTAGCGTCATTGGTGCAACTACACACATACATATCCACAAATCGCAATGGAAAATTCGTTGGATTTGTATAGACCGTTACATTTTCTTGCTATGAGTTTTCTCTGCTTGCAACTACATAGTTAGTAAATTTAACACAGTTTAAAATTTCGCATACTACACAAGCTGAAAGTTCTAAGTCATAGTTTTTGTATCCAACGGCAACACTTGTAAGTATTTAGTGTTGCAGCGCAATTACAAAGCAAGGGATATTGTGAGATTTTAGTTTGCGGCTACCAAACATTATGGCAGAGAGGAGTGGTCAGAATTTGAAAGTATGAACGTAATCTGACCTAACGCAGTGCAACAGCATTTTTGGAGGTGGAAGGTGAAATATCTAGACCCATATAGCAAATTAGCAAATTGCATTATTAGGTATCATTTTTTATGTCCATATTAAGCTTGCAATTTTTTGCTTGGCTGTTTTTATAATAAGTGATGAAAAGGTTTGAAATTCTTATCGTAGCGAAATATTTTGAGTTGACGAGGAGTCAAATTTCTAAAACATCTTAACTCATTAACTCCCTCTCCTCTCCTCTCCTCTCCTCTCCTCTCCTCTCCTCTCCCCCGGAAATACCTCTCCTTCATTACCTTTTCCTTTATTTAGTGTTTGCTTTATTTTATTCCAATCACATCGGTAACCAATTCGAGCTCTCCTCACTGTCCTTGCATTTCCCAGAATTGCAAAAAAAAACCAGAGTAACATCTGTCCCCAGCGTTTTGCGATGATATCCGACTTTTTTACTCACATAAAATGTTAACAGTATTTCCCGGAATTTTCATTTCGTTAAAGGATTTTTTTTCATTTTGTTACTTTGTATCTACTCGTTTGTGTGTCTACTGTCGTTTCTGCCGTGACGGTATGCATTTTTTATAAAATTTTTTGTTGAGTCTTGTCAAGTAGGAATGGAAAAAATTACGCATTAGTAGTAGTAGACATACATATTTATATGCATGGATGCTTATAGCATGTGCGTGCTTGTGTGATGGAAAAGGGGGTAAGTCCACATTTTTTCTACGTCTTAACATATGTATGTACATACTCGTACATATACATACATATATATTTATGTTAGCGTAGTTTTGTTTGCAGACTGAATTAATGGCAATGGCGTCGAAGCGTTGCAAATAATTATAATTGACAAAACTACGGTTTGCTCGTTTTTATAGCCATATAAATACATACACATTTGTGGTCGAGTGGTTAAAGGTGCGCACTACCACTTCGCTAGGTCCAGAGTTTCATGCCTGGTATGAGCAGACAATGGCAACCTCCGAGTGCATTTCTGCCACGCAAAAGCTTGTCTCAAAAACACACACTATATATTGGAGCAGAAGCTCGGCCAAGCACTAGCAATTGTGTAGGCGCCAACTATTTTTTGTTTTGTTTTTATGTGGATAAGTATGTATACAAGTACAAATCTACATACACATTTGAGCGTGTTTATTGAAACTTGTTTGATTTTCTTTTACACACACTGTTAGTCAAACTCACACCTGTAGAATAGTCTTTACTTTTTATTTCCTTTGTTTGCAAATATTTCACGCCCCGCTTAAACTTTCACCCTCACCTTGTATATTTATCATTTCTATTTTTCGCCGATACAGTACATGTACTTATTTCTGATTATTTGTTTGCACTCATATATATATTTTTTTTTCTTGTTACTGCATATTATTGAATGCAATTTATGATTTATTCATCACTATAGATATTTGCATGCGTATTTACATACATATTTACTTTACCAATGTGTGTATGCTGCTGCGAACTTTTTTTATGTCGCTTGCAATTTATATTAATAGTTTGAGTAGATGGCTGAATGTGTGTGCATAAGATTTCGTATATGTTACCTTTTTTGATCGCTGTCATTATTCAGAGTATATTTTATACGATTTTTTCCGATGGGTGTAAAATTGATTGCTGAATATTAATGGCAATTTTTATTAACTTTATTTCGATTCATTTTTATGCATTTACTTATGTATATTAAATACAAATGTACTCTCGAAATTTTTTGTTAAAAATGCAATTCATTCACGCTGTGAATAAAATATTTATTACACCAATTAACTGTGCGTGTAGATGTTATTAAGTTAACAAAAAGCTATGATTCCATGCGTATACATTATATAGATATTTTATTAAATTCATCAACTGAGCGACTCGTTATAAAATTATTTATTAATATTATATAGTATGCCCCTTATATGTAAGTATGTATGTACATATATACATACGTAAGTAAGTTTGTATATTAGACAGTACCACATTAAAAGCAATCAAAACAAGTTTGGCTGTTGCCCCTGGGTATAAAATGTTTTGCAAGGCAAGTTTGAAAAAATCAATAATAATTTTTAGCCGAATATATTGGTCCCCTTTTTACCTTTCACACTTTGAACGCTCACTGGTAATTTATGATGCTAAGTTAAAGCGAGAATCGCTGCATGCCGAGTATGAAATTTCGCAGGTGCCAGATACTGGTCCCGGAGAGCTGCTACGGACAAATCAGAAAGGACGAACCCAAAATGCCTAAATCTAGCAAAAGCTGGACAGTTTAAGAAGGGATGCTGAGATGATTCAACCTGGCCTTTCTCCATGCATCTGCGACGGAGGGAGTTTGGTGTGATTTTAAATCTCATCACATGAACACGGAAAGGACAGTGGCATGTCTGTCGAGAGATCCGGCTTCGCGATCCAAAGAAGATCCCTAGACCTTCCCCGGTCCACCCTCGGCCAAATGATCTCGCAGTAGAACATGCCCGGGTTTCACCGCAGCGTTTTCTGAGTTGAGCCGATATCCATCTTTCCAAAGGAGGACCAAAAATAAATAAGTCTTTCTTTTCTTAGCGATAGTACCTCGGCGTGCCGCGTCTGGTCAGTTCATCAGCCACGCAGTTTCGTGCGATTTCACTATGGTCTATCACACATACAAATCTGACAAGGTAATCAACCTCATTGTGAGTGTTGTTTCGAGTTGAAGTCGTTTTTCGAGAGTCGAGTCGTATCTAAAATTACATGGCATTGCCTAAAAGTTTGACCCGACTACTGGATTAAAAACTTGACAGCACTGGTTAGTTTTCGACGATTTTCGTTGTCTACTTATTTCAGCATGATAGGAGGCATTGCCAATGTTCTAGATGAGTGCAATTTAGCTGGTAAATTAAGTCATTACGCAACAAGCTTCGAGCGTACCGTAGGTGAGCCCAAGGCTCTGATTGTCACCTGCCTGCCTGAATAGATGTTAGCCTTCCTGTTGCCCATATGCAGCCAATCGACTGTTGCCTTAATAGCAGCAACCTCCGCCTGAAAAACACTACGGTGGTCTGGAGCCAGGAAACAACCTTGCAGTAACTTGAGTATTTTTTTTTTTTTAATTTGTTACTCCTTATCTCATACAAGGTTAAACTGAAGAGTTTTTTCAGACCTCAGAGCATATTTTTTCCTACCGAAGCTAATCAGGGAAGACACCTCGGAGGTCATTTGCTTTTACGAATTTTTATAATTCACTACACTAGGATTTTTCCACAATTTCAGTAGAACATTTTCCTTATAATCATTTCTTCAAAGATCGTTTCAACACAAGGAAAACTACATAGTTATCATTTATAGAAGTCGATTAAAAAAACTTATAGTGTTATGACTTTTTAAAAAGAAGAAAGAAATTAAATTTTTTAAAGAAAAGAAAACCTTTCTTAACTGAGCTGAATAATTATTTCTTATTAAACTTGAACGTATACTTACTTTTCCGCTAGATGGCGCTGTAATAGATGTTTTGAGATTCCAAGACCACAGCACCACCTGGTAAGAAAAGGAATAATTATGTGGCCACGTCTCAAACAAAATGGAAAAATTTAATTTGGTTAAAAAACAGGGGAATAGTTGTCTTCCAATTAAAACGGGTTTGCGCAGAATAAAGAAACATTGCATTTGGCTATCTATTGAAAAAGGAATAATTTGGATACTTTTCTGGCAGTTTCGTGAAGTACTCGACCAGACCTAGAACCGGCGCAGAGTCACTTGAGAAGTTCATTTTATTATTTATCGCTTTGTCATTTTTAAAGCGCCACACGCTCAATTTTTAGAATAGAATATATCTATAATGGTTTTCTTTGTAAGCAACAATTTGAATTCAACATCTACTCGCCAATAAAAAAAAACTTTTAGACAAAGCATTCTACGAGTACGATAGAAACCAACAACTTACTTCAATAAAAACCTCCATCAACTTTTGCTTGAGAATTTGCAATTTTTTAGCTAAATGTAGACATTTGTGCAATAAAAAAGTTCGAGGAGAGAATAACAAAAATTAAAAGATATTAAAAACCAAAGCTAAAGTTGTCTACAATGCATCATGCAATTTTCTCTTTCCCTACAGAGGAATGGTGCGAAAAAGCAAATTAACGAAGGACCAAGTTATGAAAGCTGCAAAAGCAAAGTCAAAGTTGCATGCGCCAAAACCAGAAAGTAAGGAGAAGGTGGGTGGAGGTGGGTGCAGGGCCTGAGCGTTGCATTGGCTTGAATTGCATAATAATTTTAATTGGCAATTTAAGTACTTAAGCGAGTTGGAATAATTTGTTTGTATGAAATTTTTGTTGAATTTTCGTATTTTGATTGATTGCTGCTTTTAGTGTTTCGTTTTTTGTTTTTTGTTTTTTGTGTTTGCAAAATCGCATTAATTAATTTATTGGAAAATTGATTGTACACAAGTGTTGAAGGAATGCATGAATGCTGCGGATAATGAAATTTAAAATACTTTAATTAAATTATTTGTACATATTTTAAGACACACATGCATATGTACATATGTATGTACGTACGTATAAAAACTTTATTGCTGCGCATGTGAAGGTTTTTTACACAGCGGCACACATATTTATGTATATGTATCAATACCCTGCCGTTGGTTGCCTTTAAATTGACTTTGAGTGACGAAAATGTAAAAAATCCAATTTCATTTCAACTGTTATGTAAATTTCATTCTTTGTTGACAATCGCCCGGCATTGATTGCATGCATTCCATTTTCGTAGTATTCCCTTTTGTTATTCGTAATATAATAGGAATTTTTCATTTGCAACTTTTATTAAGAAAAAGTAGAGTTTGGTATGTGAGTGCGAGTATATGAACATATTTTCCCATACTTATACTTAGAAAAGAAACTATGTATGTATGTGTTGAATGGGAGGAGAAGAGGGGTTAAAGGTAATTTATAGATGGAATAGAGTTGCCAGTAAAGTTGTACCGAATATGTTTTTATGCAATTTTAAGTAAATTCTGACCTTAATTTTTTAAGAAGAAGTTATGATTGCTTTTTGTATAATATGTTATGTTCAGGCAAAGTTAAAATTTAAATGATCCTTTGGCCAATGAGAATTGCTTCGAAAAAAAGTCTTGCAAAGGCCCGAAAAATCTAGCAAAACTGCCAAAAGGCACCGAAAAGACACCGAATAATTAATAAAACACGAAAGTCCCAAATATGCCGAAAAAATTGCGAAGAGTAACGAAAATCTGCAGAATATCAAATTACGAAATAATGGCTCGAAGAATCGCGAAATGTCCCGAGACCTCACGAAAACCCAAAAGAATCTTGAAAAGTTCCAAAAAATATCAGTCTTTCCCCAAAGGTTCCGAACGAAGCCTGGTTCCTGGCTGAGAGGAGCTGGCGACAACACCATACCCGATTTGAGGTCACCTGCTCTGCATTCAGTGTGAGGTGTATTGCATCGCACTGCTATCGCAGATGTGTTTGTTGGTCGCCTCATTTAAAATTCAAAAAAATAATCCGCTATTTTGTGATGGGGGGCCATGTTGGATTTGAAATTTATTCGTAATAGACTGTATTATGCTTGTCAAGCCCTTTCATTTGATACCCATATAGAGAAGCTGGTGAAAAAATGTATAATCCGCCATTTCGTGGCGGCGGCCATCTTGGATTTACAATGACACTGAATAAATATAATTAAGTTGTCGTAAGAACTAATAGTGTGTACCAAATTTCAGATCAATAGGTAAACAGGAAGCACGGAAAATTTTAATTGCCATTTTCGATCCAAACAAGGGTGAAAGCGGCCCACAAGGGAGAAAGCAGTAGGTTAAAATGTGGCACAAAAATATGCCCATTATTTTTTACTGTGGACGCTAAAGAAAATCTGAATAGTAAATATAGTTTTATATTAGATTTTTCAAATAATTTAGATCAACTAGAGACCAAATAAAAAAAATTTCAATACACCGTAAAGAAAATAGTGACGTTTACCGACAGAACGGCTGGTAGCTCAATATTCTACAACTCCTTCTCGTTCATAAATGTCAAATCGTATTCGTGTTTTTTTAATCATCTCATTTTGTTTAAAAAAAAAAAACCTTAAATAAACTGCAACAAAATATTTTTGTAAAGTAACAAAGTAAAATTGGCGCTAAAATTTTTACTAACACTTTTTCTTACTTTTCGCATGCATGAAAGTTGAATGCTTGTTAAAAGTTCATAAACAATTAAGATATTTCAGTTTATGTGCCAAATGGGCGAAAATTGCCAAAGAAAAAATTATGTCCATTTTCGAGTCAGCAATCACTTGCGAATACCAATAAAAATAATTTGCGCGCACATATGCATATAATAGTTTTAATTCTTCCGTTTATGACGTAATACTTTTGGTTACATCTACACTTTTTCATTAGCCATAAAATTATTATTCAACGTCATATTGCTCAAAATATTGTCACCCGACTCTTAGTGTAAGATTTGTCTTTTACGAGGCAAACAGATAAAAATGGCTAATATAAGATTTTGTTGCATAGTGGTTATTTGTGTGGTGAAAGGAATTGATAGCGCTTAGCTATATGTATGCATGTGAACATTAGGCATATGATTTTTTTCGATATAAAACTAGTTGAATCGTGCAATTTAATAAAGAAATCATGCCATACAATTCGAAGGGAGTCTTTGTGAAATCTATCTTCTCCGAAAAAGTAGTAAAAGGAGTTTCCCCACTTCGTAAATTTAGTTTCCAATTCTCCAAATAATTGTTATGGTGAAACTTTTATGCGAAAACTGGAGTGAATCCGTCTTGACTTTTATGTACAATTTTTGTCAGACCATCTTGCATCATATAGATTAACATTCTGAACAAAGCTTCATTATTTCATTGAATTTTGTTGATATTCAATCAATTTTAATACTCGACATGATTGCGTGTCCAATCATTGTTAGCACAGCTAATGGCATTGAATTACCATTTACTGGTAATAAATATTTATTGCCGACAAGCATAAATGACTTTAAGAAATGATTGAATGAGCAATAGGCGACACATCCCTGCAGGGAAAGCTAATAGTTGTGAATTAGAAGAATACCAGTTAGGTTTTCAGCTCAACCAGTTCGTCTTTCAATCTTTTTCAATAAATTCACATTCACTTACATCTTTTGTTCTCAGAACATAAACGGGTTTGACTTTTCGCTGCTGGGATATTATGTGCACACTAGGGTGTTCCAAAATAAGTAAAAGTAGGATCATTCTATATCAAAAAATATATACCCTATTTTTTTATTTTGAAATCAAAAAATATTTAGATGACGCTCAAAGCGCTCAAAGTTTTCCATGTATAGAATTCTTGAAAATCAATATTTTTGGATCGAAAAACTCTGTTTCTCTTCAGAAGCCTCCCAATAAAAATACCCAATTGTTTATTTAACCTCTACCTATACTCTATAGGTCCACCAAAAACCCCTGAAAATGCAATGAGGGGACCCATAAAAAATTGTTAACATTAAACATTTTTAAATAAACAACTGAGTATTATTATTGGGAATCTCCTAAAGAGAAAAAGAATTTCCGATAGAAAAATATTGATTTTCAAGAATTCTATACATATAAAATTTTCAGCACTTTGAGCGCCCTCTAAATGTTTTTTGATTTCAAAAGAAGAGGGCTATATTTTTTCGGTATAGAACAATCCTATGGTGTGAGAGCAAAAAAAATTCCGACTTTACTTTTTCACATGCCCTTTTGGACCACCCTAGTGCACACACATGTGCTTATGTATTTAAGTGTTGTTGGCGTTTAACACATCACGATTAAAAATGAGCATAATTCACAATTAGTTGCAGCAATTGGGGAGGAGCATATGAGTACATATAAGATAAAGTATCTATAAGTGCAAAAGCACTTTGTTCGTCTGTTGGCATAGTATTGTACTCATACATAAATACATATGTCATCATTAAAATCAGTTAACTTTGATGTAAGCGTGATTAATATTTTGAAAGGATAAGTTTTCGTACACGCCTACAAACTTACATGAATAGGTACATATCTATTACTCTCTTGTGAACGAAATTTTGTTTCCCTTTGTGGAAACGCACAATAATTTACAGATATTGGAAGTTATAGCTGCTAAGTATTCGGAGGTAATCACATCTCCTCATCACTTCTTCATCGACTTCATAGGGATTTGAACCAGCAACTCCAGCGTACAAAGCCATTAGTGGTCTACCCACTGAGCTGAAAGTTCGTTGTGATTAAAAATGTTAATAATCAGTTACTCTTCAGCTAGAACGATATAAACTAAGGAGATTCAGGCATGATTACTTAGGCTCAATACACAATTTTAACCTTCGAGTGCTAAAATAAAATAATAAATAATATAATATAATAAAATTAATTTACTCGCGAGCAGCTCCTACTTTCTCCCAGCTGATGATTTGTAGGGAATAATCAATAGTCTTTTTTTTGAAGTACTGAACAGGTTAAATATCTTAGAAAACAAACGACGATTTTATACGCATTGCTGTATCAAGCATCAGTGTCTCTCATCTGGTTCCTATGTTAAGTATACAAGGGCCGTTATTGACAATGTATCTAAGAGTACCATCTGCCACTCGAAGCGCCTTTGAATTTTTACTGTTTCTGTATCAAACCTACATACATACATATTTACTGCTTTAATTGATTTACATAACCATATACTTAGGTATATACATAAATATGTATTTACGGATATAAATCGAGAGCTTATCTGCATGCAATTTTGTGGAATAAAAACGTATGTAGGCCAGTAAATAAATACAAATACTATATATGTAGCACACATGCATTGCTATGTAGGTATGTATGTATAATGAAAATATGTATACAAATGTATAAACCTATTTCAGTCTTATAATTCTTGTGAAAAATTGAGCTAATAAATTTTAACGGCACATATTTCTTATTAAAAAGAACAGAATAATTGCAATTAAAACTCGAAAGTAATTTCTCGCGATGCAAATTCATTGGCTTGTCTACAATAAACACTTGTACAAATATAAGAATGCGTTATAACATAATGTTGGTACTGAAATACACGTAATAAAGCGAAACAAAGAAAAAAAAAACAAAAAAAAACAAAAAAAATAATAATACGAAAATAAAGTAATAAAAAACAAAGCAAAGATATATGTATGTAAGGCATCTATAAATGGAATGAGATTCTATGCAGACGCAGAGGTCTTTGGCTTTTCAATGGATTTTGGTATATAATTTTTTTGAGCCTCTTACTAGACATTAATTTATGTGTATACAATGTATGTGTGTATGACTACTTAACATTTAACATAAATATCTTAACCAAATTTATCCTGCACTGTTGTTCAGCGATCTGAGACAAAAATGTCATATGTAGACAAATTTGTGAAAAGTGTCATCGTATACATATTTCCACTTAAATAAATATTTCTTCAGGCGTGCCTTAATTATATCGACCCCTATGCGCGAAATTATCGTGCGTGCCATTTTTTCGATTTTTATTTTTTTTTATAGATAATTTTTTTCTACACCCTACTATGCATCGACTCATAAAATATTGTACCTGAAATTTTTATATAACACAATGCTTAGAAAAGTAGAAAAGCAAAATAAATGTGCGTTTAAACTAAAAATTTACATATTTTTGCCGTTGCTATGGTGACTACCGCTGACTAGCAACAACAAAACAAGCATTACTCAATATCAGCTGTCTAACTGCACAATTTTGCCGTCTGTCACTGTGAAATTTTAATTTGTATTTGTTCCTTTTAATTCAAATTAGCACTGTTCGCCTATATAGCATATCGGAAAACTAGTTTGTTGTTGGTTTTTTTTTTATAATTTGGGCATAGGCTTTCAAGCATTGATTTATATGGTTTTTGTTATAGAATTATGTTTTTATTCAAAAGTCGTTAAAATTAATTTGAATTAATTAATTAATATAGGTGCAAGTTTCAAGTCTCGAAAGGCTATTTAAAAGGTTAACGCTGATTTTTGAGAATTTGTTTTATCTAGGATGTTGAGAATTTTTTTTCATATAAAAATAAATTTTGTTTATGTGATGTTCATATATTTAGAAGAAAATGCGCAACACCATTGACATAAAAAGTTCTCAAAAATGAACGCTAACTTTTGACCTTTTAGAACTTGAAACTTACACCCTATGACACTTAAATTGAATGGGCTACAATTCTGCAGAGCTAAGAAATCGAATTGAAAACTTGATAGTTTTGATAAAAACTTTTTCAAATTTCTTGAATATTCCTGAGTTCTATGTATATGAGATAAAAAAAAAATTGATTCTGCTTAATTTTGTTGTTGAATAAACTATATTTTTATAAAAAAAAAATAAAGAAAAATTGGTATGGAAAACATGAAAAATAAAATCGTCAATTCATCAGCGTATTCATATTTTTGACGCTGACTGTATATGCAAAAATACGCAGGTATTCAACAACATACATATAGTATTTTTGATCATATGATTTTAATAGTAAAAAATACTATGTATTTTCAAATTCCACTCCGTCGCCACAAGTGCCATACACAAAGTAACATACTCGTAATAAAAAAGTTAAACTGACTCAATAAAAAATACGCAATCGACCTAAATGGAAGGAGGGACTAGTATAAAATAAAAACAAAAGTGCTACGTCAATGAAATCAGAAAAGAGATTTCTAAATTAAATTTCAGGCAGATAAGCAAAAAAATATACATACATAAATGTACATACATATGTATAAAAAACAAGGCATGTATGCACATACATACGTATGTATGGGTATAACAAAATGAGTATAATAAATTTTGCCGGTGAAGCGCAGCAAAAGTGGCAAGAAAATCAAGAAAGAACGCCAATATATGCGTGGGCGGCAAAGTGCGGCAAACAAAATTCAATATATTCATACACACATACATATGTATATATACATATACACACAGGCATATTAATATGTAATATAGTATGTTTAAACATATAATTCGCTGCTTAGCACAGTGGGGGAGTGACAACAGAAACAATAGCAAAACGACAGCAACAGCGATAACCAAATGACAACATTGAGGAGGGTTGCTGCGCAGGTTGCTGCAAGAAAAGACACTGTTAACGTTCTTTTAAATTAGATAAACACACGCATACACACCTGCATCTGCACAGAAATACACATATATAGTGACAGTCTGGCAAAGCACTAGTTCCGATCTACAAGGTGGCGGTATTTTTGACTTTTCAAATTTAATAAGTTTTTTGGTGCCTGCTGCTTAGTTAAGTTTAAATTACTAAAAAAATCCAAAAATACAATCTTGAACGTTTTTTTCAGATAAAAAACTGATAGCCTGAGATCTGTATACAATGTAACCAGTTGAGAATGAGTTAAAAAGCTCTGCAGAGGTGGGCAATCGCCACTTCGTAGGACATCGCCATGTTAAAAAAGACAGCTGTAAGCATTGATTTGGTTTAGATGAAGAACCAGTACCGTATCATTGCAGGCTACATAGCACGGCGCGAGTTCTGAACCAGTTTGGTTTCCTGCTGGGGTGTGACTCTATGCCACCTCTGCGTTGTTTTTCTGTTCGCATGTGTCTTCGTACATTTATAGTACGCGAGTACACGTAACAATGATTTTCTCCACCAGCAGCGCCACGAGCTCTTGCCGCCATGCAAATCGGCTAATTCACTGAGACACTTGAAGGGACAACTAACAGCATCCATCATTTATAATTACGTTGCTGATGACAGCTACTGATGACGTACTAATATGTAAGAGCGTGATGGGGTGGAAGAGCGGATGAGTATGAGCGCACAGGCTGAGGACAGAGATATTAAGTGAGAGTAAATAAAAAGCAGAAACAAAGCAGAAAACAAAATAAAAGAGCACGAGAAAGTGTTGAAATTTTTGATGTACCCAGAACACTGAAAAAAAATAGAAAAAATTTAAACAACTTGAAAAAGTAGAAATAGCACTAAATAAATGACGCTTTCAAATTGGCTAATGAATAAATTAATACATTATGGACTCTGGACAACGGAGCCGGTCCATATGCATATAATGAGCATGAGTCGGCAAAACAGAAGTGGCTGTGAAATGCCCTAGGCCAGACCATTTAAATCAGCTGGTGGGCGGTGCATAAGGAGACAACTTTGCTGCTTTCTCTAGAAGAAAATTTCCATATAAAGCATGCTCGACGATTTCAGACTTCGAGAGAACATTGGACCAAGCAGCAAAGTTGTCTGCTTTTGCTCCGCCCACCAGCCGATTTAAATTAACTCGTTTCATCTATTTTAAGTCATTAAGGCGAACGCCACACCAAGGGAAATTACCTAGTCCATAGCAACTACACAGGTTGTATCCAGTGCCGCTAAAACTTCTTCAGAGAAAAGGCTAAATGGGCAAAAAAATAAAGCTTAAAAAAAGCTAAGTCAAAATTTTAGTGGTGACTAAGAAAAATAGCCTAATTAAGAAATCAAATATTTTTTTTGTTATTATAATTTCATAACTTATTTTGTATTCGTAGCCGCTCAAAATATATTTGCAGCTTAAGACAAATTTTTGATTCCCTCTCATTGTTCTGTTGTTGTTGTTGTCTTTATAGCCGCTCTCAATCCGGTCCAGATCGGCTTGTCTCTCAATCCTCGTCGTCAAGATCAACTAAATGTCTCGAGTCGAAGCTCTGTCTCGTTCACGTCAGGTACTTGTGTTCCGAAAACGGCATTCCCATGTCAAGAGTCAGTGTAGGACGAAACTGATTCCCTGTGAATGACGTTTATGACCTGTCGGTATGCTGACGGGTCCAGAGGTGGCTTTATGAACCATTAGATATCGTCCGTTAGTGCATATGGATGCCGTCTGACGTGCCTTGGAGAGGACACCCTACTAAAAGTTGCTTGCAAAGCACTTGTTATCCTCCCTAGCAGGGAGCATTTGAGCCTCGTCGTTCAGGTGATGTTTTGGCGAGTGGCGATTCGGTGTGATATTTAGCCCCAATGTGTGAAAACCAATACTTTAGTATCCTCCCAATAAACTTGCCAAAGAAAAAGTACTCCCACTATTTACCCAGTGAGTACAACTCAGGGGTACATTTTAACGCTATTTAAATTTGCGTTTGATATTTTGAGCAAAAGTAAAAAGTTAAATAAAACTAAATAACTTTAAGAAAAAGCTTAGAAAAAGCTAAACAGGATTTTTCTGGCTTGACCCAAATAAAAAAAGGTAAGTCTTGCCGGAAGGTAATTAAAATGGCAACATTAGTTGGCTCTAGAACACATCTAGTAATTGAAAGCAAATACCTTGCAGAACCTTTTGGGATTGATAGAAGACAACATGCGCATTCTCTGGAAGTTACTCCAAACATTGTGAAATATTCACCAAATTTATTGTGGTGGCGATGTTGGCCGGAGGAAGTGATATGCTGATTTTTGTACTTTTAGGTGTCGGAATTCTAATAAAAGCCCGAATAATGGCAGCCCAATCGCAAGAAACCCCGTAACCCTGGCAACTACATCGACTCACTAGCATGCCGGGAATATCTAAGTTTAAATTCTGTGCAGTCATATCAGTGGGTGTCGAAAAGTCATTTCCGTGCTTTCAACGCACTTAAAAGACCAGCGCAGATGTTTGATCAGGCGGCACTTGATTGTCCATTAAAATGTCTCAATCCTCATTAAGCTAAAAAACATTAAACTGTATTTAATTTTTTTATTGTTTTTCGAACATTTTTACCAAACTTTTAGTGATTATCTAAGCGCTTAAAATTTACCTTCTTCTTCCATGTATTTTTCGGTCCTTAAACTTATAAGAAATGCATTACATTATTTATCAGGCATTTAATGCGTTATCACTTTTACCACTGGGTAAGAGTATAAAAGGCACCTACTACGCAAAAGTTCTACCCTTAATTTTCTTCTCCCCAAAGGCCAAACATTAAGGCCATTTAGGTATTTTGGTAATGACATATGTATGTACAGTTATTTGCCGCTGGCAATACAAGCTCACATTCAGACAGCACATAAATAGCACACGCACACATGTCAATGAACAAAAGCGCAGTACTCAAGAGGCATACAACTAGGCGTGAGCGCAGAGTTATGGCGCCCCATTTTAGCGTAATGCACAAATAACAGCGAATTGGCTTTTGGCGTCTTGAATTCACCAGGCGGTCAGTAACCGGCAAGGGAAATGTCGTTTGCAAACAAATAGTTAGAAGGCAAGAAAGTAGATAAGTCAGCAGTCAGCAAACATTCATACACACACACACACACACACACACGGATGGACAGAAAGTCAACTGCAGAAATTGAAAGCATAGCATTAGGCGGCTTAACGTCAATAATGACAATGTTGACAATTTTAATTGAGAACGCAAAACGGTGTTGGCAAGGCTGCTGGCACGAAGCCAGCTGTTATGTGCTTGTTGTTTGTATTCCTGCGAGTATGCGCAAAACAAGCACTGACTGATGGAGTTTAGCACCATGTGTGTGTGTGTGTGTGTGTGTTTGCATGTTTGAACTTGCTCATTTCCCTTTGGTCATTTGGTATTGCATACTTTGTGGCTGTTTTGAGTGACATTGCAGCTACTGGCTGGCGGTTTGGTTGACTGCCTGGCTGCCGGCCTGTCTGTCTGTCTTCCGGCGTAACATCTCTCTGACAACCTGCACTTAACTACATATGTAAATACCTATGCTTATAAATACATATGTATGTATGTAAAAATATGTCAATGCGGCACTTTGCCATCGTCACTTATTGACAACGCGGCGCCAATGGCTTTTACATTTTACATTTGTCACAACGTCTTGTACTCACTTAATTTGTGGCAAGCAGCGAGGTGAGCGCGCGGTCCTCTACGCTTGACTCACTCAACACGATTGACACATTATAATTTGCCACAATTACTTGGCATAATGATAAATGATGTGACAAGCAGCTGTCATTAGGTTAGTTCGCTTATTACAAGAGCTCAGTAGTTTATTTTAATGTATTCTGCACTTTTTGTGTAAAATATTTCTCGCAGTCTCTGAGTTTTTATGCTTCCTTTGGATTTATGTTTTTTTTTTTTAAAGTTTGCCATAAAGCAGTGAGCACATTTTCTGATCATTTTTCCTACCAAACTCTATTTGTTAGTTGTGAAAATATGGCTACACCATGTGCATATATCTGTGGCATTTTTACTAAAAAACTTAAGTGATTTTAAAAGGTTTGACTTCGAATTAAAAATAATAAGCTTCCCTTGAAAGTTTGTATAAGCAAGCTTCTATTAAAAGAGAATCTTAAGTTACACTCTTAGCTAGTAAGTCGTTAAAATTTTGTTTGGGTAACCAATGAAATATTGCTTTAAGGAGAAAATGGCCTATCTTGAGATAAGTTGTTTAAATTAAATGCCACACATAAATATACAAACATATATATTTACTTGACTCTTTGGACTAATATGACATTTATGTCGTTTTATTTTTTATTTCAGGCACAATGACGGCCACATTACATAAATGGGATAAGTTGTCACCGCGAGAATTCCAACATTTGCAGGAATTGGCATCATGTGAGTACCTTCTATCAAGTTTTTCATAAATGAAGCTATAATTAGATGTTCACTAGCAGAATTTGTATAGCAGCTAGATACCTATATATCGTTACCTTAATTCACAAAAGAACGAATCAACAGCTTTTTCGAAACTGCGTCTTTCACAGATTTTGATAGGATATATTAAAGCACACTTTCAATTAAAATTTTTAAGTTCTAGTACCAAAAAAACGGAGTTGTATTCCACTTTTCAAAAAGCCCTACACGTTTTTGATATTCTTTTTATGATGTATTTTGCTTCTCCTGTGAAATAAAAAATTTGTTGGTTACGACCTTTGTGAAATAGGGTAACGATATTGTAGTATTTATTTACGTTGGAAACTTTTTTATATTTCAATACTGATTCAATTATCTACATGAGCACTGCAAAATTTTATATAAATTCATGTAAATTCTTACTACAAAAATTCACGTTTTTCACGTGTTTCGCTGGTCTGTTTCTAATAAACCATTAACTAGGGAGTAATAGTCTAAGGCTCCGATTCATAATCACAACGTTCCATGTTTTCGCTGCCAAAAGTTGCATATTGCCAAAGCAACCCTTGACCAGTGTTGCCACAACATTTTTTTTAAATTTTTTTTTCCGAAATCAACAGAAAAAGTTACCAAATTCAATAAAAAATTACCAGACTTATTTTATGTGCACAACTGTACATACATATGTCTGTAAATATATCTGAAGGCACCAAGCTTTTCAGGCAATCAGCGCTCCATTCAGCTATAATTTTTATAAGTGTGTAACGCTGAAAGTTACAATAGCAGAAACGCGTGGTGAGGATTTCACTCCTGAGTGTGGCCGAAGAAACAAATTTATCGATTGCGCGTCGCTTTCAGAACATGGTATTGTCTTTTTTTGGCTTAGAATAGTATATTTTGCATTTGGATATACATTTCCTGCCATACAAAACTCAGGTCACAAAAGAATTATCATTCAGTGTCAGGGATACCGTTAATTGCAACAGAGGATTATCAGGCGCATAATTTCCCGTAGAGGTGTTATCATTTGGCCACTGAGATCATCCCACCATTGGACTATTTATTCGGCTACTCGGATGGCCGTATTTATGCGAAGAAACCCCCAAATTTGGAGTACTTCAAAATCAACATTTGTCCAGTTATGACCGATATACATATGTATATCAACAAGTGGCCGAAAATATCTCAAAAGTGAAGTCCCTATAGGGTATACTGAATGCCGTAGCTTTTTGAACGAGAACATACATATTTACATAGAACTCTACTGATATGGTTGCAGCAGTTTGGTTCAAGCAGTTTGTTAGAGATCACACCATTCTAGAACCAAGGAACGCTGGAACAACTTTTCGTCTTACGAAACTTTCAGGGTTACCTGGTATTTCTATAAAAGTAATTGCTTACGGGCGACTTCCTAATGGGGAATCAGATCCTGTATTGACCTATGTGACATGTAGGACAGAATCGAAAAGGTTACCAAATTGAACAAGTAAGAAAGTCTAAGTTCGGGCGGAGCCGAACATTAAATACCCGGCGCAAGTGTTAAATATATGTTTTTTCACCCTTCCGAAACCTTCCGCTAGATGGTAAGCCGAGGTGTATCAATTTTGAGTAAATTAGCGTCCTTCAATTTCGAAATATTGAAGTTTCAAGCATTTCTTAAATTTACCGTTATATGAGAATCGGCCGTTATTTTAGTCCGATTTCAATAATTTTCAACGNGCGCTCGGGTATAAAAATAAATTACCAAATTACCAATTTTAATAGATAAAGAAAAAAATTACCAATTTTGGTTAAAAATTAGCAAAGCCGCAACGCTGCTCCGCATTTTACGAAATTGGCAACCGGTAATAAAAACTCGGATTTTTCTAAATTGGTAGCTGGTGCAAAAAAAACTGATTTCATTTTTAAAAGTGGAATGATAAAAATAAGTGGCCTTGACCAGTGCGCTTTTCTCAAAATTGGTAACCGGTACTAAAAACCCGAGTTTTCAGAATAGGTAACCGGTACAAAAAAAAATCGTTTTTTTTTAATATTCTTGAAGTGCCCCTGCAAGGGTAAAGTTTCAATTCAGTACGACCACTTTTTTTTCTAAATTTGTCCATTTGTGCGCTGGTTATAGTAGAAGCGATACGGTAATTTTAAGCAGTTTTTTTTTTTTTAATTAAAAATATTGACAGTGGAATTGAGCGATATAACATTTCCATATTTTGATTAAAATAATTTTCCTGTGCGGAATTTTTTAAGTGCCACATTGACTGTTCCAATAATTCTCGAGACATCAGCGTAATCAACGACATGTCACGCCACTAGTTAGATCAAAAGCTCAGGTCATAACTAAGCAAAACAAGGAAGAAAGTATGCCGCCCTATGTTACTTATGACCAGGGAACCGATTTTTATAACCTAAAAACCTATAAAAAAAGGCCAAATAAAATAACGCAAAAGGCTAGAATAGGCAAAATAAAATAGCAAAATAGGCAGGAAAGGGCACTAAAAACCGACAAAAACTGGAAAATAATTAAAAAATACATTTATTTTGGATATGTTTATTTTACAAGTAAAAGTGAAAAACTATGAACTAGTTTCATTGTATGAAACTTTAGCCGTCATCGATTCGCCACTTCTCGCTCGCTATGTTTGAGTTCCGGTCGCTTCAAGAAGAATTTTGTATGTGAAAGCAACAACCAAGTTAGCTAGCACGGATAGACGATAGCGAGTTTGGTTGTACCTCATTGAGTTCGTTCGTTTCGCCACTCGTTAACTGTTGGCGAATCGATGACGGCTTATATTTAAATCTTTGGCATTTTTTCTCTTTTCGAGTTTTTACCACAGAATACTTTAATCTCTATAGTTGTAGTAACATTGAACTACAAGATGCATTTTGAAGTTTTCTGGCAGCGTTTTCATTCGATTTTTGCGAAGAAAAACCTTGAATATACTAAACATGAACTCCACGTGGGTTGATACAAGTGGCGCCCAATTTAAATATGCAGCGTTTAAAAATTCCATATTACCAGGAATAAGGCCTTTGCCCTTGCCTTTTACAATTAAAGGTAGAAAACGCAAACAAAGGCAATTTCCATAAAATCCGTTTCCTGCTTATGACAACAAAAAATTCCTTTCTACTTTGGCAAAAAATTAAGCAACTATTTTATGAACTAAGCTACAGCTATCTCTAGAATTCCACTGTGATGTCACTTAGCGGTAACAGCTATTGGCGCCAGTGTCATTGTCGTGAAGTAACCATTGTCAAGACTGCGTGAGGCACAATGACCAACAAAGAAGAAGAAGAAGAAGAAGAGAAAACAAAAAAGAATAAACAGAGAAGTGTCACTTATGAATGGACAAGTGAAGACGTCGCGACGCACGTTGACCAAGCACAGCTGTTTGTGACAGGCATTGCACTAGGAGCACACACACACACACTCACAAATACTTTCATAAAAGTGTCCTTCAGCGCGTTGGGCTGCAAGTGTATAGCAAGGATAACTCAATAGCGATAACAAAAATAAACAAAGAAAGGCGGAAGAAAGGTAAGCGTAATGAAACTCGGATGCAACAGTGCAGACCAGCAGGATACTCAGTTGCGACCATCTGTGTGTGTGTGTCTTATCTTGTTGACCCAAAGGATGTATGTATATATGAATACGTGCGGCTGTCTTCTAATTGACCTGCGTAGCCGCTGTTGCTAGTAGTTGTTAAGGCAATACAAATGGCATACCAGCTACGGCGCCTTAGTGTATGCAATAGCAAACAGGCGAAGCGAAGCGACAGCGACAGTGCGCGTGCACTATTTATATGAGTGTGTAAGTATGTAGCAGCAGACTGTGTATTTTTAAAAAGGTGTTGCCAACCAAGCATACAGCGATTTACCGCCGTGAAGGGCAGATTACAGGTGATGAAGGAAATGCTAAAGAAAACATTGTATGTAAGTGTATTAGTTATAAAGGCTATTTTGCTTCCTTGCGCCTTTATTCGATTTTCACTAACCCTCCTCCCTCGCCTGCCTGTCTACGTGGCATTTTGCTTGTCGCGCACAATTGGCAAATGAATGGACGCAGAACGTTACACTAATTGACACTTTTCATTATATTTTTTTGCTTTTCATTGTAGCGAGCGTGTTGCAATTGCTTTGAAGGCGACAGTGCAAATGTGCAATGAATTGTAATGAGGTTTAAATGAAATATATCAGTGAAAGAGAAAATACTAAAGAATGTTAACCGCGGCTAGTGAGATTGTGGTTCAATTAGTGGCCGCTTTTGAGTTCCGTTTTTAATATGTGCGCTTGAGCGTGGCGGAAATGGGATTTAAGGATATGCGGCGAATTGTAATTGACGGATTTGCACACAGGCGGGATTTTGTTTTTTTTGTTATTTTCTCTAACCTTTTTCAAAGCCATTACACTCGAGGCCTTCAAATTAACTAAATTTCACAAAGGCCAAATGTAAAGTCATACATTTTAGATCTTCTTTTTGAATATTTAACAGAAATTTTAACTCCTTCCCAACTGCCCAACGAACCTTCATTAATTACTTTCTTACCACGAAGAAGCGTTTATACAGCTTCAAACCCATTTTTTATTAATTTCTTTCTATTTTGTGTTTAAGCCTGCGTCAGTGACAGAATGGTGTGGGTCTGATGGATTTATTTTAGTTTTGATTAATGAACAATCGAGGTCAATTTCAGTTCTTTGCTAATTCTAGAACAACACGAGCATGAAATTGGTCTGAGTGTGTAGTGAAATTTTTGTTATCAGTTAAAAATTCGCACGCACAAAAAAAAACATCAAAGACAGTAACAGAGAAATCGAGTCAAAGCTTTCAAACGCCTCTCTAGCGATTTTAATGAACGAGGCATACGAAAAATTTATGCTGAGGTTCAGCATTGGCACTTTGCTATTATCGTAGTAAATTTACTATGTTTAAAAAAAAAAAAATTAATTTGCTAACCTACGACGCTTTATCTTATTTCAACTACGCTTTATTATTTCATTTATTTAATAAAACACTAGCGGCCTTCACGCCGAGCTTGGTACTCGGTAACTCGGTGTTCGGCAATTTTTCCCCATGTATCGTGGTCTCAAGCATGACAATATTCCTGGTAGTTGGTAAACAGCAATCAGCTGTTCGATATTTATTCAATTTCAAATTCGCCAGCTGCCGAAAGGCATAACAGCCAAATGTTTAATAATTTTCGATTTCCCACTTTTTTGGGCATCTTTTCCGAATTTTACCGTCAACTTGAATTGAATTGTTGTGAAGACCCCTACAAATACTTTAAAACTGTGTGTATTACCTTAAAACCAGGCCTTGAATTGAGATCAAAACAGATTCTCTTACTGCAAATTGTTCGAGAAGCGTCTGAGCAACAACACCTGCAGCATAAATAGGCACAGCTGGTCAAAGAGATATAGCCTTTACCGGATGTCATTAACTGACCGAGAGATTAAATGTGCGAGAAGGATGCGATGTTCATTCCGACCTGCTTGCCCTTTCCAGATCGATTCGTTGCCAGATTTTTTGCAAGCTATAACAGATACACAATGAAGAGATGGGGCCTCTCTGCAAAACTTATGTAATGGCAATATGAAACCATCATCAAGCCAATAACGTTATATGGGGCATTGTGTGGTGGAACTCACTGGAAAAGGCCACTCTTGTTAGGAAGCTAGAGCGCGTGCAAAGGGCGACAGTCGTTGGAATCAGCGGGGCGCTCGGGACCACTCCTCTTCTAAGGCTAAATGCTATGCGACATTGCGGGCAAAGTAGCGGCGTTTCGCGCAGCCATTAGGCTCAAAAGCTCTGGGTAATCTTTCAACCCAGCGCACGAACACTCGCCAATTCTCGAAAGCTTCGACTTCCTGCCGGAAGAAATGCACCGCAGTCCTCCGAGGCTGGCCCCAAAAGGATCCTTCCCCAAGCACATCCCCCCGAGGGACGAATGGGAGAAAGGTAGTCTCTAAAGAATAGGTCCAATAAACATCTTCGCGGATGGATCGAAGGTGAACGGTAGAGTTGGAGGAGGTGTCTAATGTCAGGAACTCTCAGTAGATATTATGTTCAGACTGCCGGATCTCTGCAGCGCCTTTCAGGCCGAGGTGGCCGCTATAAAAGAAACAGCCGATTGGCTAGGCACCAGTGGATTGTCGACAACGAGAGTAAAAAATTTTAAAAAAAAATTTGCGAAAATTGGGTATGTGAAAAGACTAATTTTTAAACAAAAGAATAGTGGTAACTTTACTGGAAAAATATAAATATTACTCTTTTTTAGATAACTACTATACAGTGTCCAGGTCAAGAACTTAACGCGCTGAAAAGAATCCCAAATTTATAGCGAAAAAGCATTGGCTTTTTTAGCCGGTTAATGTGTGGCGTATTATAATATACCTAAAATTTTCATGCAATCTGTATTAAAAAATTATGGTTGAGTATTTTATATTGACAGTTTTTAATTAATTTTAGTTCATGTTTCTTCAGTAATCAAATATACTTGCCTACTCATCTGCTTCCTCTTTGTCAAAACCTCCTCTTCGTATAACCTCAATAAATATTTTTACTGAATATTACTGCGACTATTTTCAACTTCAGTTATCTACATACTTGACAGCTGATTAAATACTTTGTTCTTTTTTGTGTACACATCATCATACAATTTTATGCTTATTAAATTTCCAATTTTATAGCGTCAACTTGTCTGGTCATCAATCTACGCAGTTTTCGAAATACTTAATAAAGAATGAATTGAACATAAATAAAGACGTATTGAATGAGTTGTGAGCGATGCTATTTTTGAGCATCACCAAAGTGTTGAATGAGAACTATGACGCATAAATACATTTAAAATAGTTCATACACAATGTGTGTGCACTTATGTTGGTCTGAGAGTATGTAAAATTATCCCAGCAGGAAAAAATATTCAATGTGGGCGATTAAAGAAAAAATAAAAAAAAAATAAAACAAATCGGAAGTGTTTCTAAAAGGATATCGAAGCTAATTTTTTTTTCAAGGCTGACGTGTATGATATCCCTCAAACAGCATCTTTATTTGCAAAGCGGATGGACCATTGAAGCGATCCAATACCCTTTCAAACTTTGAGAACTTCTTTATTTCCTTCCGTAATCTTTTCCTAGTAGCCCTCTTTTTTGGAATTTCTCATGTTTAAGCTACAATCCTTCTTACAATCAGCAATATTTTTGTTCGACGTAAGTTCTTCTAATGAGTATCTATTTACTCTCTTGATAAAATTTCAAAACTGTTTTCACTAAAGTAAAATGTAAGCAAAAGGACAATTCAGAGAAAAAAAATTTACGAAGAAAGTTAAACCGACTGCTCTACAGCTGCTAGCTGTTCGAAATGCCTTGTTCCACCCAAAATATTCAACGTTAAATGTGTGGAAAGCCGAAAAAGGTGTGTGTGTGGATCCCGCGGCTGAAATGAAATTTCTTCCTTCTCTATTATCCATATTATTCTCTTTTATCCGCATTACTAATGAACTCGGATAACCAAAGTTTAATTAAAAATTTTGAAAAGGTGACAACTCTCTTAAAAATTTAAAAAATATTCCATAGTTACAGTTATAATGCCGAATGCCAGAATTCATCTAAATTCGTTCAGCCCTTTCTAAATGGCGAGAAGTCTCGCAGTGTTCAGTTTCTCCAATTTTAAATCACCCTGTGCCGATAAAAAATTCTAACTTCAAAATCTGCTGATCATTTTTGAAATTCGAAAGTATAGTACAGATCTGATGAACCTTATAAAAAATGCCTTCGCATATGATATGCATACTTAGTTAGACAGATATGATTTTTCGAAAAGGTGGTAACCCTAATCAAAAGTATTTTCTAACTAATTTTATTCCAAAACTGCTTCGTTTGTTGATAATAATAATAAATAAATAAATAAATAAATAAATAAGTTAGACCTTTTAAACAGGTGGCAACCCTTTTGAAAAGTATTTTCAAACTAAAATACTCCTAAACCTTTTTCATCAGACATTGGGATACTTATTTCAATTAAGTGAAAAATTAAGTTGAATTTTAATTTTTAAACATGTGGCAACGCTCATAAATATAGTTTGTAAATAAAGACTTCTCAAACCCATTTCAATTGATACCTTTTTAATAATGTACTTAACGTAATAAATAATTTGAATTTAGCTTTTTAAGCAGGTGGAAACCTTCTTCAGACACCGCACAAATTTTCTAATTGTTGAAACTAAGGATTTCTTAACAATCTTTCGTTAAACACACATATTGTAATATTCCATATAACTTATGTACAATTTCATTAAATTCTACTCTTCAAACAGGTGGCAACCCTCTTCACAAATATCTTGAAACTTCAACTTTTTAAAATATCTTTATTCTGACAGATGTTGTGACACATATGAGAGCCCTCTTACATGTCGTTAAGCCAAAAAACATTTTCAAACACATCACACACCGTCGTCAAAAGCGTCACAACTCAAAATAATACGTTCGTCAGAAAATGTGAAAAACTATTTCGTAGCACATGCTAATCATAAGGGCAAGGGCGATTTTACCTTCGGTTTTTTTAACAAATTATAACAAAAATTTGCTCCAGCTCTTGCTGAAAGGTAAATAAAAAAGCTCTGTGTACATTTTTAGCGCATAATTTCAAAAATGCCAAATTTTGAGTTGTGACTCTTTTGAAGACGGTGTGCGACATTTCCATTGATATCTGTATTGCAATAATTGATTTTAATGATGCAAATCTGATGACATTAACTAAAAATACCTTAGTTCTTTGTCTAATAATGAATTTTTATCTTAATCTCAATCTCAATCTCAATCTCAATCTCAAACTCGATCTTAATGTTAATCTTATTCTTAACCGTGACCAATCGCGCCACTATCCCCACTTTCTTCCGTCGCCTTTTCACTTGGAATAAGACCCCAACGAGTGTGTCGCTTTTTCGCTTAGTTTATTTTCTTAGAGGGCTTGTGGACAGTTTTACCGTAAATTCTTTAATGCATTCCAAGTGTCTGTGAACGAGTAGATTCCCACGCAGATGTGCACAAGTATTTGGTCCGCTAAATCCGAAGCATTTCCCACTCATCCAAATATGTACTCTCTTTGCTAATGTCACTTTCAGTTGCAGACGAATATTTGTATGAATATGTGTGCCCGATCGAAAGTGACTGCAAACGCAGATCCACCAAAAATAAAACAAAAAAACAACAGAAACAAAAAGAAGCTGTGCATTTAAACGAATGCATTTGATGAAAATTCGCTCTCGCTGCTACTCACGCCCACTACTAACAACAGCAATGCCATCACAGCCAAAATTGTCGTCACTGTCGCCGTAAAACTACAACTAAAAATAAATGGCATCACATAAATGTCAACAGCAATTTTCTAGCAGTCGGTCATAAAAAGAAACGTTTCATCGAATGAGTTGGGTTTGGGTAAAGTTTGCGCATCAACTTAAGTACACACAAACACACACAAGCTATTTAATTTATTCGAAAATGTGCGTGCATTTCTCGAATTTCGTGAAATAGGGTATATACTCTGTTGCATTTTTAGTTTTTGTTTTTAGCAAAGCAAAAATTTATTTTTGTGTTTTAATTTATTTCTGAAGCTAAGTGCTGCGCAAAAAATGATGCACAAAACAAATGAAGAGAAATAGTTTTGAGTGTACACACACGACGACTGGCGAGTTACTCGACAGTGCACTCACTGCATGCAATCCTTAGAGAGATGTACTTTTAGTTTTCTTTATTTTTCTGATTATTTTTTCATTTACTGTTTTACCAGCAACCATTTACTTTCTTGCGCTTACTTACCCTCTTCAATCTTTTTCCTTTACAAGTTCCGGCATAAATATGAAATCAATAATTCTCTTGGCATTTAGCGTTGCTTCGCTGATTTTTAGTGAAGTTCATTTTTTGGCGCATCTCGCTCTGCTGCGCCGCGCCCTTTATCTTCCGGCAGTTGGTAAGTATTTGTCGTTGCATCTTTGCCCTCTGCAAATAATAATCGTATGTTGACATTTTCACTACAACTTCTTTCTGCGCGTACAGTCGCATTGTATATTTGTTCAGCAAAGATAAAATATTACTTGTGTCGCAGTTGGCCCAACGGGATACACGAATTCTCCTCAGGCGCATTGTAGTTATATTTTTGTTTACTAATACTTTAGCTTGTACATATGTACGTAGAAGCGCAAACACTTATTGAGAAGCAAAAAAAGAAATAGTTGCCACGGAAATTCAAGAAAACCGAAATTCGCTAAATCGCTTTAAAATCGATGAGCATAAGATTCGATAACTACACGATTACCGATGAAAAACGATGACAATATTTACGATAAGAGCAAGGTTCTATTTACCCATCAGTTCACAAGTTCAGATCATAATTATCGATAAATGTCTACATAAAGTAATAAAAGTTAAAAAAAAAAACAGCGATAAAAATGCAAAGTATCAGAGTATTTCCTCTTTTGATATCGATAATTTTTTGTTAATAAAAACGATAATTAAATAGCTATGTATATCGATAAGAATAATTATATGTATGTAAATTTATGGGATTGTCGTTTCATATACCAACTTTTAGTTGTTTATTCTTAAGGAATAAAATTTTCCTTGCAAACTAACGCTAGGATTCCCTGCCGTATTGAAAATATACATATACTGTTAGTATGTATTAATATACATACACATATCGATATGCATATTTATTTAAACAAGGAAAAGCAATTTCAAAAACTTTATACACAGAAACACAGACTGCGATATCGATAAATATATCGGCAATGGTACAGATAACGATATTCGCGAATAAATCGATAAAAATAATTATATATCAATCGATAGAAATACTACTTTTAGTTGTTCTATTCTATCGCAAAAAAAAAAAATAATTTTTTAAAGTTACCGCCAAGCGTCTCTTATTTGCTTATAAGCAAATTAGAGTGGTTAAAAAAAAAAACACTCTTTTTGGAAATTCATAAACGCTAAATCAAAATTGTGTTATTTGTGATAAAAAAAGAGAAGCGTATTTTTATTAGAATTTTGATTTTTTATAAAAACGATGATGTTCTCCTTTTTTTTCGTGACATGTTAAAGTCTATGTAAGAACGTTGTTTTTATATGTATTTACTCAAGTATTATTGGTAGGGACACGAATTTCGATACGATACGATACCATATCGATACTTTTGGCATTCGATACTGATATTTTCTACTCGATAGTTTTAAAACGATCTTTTTTGGAATCGAGTACCAGAACCCTAATATCATATCGAATGGCATAAACTCACATTACAACGATAATGTTATTAACAATTCTTCCCGATATAAATTGGACTTTCAAGAGCAGAAATTTGTAATATAGTTAGGATTGCATGTGGAGGAATTTGAATCCGCGGCCTCGGTGTTTTAAGTCAACACCTCAGTCTCTACGTGTTGTTACACAATACGTTAGTGTTTGACCGAGATTCTCCTCCGATTTGTCGCGCGCGCCTCGATGTTGTGGCACAAAAGGGGTCCCTACAGTTTTAGGTCGACTCTGAACGGCGATTATGTTTTACTGGGAAGCTGTTTTTCATTTTCAAGCTTTGCGCACTTCTAACCATTACACCACAGCGGCCTATATACGAGACCTATATTCAGATAATTTTTTTGGATTTTGGTATCGATATTTGGAATATCGAGTGCTTTTATTAAGATATTAATGGGTACCCGATATTTTTAAAGCGATACTTTAAATGAGTACCATATCGATACTTTCTGTTTGATATCGTGTCCCTAATTATTGGGGAATATTCCCTTAATTACATGCCTGTCTTTTTCAGTTAGAATGGGCCTAGTGCCCGAAAATATACTTTCGGAAAAAAATTAAAACCTCGATACTAAACGATTTACGCATTGCCATGGGTTGAAACTTGTTACCAGTGGATTTCTGGGGTTGCTGATTACGAATTTGATGTCAGATTTCCAAAATTCAAAATGGCGGTACTAATATGGCGATCAATTTGAAAAAAATTATTGGATTTGTTTCAAACTCAGATCCGTAAACAGAAACTCCAGAAACCCATTGGTAACGAGTTTCAACCCCTGAAAATGCTTAAAACGTTCAATATCATCCTTTTAATTTTAGTAATTTTTTAACAAATTGATCGCCATATTGGATCCGCCATTTTGGATTTAAAAAATTGACGTCTGATTCGTAAACGGCATCATAAATAGCAATAATGTGGGGTAGCGTTTATGAATTTTTTTGAACCACTCTAATGCACATACATGCATACAGAAGTATATACATATCATAGGTATACGCTTTCACATATTTAAATATGTATATATGTACATCGCATCCAATATGTACTTACATAAATCGAAATTTAAAAGCTATTAAACGAGACCACAATTGTGGCCACAAGTGGACGCATTGGCAATGACAACGTAACAACAAAAACAACATGCTCAAACGTCATCAACACGAGAGTTGTCATCATTAGCATCAGCAACAGCAACAGCAACAGCCACAGCAACAGCCACAGCAACAGCCACAGCAACGGCCAATGTACTATGTATGACACTCAATGCTAGCTGCCAACAGCATACCTAAATTGCAAATGAAAGGATGAGCAATATAAGTACGTGCAACTACAACAACACATTTGGTAAAATAAGTAGCTGACAACAGCTGTTCCTGCGATGACGACATGACTACTATTTGAGATGCAATGCAGCAACATAACTAAAACCATCGAAGTATGGATGATATACATATGTAAATGTGTGTGTGTGTTTGTGTGCCACATGATGGCACTTGTTCGAATGCATTCGCTTGAGTGTGAGTATGAGCGCGCTTACCACATTTGTAAGCGTTGTGTGACCAATGCATTTGTACAGCATTGTTACTGAGCAATTAAAATGAACCCCAGTCAACTTGAAACCGCATGAAACAACAATAAATCTAACAAGAAACGCATATATTATCTACATATACACTTATGTACATATATACTCCTATATGCGTTACTTTGACAATTATATATATACATAAGTACTTATGTATATAGCTGTAACAGCATAGAGCTAACAGCGAGCAAGTATGTACATATGTATGTAGTAGGAGTAACAGCTTGGGAATAATAAAAGGCAAAAGCGAGCCATAACAACTACTTGGTGAACAAAATGCTCCAACGACCACTTTATGTTGTCCCCAAATCGCCCGCGCTTAGCCAACAATCCTACTGCTAGCTGTCAACTCGTTGCCCAAACACTCAATCATCATTCATATAGACCGTCCGTCAGTCACTCGACCAATTCGTCAGTCAGTCACTCGGTCCATTCATTTGTAGCTCAGCACGCTGGAACAGCTTATTGCTCTACTTTCCACACGCCCCACTCTCCACCTTTACCCTCTGCAGACACTTTCCAACTCAGGCCACTCCCGCCTGCTTTCATCTGCAATTTCTAGCTCACTTTGAGCGGATTAACTTTGGCCGTGTCGTTGACGTGACAATTGTGATTGTGTTTTGTTGTGGTTTTGCCGGTTGTTGTTGTAGTTGCTGTTCCTATGCTTGCTGTTGATATAGCCTTTGGTGCTTTGCCAACTTGACGGCCATTGTCACGAATGCTACTAGCTGCTGTTGCTGTTGCTGCATCGCTTCTGTTTACTCGATTGCTAGTCTGCTGTATGTACACTAGGGTAGCCCAAAAAAAGTAAAGGATTCTTCAGTACCAAAAAAAAATATACCAAAGGTTTTTTTTTACTTTGAAATCAAAAAAAAAATATTGAGAGGTCTAAGATTTCTGTGCATTTTATATGGGAATAAAAACAATTTTTAGAATTATGTACAATTCTTGAAAATCAATATTTTTCGATCGGAAAACTCTGTTTCTCTTCAAGAGACATCCAGAAATAATACCCAGTTGTTTATTTAACCATTGTTTTTATTACACATATTTTAGAAGTCCAACAAAAACACCAAAAAATTGCATTGGGAGACCCATAAAAAGTCGTTAGTATTAAAATATGACAAAATAAACAATTGGATACTATTATTGGAGGTCTCCTGAAGAGACACTGAGTTTATCTTTCCTTACCTTACTTTTTCCACATGATTTTTGGACCACCCTAATGTACACTGGGGGCCTTATTTTGACTAGTTTTTTCTATATTTCTTTTGTTCATTTCATGTTTAATATTTTTGTAGAAAAGTCCAGCTCTAGTCAAGGATTATCTAAATTCACATTTCAAACTTTGTACAAAAATCAGAAAAATTCAAATAAGCTTTTGAAAAGGTAATAATGTCAATAGACTTTATTTCGCACCAGCATGCGAAATAGTGTCAATTGACCTTATTTCCGTGGATCTTGTTACCTGTCACCCTTAAATCAATTTTGAGTTTGCCGAATTGCGAAAACAGGTTTCTAGAAAAATGTGAAAAATTTCACTGTTGCGCTCTTTGGTGGAAGTCTTAGGAAAATATAATGCAGAAATGGATTCCTCATACCAAACAACCACTTATAATATGTTTTATACAGAATTTAAGCACTTCTTTACGATACTACACCAGGGTGGTACAGCAAATGCTAAGGAACCCATTTTCGCAATTTGGCAAACTCCACATTGATTTTATACCCATGATTTCTTCGGAACATTTGTTTAGAATTGTACGTAGAATCCTTCTGTGCTTTACGCGCATAGTCGAAAAAATCTCCCATACAAATTGACCCACCCTAACGTATGTATGTATTTGCCTTGAGTGGTATACTGTTGGTGATATCAAACTTTTGAAGTGCTTTGATTGCTTCATTCACAAGTTAACGTTGCTTTTGTTGTCATTTTACGTTGCTATTCTTAACGTTGTGTCGTATGTATGATTTGTTGTTGTTGGGCTGTGAATGCTGCCCATAGGCAAAATAGTGTAGCCCTTGGTGCACACCAAAAGCTGACCGCAAAATTCAACTTTCACTCACTCACTCATTTCGAGTAGCTGAAAATGTAATTTCTTATAGAAAATTGCCAATATTAACAAAAAAGTACTCTTGCAATTACAAACAGGTTCCTCTTCAGATAAGGATCGATCAGGTCGACTGTATATGTGACCTATAGAACATAGCGTTCACAGTGAGAAAAATTCTAGGAGCCACAATGAGGGTCAACTAGTGGCGTTCCTTAAATGAAAACAAGTAAGAGCAGCGCTAAGGAAATATTATTTGAAAACCTAAAAGCAACCAGCGCTCAATCATAAACAAGTTGGTCAAATTTTCAAACACACATATCTAGGTATGTAAATTTGCATGTGAAGGAATTTTTTCAGCCATTTTCGTTTTGCGTAGAAATATTTCAAAGTTAGCTTAGAAGTGAAAATACAAGATAGGTACTCAAGTCCAAGCTTATGACACTCTCATTTATATTTTTACACGTACATATACATCCATAAATTACAAATGCATTGAATACTTCGAAGACGAATGCATGCAGAAAGAGATGCCAACTGTGAGTATTCGAACCTGTCATTTACTGACAAATAAAATTTTCATGCATAATTTTGCAATCACCAATATTATTCGAAGCAAGTATGTACATACGAATTTCTATGTATGAGGATGGAAAAAATGCAAAAAAAAACAATCATGCTACAAGAACACACAACCCACTGAAATGGACCAACGTTCTTAAGCAAAATATGAAAATGTAAATAGATAGCATTCGCTTACCCACACACTTTTCCAATGAGCTCAGACTACTCTCGTTGCTTTCAAGGAAAAGCGGAAAAACAAACTTTTCTTTTTTGCATTGAAGCCCATCCACCCATAGGTCAACTCACATTTTGTTTGAATTACCAGACTGCCGTCACACTGACTGTCTAGCGGCGACACCTAACTAATCACCTACAACACACAACACACAACACCAACACATCCAGCTTGAGTATCTTGCCACTTGCCACACAATATTGAGTTGCAACAAACAGGATACAATTAACTAATGGAAAAAGGAAGGAAATGTTGTTGTTGTGCGACGTAAATGAGTGGTGAAAAATTGGAAAGCTAAAGAAAAAAATGGAGGAAATAAAATGCGATGAAAAATGAATGAGTTGTCTTGATGGAGCAAACTTTTGCCGGTTGGTTAGTAGCTGGTGGATGACACAATGGATGGTTCATTGACCATGTACGCACACAAAAATGCACTTTTGATAAATTGAATTGCATTGCATTGGAAATGGAAAGCAGCTCATTTTTGAATTATATAAATGGATTAAAGACATTTTTAATTTAGCAAATTCTCACCAATGGAATTGAAATGAATATACTACTTAAGATGGTTATCCGTTCCTATAGCCAAGCCAAGCGACCAACACCGACGGAGCTTACAAAACTGCTCAATCTTCTAAAAAATTTTGAGGAAAATAGTGGGGGGGTGAAATAACACAAACGGCAATAACGCAAATTTGTGTTATTTCCCATTTGAATGTGAAATAACACAAATTTGCTTAATTTCATTTCTCGTTGAGCAATAAGACCAACTTTTATACTTAACAATTTGAGTAATAAAGCAAACTAGTGCACATATGCACGTAGTCACCCAGTTACATTTGACAAAAAGTAGTACATGAACAAGTTAAATGGACGGATTTGTAAGTATACAATTTTGAAAGTGCCGGGCGTCGCGGCGGTCCGCGTTCGCGCGCGCGCCCCCCGCCACCCCGCGCCGCGTTCGACGTCACGCTCGCGTCCCCCGCCCCTCCCCTCCTTTCGCAATTATGTACTGGTGCCATAATAACCGTTTAGAAAAAGGAAAAATGATAAAATAACACTAGTTCACTTCTGAAACTGCTTTTTAATGTCCAAGTAAGGAATTATTGTGTATGGTGTTATTGCATGCTGCATCCCACCCATAGTGGAATTTACCAGGTGCCACTGCTTTATTTGAAAATTTGCCTATAAAATGTGACTATAAGGCAGCCGAATGTCAGAAAATAAAGCGAGAAAGCCGTTTTATTACTTCATCTGTTTATTGCGACATGGTTCCATGCAAACAATTTAAAGTTTTCCAGCAATGTTTTTAACATATATTAAAAAGCATGCAGAAAAAATTCATACAAAAGCCCTATGTCCAATATGCGGAGCAGTTTTCAAAGACGATGCTTTTCCTATATTTTGTTATACTTTTCATAAGTAAAAATATTTCGTGAATATTACTTTCTTCATATGAATTATATCACATTTTTTGTTTAATTCAAGGCCTATCAAAAAGGTTTAGAGCATTTGAGCAAAAAAAACATTTGCCTGTATTTTGTTGTTGCTTCTGGTATCGAAGGTGCCAAAAACTGTTCTGATTTTTTTCTTCTACATCAAAGCGTGCCATGCGAAATACGAAAAAGGTAAAAAATTTAAATTGAAAAAATGAAAATTGTTGCAACTTTCTTTCTTAGTAAATTGGTTCGCTTCTCGAAGCATTGATCCACCGTCCTGTGCCAGGCCCAGTAATCAGCGGTTGCGCTGCTGAGTTGGGCGAGCTTTCCAAAAGCTGATATTTAATCGCTGGTTTTGTATGGAAAATGTTTCACATGCAAATAGATTTTAACAATTTAGAATTTTTGTGAGAAGAAATGTAAAATATTTGACATTTGACAAATCAGCTGCTATACTGATATTACCTGTTCAATGTGCCTTGGTTTAATTGTATTTTTGGAATAAACAAAGTTCTTTTTCCTTCTGTCAGTAAACTGTTTTTTTTTTACAAATAGTATAAATAAGCAATGGGAAATAAGGAAAAATTTGTTTTATTTCCAACCTTTGTTGGAAATAAAGCAAAACTCAGATTTTGGTATTATTTCCCATTTAAAAGTGAAATAAAGCAAATTTTGCATTATTGCCGTTTGTGTTATTTCACCCCCTCGAAAATAGTAAGGGCGCAGTGCAAGTTAGTCTTCGCTTCTATGACTTTCAGAAGAGTCGTGGTATACCGATGGAACATTTCAGGCGTCGCTTGATTTCATTGTTAGAGCACTTTTGGAATCAGAGAAACTGTTTTATAGCAAAATGGTCTCTGAAATGATGCATGCAATTTGATACAAATTTCCGTCATCGTTAGTCAAAGTTTGAAGACAAGCCGGTTCGAACTCTAACCCCCATCATTAGCTCGGAGAGGGCGAACCAAAATATTAACAGCACGGAATTACAAAGCAGTGGAGGACATAAAGGCAGAGAACTTTTCGGTGCAGAGAATTTAAGAAAAGTCGAAAAACTTTTTTGGTGCAAAAATTTAGTCTAAGCTCTAAGCTCACTTTTTATGCATAAGGTCGGCTGCATTCTTTTGGACTGTGGCACGATAGTCAAAGTTTCGGGCACAGATCGATGTTAAGAAGAAAAAGGAAGCACATGGTTAGCTTTACTACAAGGGAGCAATAAAGAGATATCGACGCTCTGTTTGGAACCTTGGTAAAAAATTTATGCACTGGCGGCTTCAAGACTTAATATTCAACTAGAGGTGGATGACATCTGGAGGTGTTCTTATGCTTTAGGAGGTTTGTTAACCCAAAGTGCTTGCGATATTTGAAGTAGCAGACTGGGCATTTAGCGAAAATTAGCGTGGACATCAAATGAGCGTCCTTTATCTGGAAACTCATCCGAAAACCTAAAAAGAAAAATTTATTTGATCGATTCTGAAAGAACCGAAGCAGATTTTTCCGGGCAAATAACGCTTTGGTATGCCCTTCGCGCCTTGTCTAGGAAAACTTAGCGTTGGTAGGATTGAAAAAGTTTCCAAGCATACATATATTCTCTAAAGATGTAGGATATATCTCACCCAAATGGTGCTCTAACAGGCCACTGCATCATAGGCAAATACTCAGAACGTCTCAGAGTGCCTTGCCATAGATGCTGCAGAAGTTGCAAGAACTATGAGGAGGAGGAGAGGGTATGGAGGAGCAGATTCGCATTCAGTGGTGTTATTTCTTTAGTTGCCTGACTAGTTTCATTCAGGTTTCAAACTGGTTTAGCAAACGGGAGTGAAAGCTCTTAGTAACTTGTGGCCTATGTGTGTCCCTGCGTAGCAGTGTCATCCACACCTACCTACCTATCCATCAGGCCGTCAGAGCATTATCGAATGGGATGATCATTTCCATGTTCGTCCGGGAGTGCTTTGATACTGTTCAACTCTTGGCAGGGAGAAACACGGCAACATTATGATGGGCACCAGCACACTCCTGGAATGAAGGTAACGAGGTCGCCGAAAAATTGCCTGAAAACTAGTCATCGTCCGGTCTTGTGGAGCCGGACCCCTTTTCGAATTCAGTTGCTCCTCCTGGAGATTTATAGTTACAAAGCGAGACATAGACGTGTGTTATTGTGCGGCCAGAGTAAGACTGAAATACTTTAATTTTTCCACAGTATGAGGAATTCTTCTACCAGACAGAGTTGCGTGATCTATTTGATGTTAAATCCACTTTTAATTAAGAAAGCTATTCGATTAATGATTTGATTAGTTTGTGAAGTCCTTTGTTACACCCCCAATCAATTAACTAACTAAAATCAAGAACAAAACTTTATCTCTGCATAAAGTACAAACATATTTTCGATATTTTTTTATTATCTGAGATGTGAATTTACAGCAGCAATAGTAGTTCGCAAGCGGCTAAAACATAACGAAGTTATTTACTTTGTATTACTGTTCTACGATGATAATTGCGGCTTCCTTTTGATATTTAACTACAATACAGTTATAACTGTCATTTAAGCTTCATTAAGCTGTGAACATAACCATATATACTTATCTATTATATCAATAGTGTCTATATATGTATGTATGTAGGTACATAATTCAATTAGTTAATATCATACTCATATGTACAGCCACACATGTCCTAAATGTTATAAATGAAATCTACAAAAGCATTTCAGCTTTTGTAACAAATAGTTGACATCTGTAATTCAAATGAAATGCCACAGCCAAAGCGATAGTGTTATGCAACTGCACGTATGTATGTATGTATGTATGTATATACATAACTTTATACGAATAAATTTCAGCAAATTTCAAATCAACTTGCAAGAATGCATAGTAAAATGCTAAGCGATTTCAAACGACTAACTATTTATAATGTATACAACATCAACATGTAGGAATCATCAGTGCAATTACAATTTGTATTGTATGTAGTAATTGCTAAGCAATTTAATGCTTGGATGAGAGTACTATTCCATTTGTTTCTAGTTTTAATCGAATTTGTTTATAATAGTTTGTTACAAGCGGTACTGACATTCCGACATTATTCATTTCATGTATTTGCAGATTCGACTAGAAAGCTGCAGGATGTGTTGCAGGAATTTTGTGCGCCACATGCCTCACCCAAATTCAATCCCGATGGGGTAAGTAGAGCTGAAGTATTTTGTGCCTAGAAATATTTCTTTGATAATGGAGGTAGTTTTAGTTTTTTGCCAACTAAGGATAAGGCTTCACTATAATTTAGTAAGATGCAGATTTTCTTTTATTTAAAAATAAAACACAACAAAATTTTTTTCATCATGTTTTTTCGGCTACGGCATGTATGTATGTGTCATCTAAACGCGTATGCTTTCATTCTTTAGCTCTGAAATCGTCTTGGTCATATTGGCATAGCTTCAGAGCTTCACGTAGCTTCAGAGCAAGAAATCCAATGGTATCAAATCGCACGATCTCGGCGGCCATTTGACCTTACGTTTTTCGTGAGATAATGCGCTCTGGGAGCTTCTTTCGCAATAGGGCCTTTATTTCTTGTGCTGTGTGGCAAGTGACACCGTCCTGTTGAAACCACATTTTGTCCAATTCCCTATCATCTAATTCAGGCCATAAAAAGTTTGTTATCATGTCATGATAACGTTCATCGTTTACCTTAACAGCGTTACCGGCACCGTTTTCGAAGACGTACGCCCCGATGTCTACGCCAGCCTAAAAACCCACACCAAATAAAGACTCGTTGTGGTTGCATGGTTTTTCTTGAATGACATGTGTGGATTTTCAGCCAATTTGACTTGTTCACTTATATATTTATATGAAAATGTGGCTCATCGCTCACGAAGGAATGCTTGAAATTTACTTCTTGAAGAAAACTTATTTCCATAAAAGGTTTGTATCTATCTATCTCTAAGGACAATTTACATGTCTTTCAAATTAATTTTAAATAATGAAAAAAAAGAAAGATCTGGCATCTTCCGATTAGTTTGTTTTCGTCTCAACGAAACATAAACAAAGTCCGTATTTCAACCATCGTTTTTAAGGTAGGGTTTCTGAATTTGCGTTTTTTTCGGGAGTGTCAGGAAACGATTTTGGTCCCGTCTCGCCCGCCCGCAAAATTTTAGACCTTCGCGATTCCGCCAATTTAAAATCAGTGCCATGGGTCCCGCGGGCCTCTATACCACGCGCCTATCTCTAGTTTGTGTTATTTTTATACTTTTAAGTTTTTTTTTTAATATTCACAATTTTTTAATTTAACATTTTTTGTTAATTTTTTTTTGGATTTTATTGTACATTGTTAGCGCTTTAACCAAACCCATTAGGCTATATACAAGATTTAGAAAAATTCAAAAAAATTTCGTCTAGATTTCGAACTTTTTTCTCTGAATTTTTCAAACAATTTAAGGTACGGAGTTTTATAGCCCATAATATTTAAGTATAACCAAAAATGTGCAGTTAAAAATTCACGTTGATTTTTTTTTTTTATTTTTTTGCCGCCAGTCTTTTGTGCTTTTTTTCATTTAACAATTGCCATTGATAAAACATTGCGTTGATTAATTTTTTTTTTGCGAACAATCATAGCGCGTAATTACATACGTGTCCATTTTTTCTTTTTATTTAAATTATCAATTAAAATATTTAGGCAATCAAAACTTTCTCGGGATTACAGTAAAATGAGTTTTGAATGAAGCACGATATGTTCGCCTTTATCGATATACATATCTACAATTATACGTATGTATATAAACAGTGTGCATTAAAGCGTTCGAAAATTAAAGCAATAAAGTAGTCTGTACATACTTTACCCAAACTTTTGGAAAGAAATTCGTAATATAAAGATAACTACAAAAAATAAAGCGGCAACGAAAGGTTTTATTTGTTTTTCAAACAAAATCATTCAACAAAAATGTACAAAAATGAGAAAAAATCTACATTTTTACTAGCCCAAATTTGTGCTACCAATTTTGGTAACAACTTACCAAGTGGCAACCCCGGCCATATCTTAAGCTCTTCGTTAACAATCGATTTATCCGCATTCTTGGAGTGTTTTAAATTTTTTTTTAGACATTTTTATCTGCTACAAGTGCGAATCGACGCACAATTCTCGCGCGTTTGATTACAATTCCCGCAGCATCAATCCCATCACTACCTTTCTCAACAACCCTTAGTGTTAGCCTCCCCTTCTGTTCGCAACACTTATTCGTTTCCCGGCGAGGTTTAAGGCGCATACATACATAGATAGAACATATTTTATTGCTGTTGTGATTCGAATCACGGTCTCTTAAGTGTTTAAACGTGCGCTGTTTGAGCATTGCTCGTAATTTTATTATCTCCGTTATGACGCGCAGAGCAGCAAGCCTTTATTGAGGCACATTTATATTTTTCGCATACACACATGCATCCTACATACATACAAATGCATGAATGTACTCTGTTTGCATACCTACGCACGTACATACATATGAATATGATACATAAACGAACCTATTTTAGACGCATGCAAACCGATTTGCCTGCATATCGCCAATTAACATTTAGGTTTTCAATGCTGGGATGATTAATGGCATACGCTGCTAATAACTACTTGTAAAGAAATATGTATATTCGATTAAAAGTCAAATCAGCTGCAATGGAATACGTAATAAATATGTATTTAATTTTGCAATTATTTGCAACCGTCTCTACTTACGTTTTTCTACCTTTGTCATTGTCTGTTGATTATCTATCTGTTGTCACTCAATTGAATTCAATCTTGTACTCGAAACTTACTTCACTGATCCTTTAATCTGTCTGGCACGTGTGTTACGAGTGATAACTTTGTACACGCAAAAGTGATTATGGCGGGGAAGAAAATATTTTGCTAAATAGCGAAGGTGAACGATACAAAGTGGTATTTGTATATATGTATAACGATATATAGCGGGATTTGTTGCAATTTAAGACGCAATTAGTCAACGACGTAGTGTAAACGTACGTTGACGCTGACATGATCTAGCTTATGTGATTTGCGTGTTAACGAACGGTGACGTTGCCGTTGCTTATCTCTCTATCTATCTCTCTCTCTCTATGCTATATGATATTTTCCGTCACTGTTAGGCTACGATTTTGATCACGAATACGACATGTATGTACATGTTCAATTAAGGGGCTTCCATTATATTTAAAAAAACACGATTAGGATTAGGAGTGTGATTGCGACTTTGAGCAAACCTTTTATTATTGAATCGTGCAATATTTGAAATCCTCTCTTAACAAAAGTTAAATGTTTTTTGGCGAGCTTTAGTTTACTGACTTTAGGGTAGTAGGAACGGGCAGTTTTCGAACGGGGTACTTGAGCTTCATGAATTTTGAATAAAGAAAAAGGCAAAAAAAATTTAATTACCTTATTAACTATAGACTACGGCGAACTTAGTTCTGGTATGGTCTCATGTACACACATATCGTTACTTTAATATATAAACTTTATTAAAACTAGTTCTTCAGTTGCATTTTTTTATTACACTGGTTTTTAATAAACACCAAACCTATTTATTGTTTTGATGTAGTAGTTGATTTTGAATTCGATTAAGTCTTTAGCAAGTAATCTATCGAGCTGAATTTCCAAAGAAAATAAGATTGGGCTTTTCTATATTAGGGTAGAATTTAAAATTATGTATCGGATTGCAAATAAAGCTACGCACAAATGTCGATGTTGGTTCTTTTTAGCGCCCTCTTCAAGAAAGCTTTCGTATTAGGAGGAGGTTTTGGGGAAATAGCAAACTTTTTCTGCGCCCCATTCTAATTGGCAACTAGTGTTGCATACTTCTAGGTACATCCTAAGCTAATCTGATAAAAAAGCCAAATGCAACCATGTCAGAATATACCGAAACTCACACAAAAGTTGTGGTAGGACGATATTTAACACCTGTACCTTATTTATTCCAAGATATTTATACACACATAATATTCGCATAACAAGGTAAAAAATTGTGAATAATTTTCACTTAATTTAATTCCTTTTCATGCAGTATTTACTATGACTTCAGATTGCCGTATATTTTACACAATTTTTCCATTACTAAATACATCATTAATGGACAGCAAAATATATTACTGCATATATTTAAATATTTATCATAAATTTTTCCATAAAAACGTATTTCGTAAAGGGAAAAAGAAGCCGTAAAAGCTAAAAAGTGCTAATGAGCAATCATTTTTTCTCCTATATCTTGAAACTAAAGCATCCCAGTCGGCTTGAGCTGTTATTGGTGCGTAGCTTTTTTTTTAAATTTGTCAGCTCATTTATATTTTACTGCCATCAAATACAAACTCTTCTTCTTCTCTATCGCTCTAACAACAAGCAAGCTTTAAGCTTTAAACAAACAGGCATTGCTGCTCGTAGTATGGTGCGCCTGTTGCTGCCTGCCTGCGCATCTGATCCGCGGCTTGCCATTAATCACGCGCCACTGAAGAACGCGTTCGTACTGTTGAAATTTCATACGTTTTGAATTTCGCTTGGTCTTGGCAAATTTTTGTTTTCGCACTTATTTTTAGCTGTTATGCGTAACGCATATAATTTTTCATTTGCAACGTCAAACCGTCAGTTTTTCATGCAAATTAGCATGCTCTGTTACATTTGCCACTTGCCACCATGGCTACTTTATTTTACTGGCTTACATACATATTTTTCAATTATTAGGCGACCCACAGTGTGGAAAATGCGCTTTTTTGTGACAAATCTAACATCTTGAGAACGAGAACAGCCAAAGAAAAAAATTTGAGAGTATTTTAAAGCTTTTCAGATGGAGAATTCTGGGAAAATGTTTTTTTTTTAATTATTTTTTCTTTCTTGACATGAAAACAATAACAAATGAAATTTTTTAAATGTTTTGCTGTACTTGCATCAAGGCATCCACGTCCATGGTCGCAAGAACCGTAAAACAAATTTTTTTTTCTTTTAAGTTCATCACTACGGTTTTTAGGTAAAAAAAATTACCTTTTATTTTGAAGCTCTCTTTGAATTAAGAGTTACGTTAGCTTGAAACACTTGAAAAATAAAATTCCTAAATTTTTTAATTTTTTTTGTCTGAAAACGGAACGTAAGGAATTAAAAAAATATATATATGTTGTTCGGTTATTCCGGCCATATAAATGAATTCCTCCAAAAACTTTTTAAAAATTCCACTGAATACCGTTTTCAGTTCAAAAATTTAAAAAAAAATTTAAGCATTTTTAAAGTCAAGATAATTTTTTTTTTTATCCAACAGGTTTAAATTTCCTCAATTCCATATTTTAAAAGCTTTAGAAAAACTGTTAAATTAATTTCGCTAGCTGTTCTTGTTCTCCAGATATAAGATTTTGCCACAAAACCAGCGCATTTTCCACACCGTGCGACCGTGGCGTGGCGGATGAGTAATGCGTATAAGTTAATTTGCGTGCGTTGTTCAACACTGACAGGCAGTCAGTCATCCGTTTTTTTTTTTTCAGCTTAAAAGCTCAAATTTTGCTAATAATTTGTAAATTTAAGTGAATTACCATTTCCAAGCGTGTAAGCAATTTTTATTAAGCTTCCTGTTGCAGAGCACTTGGCATTCATCATACGCCGCGTAGCACAGCGTTAGTTAAGGCAATAAGTGTGGTAATAAAAATACCACACAGCCAGACAGAGAAAATACGGTGTGAAATGCCATGAAGTTCAGTGTTCAGTGCCTGCCGGGTGTAATGGCGAGGTGATTACACAAATAAACCTCAATGCACATCGACGTGCATACATTTGTTTGGAGAAATGTTCAAGCGTTTGTGACCACAATATAAAAGTTTACTTGTAATTCACATTTTTTTTTGTTTTTGTGCGACTATATGTACAAACTTTTTATCTATACACATATGAATGTATTTTATTGGTGCGTTTATTTTTATTCTTCTTGCTATGCATCACCTCCGCCGAACGTTAAGCTAAAACGTCAACAATTCGCTAAGCCAAGCAAAGCAGCTACGCTCAACTGCAATTTATGTTCTATCCAAGTAGTTGCAGTGATTTCAGTTTTTACGAGCGTTTTGAACGTTTAGTTCATAAAAAAGCATAAGCGTTTGGTTCACACATCAAATAGAGGTGTAAAAGCTTAAACTTCAGCGTTCTATTGACCTGCGTTGTTAGATTTAGGTTAGGTTAATGTTTTCTTAAGCTGGGGCATACTTAGGCCACAGGCATGGGTCCTTTGTGACATGACTGCAAATGGTCGTTGCTAAGCTCATCTCCATTGCCGACTGCTCCCTTAATAATTAACGGCTACCTCTACCAGGAAGGCAGGGATCTGGTAACCTAAAATTCAAGTTGATAGAAAGTCCCAAGCAAAATATTGTCCCTCAACCCTGACGTTATGATACGACCTATGAGAGACCAAGTTTAAAAATCGAATAAAAACTTGTAGGGTGAAGTGAAGACTTGCCAAAGGGAAGTAAATACTGTTCAAATACCGAGAATTAAAATAATTTTCAAAAATAGCTCGAAACTGCATACCAAGAAGCCAAGAATCCGAAACCTTTAATAGTTCAAGTATTTACCAAGGTCCAGTCTTGGGCTCCTGAGGTCTTGTATCCACTGTTGTCAGTCCTAAAAATCTTTCGAATTGTCGGATAGAGATAATCGGATGTGGGGTTATCGATGATTTAATGGAAGGCAAGTAGAGACATTCCGTAAGAAGGTGTGCTATCTTCATAAAGGTGCAAATTAGTGGTCCACAAACTTCTACTACGAATAAAAGATGGGAAGTTAACTAAGGAATGAAATCTAAAATTGGACGAGGAGGGTTAGGCTTCATGTAGATATCAGCAAGACGGATGTAGTACTTTCTATTCTCTAATATTTACAAGGCACCGCCTTAAGTTCTCCATAAACTAGGCAATGTAAAGCCTACTGCTAAATCGTCCTGAACATATATACATACATAGATGAAAAGGCAGGAAAATAAATTTCGATGGAAACGATTTCGGTCGAATTCCAAAAAAAACTTCACGAATTACGTCCATGGAAATGCTTTATCTTTACAAGATATGCAAGTTGGGAAATAATAAACTTGCATTTTTAATAATATTTATCTAAATAATTTCTGAATAAAAACGAGTTTCTCCTTTCCAAATGACGCTTTCGCATTTACAACTGGAAATGGTGTAGTTGTGGTATTTATTGCCATCTCACATTTTAGATGTAGTGCAGATTAAAACAAATCTTTTTAACCATAAAATATTGCTCTCTAATTGTTGAACCGAAAGAAAGTATTAGTTTTAAAAATTTTAAAGAAGTTTGAAATTTTTTTTTTCAATTTTAATACCACAAAATTTCACACAACAACGCCAACGCGTGTACTTACGTACATACAAAAACTCAAAACTTCCCAGTGGGTAAATGTTTGCACTTTCGAAAATGCATTTTCCCCTTGACGATGTCCTTAAAAAGTAAGGCATTCAATTTTGCATTACCTAGTAAATTCATATTAAATTTCGTGGGAATTTTTGGATACATTAGAATTTTAATTGCATACATATTAGTATAGTAATTGAATCTAAACCTCATAAAAAATGCATTAAATTATTTATTACGCATGTAAAGCATTACTACTTTTCCCACTGGGTTACTCCAACTAACCCTACATAATATGGATGTTCTCAGATACATACTATGTGTGCAAGCAAGTATGTAGATATTTGCTCTACACAAATTCGCTCAAAGTTACATCGAAATACTTGTGGTTTCCCTTTTTATAATGAACTTACTATTTTATTTTACACTCGTTGGCAGAATGGACGAAAGGGCGAAGGAATTTATTTTTGACAAACACTTGTTGGCTATTTTCGAATTACTGAGAATTTCGATCACAAATACACCTCCACATATGTATGTATGTAAGTATGTGTGTATTTACATAGCTTATTCAACGCTAGGAATGAATGAATGAAGAAGGTGTTGAGTGCCGGTGACTGGCACATTTATACATACAAACATGCATATTGCTGTGCATGTGCGTACACATAACCATATTTACTGTAAACTTTGACGAAATAACCAAATTGAAAAATCCTTGAACAAACTAATTTATCTTTTACGGTTGCAAGTGACGCGGTAAGTCCGGTAAACCAATATACGCAGCATTTACATGGCCACACACTTGTAAGTACGAGAGCACACCGGATATTCATATCCAGGCATGGAAGCGTTTGCAAATAAACCCATTCATGCTAATACATACATATTTGTGCACATTAGGCATATGACTTTTTTCCAAAAATCAAATATACTTATGAGGAGAGGATGGGAAATATGAAAAACCAAAAAAAGAAAAATTGTCCAAATTTGGTACAAAAAGTTCCCGCCGAGAAAAGAAAAATGTAATGGAAAATAACATAAATAAATCCATACACACGTAAATTATGACTGCGATCAAAAATTGATTTCTAAATTTTTTTTTTTATTCCGTCGACTTGGAATTTTCCATATACATACGTACATATATACAGAATTGCTGAAGAAGCATATTATTTTATATTAAAAAGTCAAGTCAAGAGAATTCAAAAAATTTAGAATCTAATTTTTCTAATTTTATTTCAATAAAAGAAAAGTTTGCTAAGTCTAGAAGAGATACCGAAAATGCGATAAAGCCAAAATAATTCGAAAGTTTTTAATACAGATCGATGCCTTTTGTTCCGTATCGAGTTTTGCTTTGCTTTATTTATGCGAAATGTTGTATTAAAAATTTTTCGAAATACTTGAAAGATATGACTACAAGAAGTTTTTTCCTCAATTGCAAAATTTGTAAAGATGGACTTAGCAATTTTTCACTTTAAGCTAGCAATATGCTTTATTTTTCCTGTACACATCTTTTCACTGAGTTTAAGAAATTTCGACAAAAACGTTGTTGCTTTGTTTTTTTTTTGCATCATTCCTCATCCTCTCCTCATGGGTATATTGAATTTTAGAAAAAAAAAACTCATATACCTAATGTATCCTTTAGCTTTATCTCTCTCTCTCTCTCTCCTCTGCATCAAAATTGAACTTTTGAGCAAATCAATACAACCAAGCCACCAAGTAAGAGGAGCAATCATGTGCCAGCGTAGCTATGAGTTTTGTGTGTTAACGGTACGTTCCATTGCTGCTGTTGTTATTTTGTTGCAAATATCTATACGAGTATGTAGTTTTGCCTTTTTCATGTTCACCTTTCGGCTCGTGGCTAGGAACGGGACATGCTTGACTAACCCGAACTGAGTGAGGCGCTCTAATCAAGCGTAATAAATATTTTTGCTCTGTTATTTAGCTAATAGTACCAGAATGTATGTGTATGTATGTACAAAATATTAGGTTGGTTGCCCTACAAACAAATAAGTTTCTCTCACCAACAAACAATCCCCTCCTTTCCCTTAATACGAAAGCTTATTTTGAAAGGAGTTTGTGGCCATAAACATTTTCGTTCTTGGCGGGACCTTAAAATAGCCAAAACTGAAATAATTATTTTATAATTTTCTGTATTAATGTTTCGGTTTTTCGACTCTTGAAAATATATTTTTAAGTACTAAACATCATTCTAAAATAAAAAATAAAAATGAATAAATAAACCAAAAGTTGCCGCGATTCGAAATGGCTATTTTGACCGGACTAAATATAAATATTGATATCAGACATCGTTGTCACTCATACGCTATGGTGTGCGAGTAACTTATATTGAAAACAATTTGACGGACCACTCCGCTTTTTACAAAATTGGTGACCGGCCCTAAAAAGTCGGACTTGTCGCAATTGATAACAGTTACAAGAAACCCGGTTCTATTTTTTAAATTACCAAAATTGGTAACCGGTACAAAAAACCCGGGTTTTTCGATTACTAATAATCGGTACAAGAAAACACAAGCATCCACCGTCATTTTATATGAGTTTTTCGTTTTTTTTTTACCTGTATCTGAACGCGTCGTTTATTCGTTCAACTTCATCAACCAAAGTTAGAGGGGTTTGTCATTAGTTTATGACGATAGAGCTATTTCCAAATGCATTCGGTTACAAGTAGCCGGACATTTAAGCCCAAGAGGTACGAAGTGACTTATGCCACTTTCAAAATAAAGGACTCATATTATCTGAAGCAAATTTTCAGTACTTTCTGGTGATATATCTTTAGAAGCAAAACCCCTACACGCCCCCAAAAAAAATATATTCCTGGGTGCGCCCCTGCCATGAAGTATTCTTTGTAAGAGTAAAGTGGTAACAAGTTACGACCCCGAACTCTTCTTAAGGCAATTAATTGCAAACACATTTCAGCGACCCAGCCTAATGAATGTATATGTTTTTGTACATGTTGTACCTAAACTTAAATATGTATATTTGGATGTGTATACGCTAGTATGTTATGCATTTGTTGTACACAGACTGTAAATTTATGCTTCAATGCCTGAGCGGTTTTGCTACAAGTGGTCACTTGTAGTTCGGTTATTTTGGAAAAGGGCACATGTTTGCACATGTGTATATATAAGTACTTATGTATATATGTTCGTTTATAAATACTTACAAATATGTACACTTTTGTGTGTGATCATTAACATGGAAATGTACTAATGCGCTACTTATGTACGTAGTTGTGTTTAATTTTTATTTATTTGTTTTGCTAGAAATGTATCACTTAAAGCTCAACCAGCCACCGACGTAAAACCGTACGGCACGACGGCTGGCACGACCTATCTTATGGGATTCTCGTGTTAACAAAAATTCACCACACCGCATGACGGTGACGTAGCCGTTGCTTCCCTCTCTCTATCAGCAGCAATTTCATATGTTTATACGGACGACGGGTACGAAAGGGCTCTCCGTCGGTGGCTGGTTGAGCTATTGAGGTTGAAGTACAAAAACCAAAAAGAAATAATAAAAGTCAGGTATGGAACCGAACAGACAACTTTTTAGCTTATTGCCTGATAGTAAGGGAATGATATTTTGTTAGATTTTCATGAAAATCATCTCCGCTCTCTTACCAGCAATTTAAAAGGAATATGATTTTTTCATTTGCTGTCAAAGTCCATATAAAATTCAAAAAACTAAAACTGTTTTTCACTTAAATTTCTTTCGTAAAATTGGCAGCTAAAGAATAGCTCTTACAAAAAAAAATACTTTAAAATGAGTGTGGATTTACCCTTAGGAAACAAACAGAATTGAAAAGCTTTATTGAGTTATTTTTTCATATGCTTTTTCATGTCAAATCCTAAATGCCTATAAGCTAGAATTATACTAGACATGTGACACCGGGCATCCGATATATGGAAAATTAATATTTATTTATTTGCAAATCTTTAGTCAACTTGCAAATTTTAAACCAAGCTTTTCGTAAATTGAAATGTTCGCGATTCAAAGACCAATGACGTAATTTTTCATAAAAGCACGGTTTTTGCAATTTGATTGCAGTCAAATCAACTACATAAATAGAATTGGATTCTCTGCTCAACCGCTACTCAAATCAAATTTTACCCACAGCTGCTGGTGTACGATAAATACGTACTCCTATAATAAATACGTATTTGTTAAGCTTCGCCTATTGCACCGCCTCTACCTCTCTCTCGCTCACGCCTCTCATCAACTTTCCACGCCAACAACAGCACTGTACTCCTCCGCCCACCTGCTGTTCAATCAAAGGGCTTTGCGCAATCAACTTTGCGATTTGCAGTGAAGCATAAATTTGTAAACTTTATGATTTATTGGTAGAAGTGATTAGTTTTACTTTCAGTGCGGCGGCAGCCAACTCTGTCGCTCCTCCGCCTCCTGCCAATCAATTTTTACTGTAGCTTTGGAAACTCTAAGAGCATACTTCAAAGTTCTCAAATTCGATTGAAAGTATTTTACTTATACATGTATGTATGTATGTATGTATGTATGTATATGTATTATTGTATGCAGTTATTGTAAGTAGTTCCTTGGGTTTCGCCTGGTAGGCGTGATTGCTGCAAAGCCGTCAAACTTCTCCGCCTCACTGGTTAAATTATTGAAGTGGAAGTTTATTTAGTGTGACAGATCCTATCCGGAAGGCGGTTCAATTATTTCAGTGCTGTTAGAAAAGCTGTCTATATGGATTATTATTTTTTTTTATGAAAAGTTTTGGACTAACACCGATTATTTGTACAACGCTGAAGGCGGTTTGCACACTTTTGCTATTAAATATTTGAAGTATGTAAAACTCGAAAAGGCGTCCTTTTACTTGACAGCCACACCACCACACACACACATGTGCATTTTAGATTTCGATAGGAACGTCAACAAAGAATTTTTACTTCAAAATAAAATTATTTAACGCGTTTTTAATGTCTTTCATACTTTTAATGCAATAAATTATTGCAATGCCATTCATTTAAAAATTTTAATGTTAATGCAAAACAGAAAATGATTAGCAATATTTCTTCGAAATTAATACTTTCATTTTTTCGTTTACATTGAATTTCAAAAATTAATGCATACATTTTTTGCACTAACATTAAAATGCTATGCATTAAAAACTTAATGCATTTTTCACAGCTCTGACATATATGACCCATATTGACTGCTTTGTTTACCAAAAAAAAAAAGCATATGTGTCTGTTTTATTTTCCTCCGCCTAATTTTTCCAAAAGCGAGAACATTCCCGTTTGAAAAGTATTTATCCTGGCTTAAGCAAATGTACATATCGAGCCCTTACCGCCTAAATAACGTAAGCTACATTTTTTTTTAAATTTTCTTTTTGATGCAGAAATATTCCTAGAGCATCTAGATACATTTCTGCATCAAAAAGAAAATTTTGAAAAAAATGTCGCTTACGTTATTTTGGCGGTTCGGGCTCGATATGTTTCTGTAGCTAAGCCAGTACAGTATAAGTATTAATAATGAAATTATTGTAATACATACAGACATGGTGGATTTGGGATCAACTATGATCAATTTTTGTGTGTTGCATAATTGAAGGGTTCCTATAATTTTTATATTTTATTGTTTTTAAGTTTTCTCTTTAGCTTGCTTCTTGCTTTCCAAGCCAACTACAGCAACCCCTCAATGTATGTATTTATATTAGTGGTATTCACCAAAGTGAGCAAGTGGCCTGACAGTCTGGCAAAAGAGCAGATCAGCTCAAGCAATGACTGTTGTCAACTGTTTGGTGAATACCACTATTGTTTTTTGATAATTGAATATATGTATGTAACATGTCTGTGCGCACACCCATATCTGTGTAAGCTTGCCCGCATGATGCAGCTCTGTTTGTGGCATGTCGCCCCGCTTGCGGTAAGTGGCAATTGGCAAAATGTATTTTCCGCTTCATTCGCTTATATTCTAATTAGTGACTGTAAGCACTTTATTATTGTAATTATAGTTGTAAGCTATGTATGTACATAAGTGAAGCATAAGTGCTGGTCATCGGTCCACTTCACATCGTTCAATTGAATTTTCCAAGTGCTTGGCCTCTAAGTTTATGTTTTGCTTATGGATTGCAAACACATACATACATATGTATACATATGTATTTATGTATACAGTCTCTACAAGTAAATGCATACATACGTATGTACATATGTATATGTAAGACAATACATAGATATGTATGTATGTATATGTACTTTAATCTTGGCCACTCAATAATTCATATCATTGGCAACCGCTTTCACCAATCACTAGTAAATCATAAATCGCTTAGGTTTTCTTCCTTTCAATCCCATAAATCATATCACTATTGTCGTGCAGCATTGTTTTTCTTTCCCGCTTATTGGCTTTAGGTATTCATACATACATACATTTTTCTCCACACTCAATCACGATCCACTATGATTGATTTCGTTTTACTTGATTTATTACAAAAACATTAAATCCTAGCAATATATACACATAAAGAACTTAAGTCAATTGGCAATTTATTACCACTTGCGTCGCGTTTTCTATTTATTTAGCCTATTACTTGAGCCACACTTATGTTTGTGTTAAAAATATTTCCAGCATTAAGATACTCACAAAAATTTAATTTTTCGGTCGAATACTACTAGTCAAAGATTTTGAATATGTGGTTTTATATCCCCCATACAATTTCAATTTAACTTTGCATGTTCGAGATAGCCAGGACTTACCGTTGAATTTAGGAATTTTTTTTTTTTTTTTTTGCTGAAGGTGTTATACATTTTCTTCCATACAAAGTGTGTTCGATAATTTTTTAAATGACAAAAACTGAGCAACAAAAACTTGCCAGAAATAAATGGCAAGTACTAGCTATTGCAAACTTGCATTTTATTAAATTCAGATTGAATGGGCTGTAAAAGTGCATACTCAAAATCTTTCTAAGAAATTTAATTAATAAGCTCGAAGCTTTTACAAAAGCTTGTTATTTTTTTAATCCTTAAGACAAAAATTTCAGCATTGACGTAACTATGTTTCGATTGTTTTTTTAATATCTCCTTCCTGGCAAACCATATCTGTAAAGGAATGTGGCAGAAATTTCGAGCAGTAGTAATATTTGCAGTAATTGCTGTAACCTGAAAAAAAAAATATTATAAATTTAAAAAACTTTTCTTTTTTTTGATTTTACTCGATATGCATAGGAATAGCAAAGATAAAATCCTTACTAAAATCATTAATAGTTTCCAGTCGTTGTGAAAGCTGCAAAATTTTTTATTTACTCTTGTAAAATTGAAGTGTTTTTTTTATTTAGAAACAGTATTTTTCGTTTTAAATATATGTATGAATAAATTTTTTGCTACCTTTGAAGCTTTTATTTTTTTTTTTTTTTTTTTTAGTGAAAAGTAATAATTTAACTAGAAAGAGTTTTTGGTGAAATGTTCTACATATATATTTATTACTTAACAATAAAATTTGTGTGGTCTCACGTACCAACATCAGTAGTTAAGAGAGTAAGTGAGCACAGTAGTTAAGGGTTAATATTGCACAAAGTGGTGCGCCTATAATTTTGACACGATGTGTATATAATTTTTGGGATATTATTAAATACGAACGAAGTTAGTCCCTCACATTTAAAAGGTTTTCGAAAAATAAATCTGTTCTAAAAATATTTATGAAGGTTCGTAAGTTTAAAGCTTTAAACACAATTTTATTAAATTCATTAATTCATTCGTCCAAACAATACAGAATATTGCTAATCGCGAAAATATGAAAAAATTATATTTACAAATAAAAATCATACATATCTGCATTGTAAACAAAATCCTTAGCCTAGACCAGAAAATGGTATTTTGTGTCAAATTAAATTGTGAAGTTTATCCCCGCAACTTTTCACATTAGTATATATGTATGTATGTATATAAATTAAGTACCATTTTAATGATATCCCTTGAGAATGTAATAATCCTCGACACTGGGAATGTCAATTACTGCAGTCACATTATTTACCATGACCCGTGTAAAGCTAACAAAATTCCAAGGCATAAAATACATATTAATGAAGTCATTGACATGCACATACTACGTATGTGCCTTTTAAAAGCTGTCTACATACATTATTATGGTAATTTTCTTGACGTTTATTTTTCGTATTATTTTTATCGTTTTTATATAGAAAGGTCTTTCTTATCTAACATTTTTGTTTCTATACAGAGTAGTTATATAACTTTATAAAAAACTAAAGCACTTAAGTTGCGATTTTTTCATTACACTGGCTTTAATGAACAACCAATCGCCTAAGTCTTTAGGAAGTAATCTACCAACTTTTGTGCAGACCTAAATTTAAAAAGAAATTGAGTTAGGGCCCTTTTTATATTAAGGTAACGTTCTGATCTTTCGTCAATTATTTGGTATGCCGTGGCGTATACGTAATATGTTTCAGGTATTCACGTTTTATTCGAGAATATTTTTCGAACGAATTTTACCACAAAATACGTAAAAATTGGGTTATAGCTGTGTCTTATAATTTTATTTATTTTTGTCTAGAAGCTATCCTACAACCTAGAAAAGGTGACTGTCAGGTGGTTGCCTATGCTGGCAACGTACATGCAATTTTCTTGCGTAAACTTTTATAGAATTCAAGTCCTTGGTTCCCATAATGGGAAGCAACGAAGAGATCAAAAGAGACAAGAAAACTTGAAAAATTTTGACGGTACGTATGAATATTTACTTTTCCCATCTCTTCTCACCTCCTTCGTCAACGAACGAGCAGACTTGAAAGGAAGACTTCATTTGACGTGTCTGAAAGGGGACTTAGAGGGAACTTCTTAGTCACAAAGTATGGACTTATGTTAAGGTAACAGGAATCGGTTGCAAAGTAAGTTTCGACCTACGACTTCAGTGTTAACCTAAATAAGACGGAGCTTGCCCTTTTTACAAGGTGATGTAACAGCTCAACTTTTCGCCTACCTCAATGGACCGCCATTTGAACTTTCCTGGAAACTGCACATCGAGGAAAGCTTAATGGAGACGTCGGTAGTCTTTTTCTATTGCAGATAAGCTGTTAGAAGGCAATGGAGCCTTTCTGTGATATCAAATTCAACTAGTTCCAGTGTATGGCAAGCAAGTTGAGAGAGTGCAAATATAGGCACTTCGGTACTCTAAGAAACATCGAATTGATTCCCACATCTTAACCAGTGAGAACAGCGTGGGTTCTACTAGGTATCCATGGTCCTTTGAACTCATTCACGGACGGATCGCATCTGCTAAGAGAAGGCTAAACGAAGTCACCTATTCATACGAGCTGTCCCTTAACCTCAAATTTGGGCTCCCGGACAACTGTAGTGTTCGGAAGAAAGGAAGTAAGAAGGTAAATCCTACTACCCTAAAAGCTAGTTAGCGGTCCGTCATAGCTATTTTGGCAGGTCTCGGTTATATCGCAGGGCCTACGGGTTACCAAGGCAGAACAATCTTTAAAGATTTCCGTCGAGTAAGCAAGTGTTGTGCGATTCCACTGAAGCAGTTGTAGTCTGCTTCTGGACAAATGGTGTTTTAATCACTACATCGAAGGCTGGGCTAAAACCTTGTCTGATCAATATAGATACGGTGAGGCACGACATCATTTCAAGCTTTTATTGCAGCAGCTGTATGTAGGATGATAAGTTGGTAATATCTCAGCATTTGTTACTCAGCTGCCCAGCTCTCACAAGCTAAGGCCTAGAAACCTTGGCTTTTACTTTCTTCACACATTCCATCAGATTTTTGCAAAGGAGAACCTTACGACTTAAGGGGGGTAGCCATTCTGACCTAACCTGCAATTTACCTAACCTGTTGGGATTCAAATATTTTTTTTTTTTGCAAACAAATCAGAAGTAACATTAATATTAACTGTACCTATGAAGTATTCAAAGCATCATAAAGTATTTAATCTATAAGTTTTATTTCGCACTTCTTCTACAATGCTTTCAATACTCAAAGGAGTATGAACAATTCAATTCCAATGAATGTCTTTGCCTTCACTTGCTCTCAAACCATTTGATTGCTTCCAATTGATTTCTCCAGCGTATTCACTTTAAAATTTCATATCATTGCAGGACATTGATTACGATGGTTTTCGCCGCTTTCTTGATGCATTTCTCGACTGCGAGACACCAGTCGATTTGGCCAAACATCTTTTTGTTTCCTTCCTCAAGCCGAATGTCACACAGTCCCAGCTGCATGGCAAGGCGCTCAATCAAATGGCAGCTATCAGCAGTACGACGGCTTGTGCGGCTGTCACATCGCATACAAAGGGTAAGAAGAAGATGGTAGATATAAAATAAAAACGGAAAGAGATGAGGAAGAGGAAAATCGAAAGCAAGCAAAATAAAAGCGAAAGTTCAAGCAGTTGCTTTCCTTTTTCCTCTTTCTGTGCTGCAGCTGTCGCTGGTGACGCTTTCAATTTCTAGCATTTTATTCAATTTAACATTTAATCGTTTTCATTTATGCTCTTCTTCTTATTCTTGTTCTTCTTCATTTTGGTTTGCTGCACTTCCAATCAAGGCTCCATTCCAAATATAAATAGCATAGCTGAAATTGCAGCGCCGCCAGCTAGCGAATCACGTAATACCTTCGTGGAGAAGATTCATGGCATCACCGACAAGCTGCATTCGTTGAGTGGCCATTTGACACATGATCCCAGCAAAACGGGTGAGTAGAACAAAAGAATAAATATCTATGTAAAAATGTAGTGAGAAGACGAGGGGCAGGGAAAGGAGCGCTGTGTAGAAAGCCATGAGCTATCGGAGCACTTCAATTGTGATTGGCAATAACGAGATTTCGGAATTTTGATTCTATTGCAACTCAATTTAATTTATTTTGTACTTATATATATAAATGTAGGTGCATTAGGCCACGTCAAAAAAATAAATAAAAATCCTGCGATGCGAGCGGAGTAAGTTTCAAAATTTTAGCATTTGGTATAGTAATGATTCCCCAGGAATCTCCCCTCTCTAGGATAATTGTAAAAGGCCCCGCGAAGAAAAGGAATTCTTTCATTTTGAGGTCAATATAATTTCGTAAGAGCAATGAAAACGCTCGAAGCTATAAGAATACATACCATTTAAGTATTATGCGGGCTCAGATTCTTTAAATTCCAAAATTATCCTTTTTAATCGATTGGCCTGTTTGGGTTAAATTTAGTATATACCAAAATTTTTTTTTTTAATTCGTGGGTTATCATTACTATACCAAATGCCAAAAAATTGAGTCTCATTCCGGTCGAATTGCAAAAAGACATATTTTTTTTTTGACTCGGTCTAATGTGCATGCATACATGTATGCATGTATACACATGCATATAAAATCGAGTTTATTGCAAATTAATATTTGCTCTCTTTCTGCTTTATTTTTTTTCAGGTAGCGTACATCCCATGGTCACTGTTACGCCCAGTCCACTTGCCAGCGGCCCATCGATATTCCAAAGCAGCGCTGCGGCGCGTCGTTCCGTCGATTCGAGTCCATCACATTCGCAAGCGAATCACTCGCAGATGTCACGCAACTCATCAAAGAAAAGCAGCAATTCGGTTAATTGTAAAATCGATAGTGAGTATAATTGTCGAGCTTTAAATATATATTTATACATATAGGTATATGTATGTATGTATATACATATGTTCATTAGATTGGGTCGCGAAAAAAAGTTTCCAATTACCATTCCTAGTTTGAAAGCTTCCTTTGAGATAATTTTTGGATCATAAAAATTTTCGTCCTTCGTGAGTTCTAAAAATTAATAAAAGAATTATGAAGAAAACTCGATTTTTGCAATTTAATGGCTCCCGAAAGACGAAAATTTTTTTGACCCTAAAAATCTCTCAAGGTAAGCCATCAAACTTGTGGGGTAATTGCAGTTTTTTTTCTGTCGTATGTAGACCGACCCGGTCTAGTGTACATGTGGGTATGTGCGCATGTATATATATAAACTGTGAGTTGATATCAATATATTGTATGTGCTACCTAAATACATACTGTGTGTATGCTACAGAGTGGTTGCAGTGAACTGCACGGGTGTGAGGTTAAATGATTGCTGTGTATTTTTAAAATCGAAAACTGCTATATTATTGCCAGTCTTTAAAATTTGACAAGGCATAAATAATTACTAGACACTGAAGACTAGATAAAAATTACTACTGACTAGTAGCTAGTGACCATGACTCAATAATACAAGGTTCGATAAACTGACAGTTGTCTCTCTCGCACCGCTCCCTTAGCTGTGGCACCGTGCTGCTTCTGATACAGAGTAGCTTTGGTGTGAAATAGAAGTATGAGCGTTTATGCAATATGTTTATTTGTATATGCATATGAAGCATATTTAACTGGTGAAAACATAAACTGTTTTTAAATTGGATGTTTACATCAATCTCACAGTAGTCTTATTTTAATTATGAACCATTTGGCAGTTTTTATACAGCTAAATAGCACATAAATTACGTAATTCACATAGATACATCAATATTACGTTCAACATTTCGTTTAAAATGCCAGATTTCCTGCAAATACATTAGAATTTACAAAAGGAATTTCACTACTAATTGCCTACTTTGCGTACTTTTCTACTACCATTTTCGCACCAAGAGATTTCATTCCTCCCCTTTTCTCCGTCCTTCGTAAATGCAACCTTTTGTAAGGGAGTGTCAAACCGCAGCTGTCAATAATTATCTAACCTTGTAATATTGAATCATGGCTAGTGACTAAAGACTACTTTCTATTGGCTACCCATTAATAACTACTGACACTGGATCACAAATTTTAATTTGGTTTTTGTTCTCCAGACGCCAATATCCAAATTGTATGTATAAACGCCCGATGATTCCGAAAATCGTGTTGATTTTTTATTCTACGGACACGTTTTCGAGACATTTTCAATTTACCGTCTTACATCTCATCAACCAATTTAACAAACTGAAAATGGAATACGACAAATGAAAGCTAAAAAAAAAATTCCTTAAACCGTCTATACATCACTTCCCGATAAGACTGAATGATATTCCAGTTTTATTTTGTTGAAAATGTATCGTTTCTCATGCGCCATGTACACCTAAGCAGCACTCTTTTATGCTCATATTTCATACAAAAAATCTTTGCGCATTTTCATTTGACCACTCATTATTTCTTTATTTATCCATCGATTTTCTTCATAAGTAAGTTGATTTTTGAGAGTTGACGAAGGTGTTGACTGATTCTCGATGAATGCCCTGTCTATAAGAGACCACATTTGTACGGTCAGCCTGGTGCAGCGGATGGTGCATTCTCATTCACAAGACAGTCGACTCTACATTCTCGAGTTTTCCCCGCCAAAACATAAAATATTGTCAAGATCAGTAGGTGTGAATTTTTCACAATTTTTCTTGCTTTTAAGTATTTGTAATCCAAAATACTTCGAACTTATTTTGCCTTACCGATTTCTTAATTAAAGCTATACCTATTTCAAATAACTCGAGAAATGGCTTTCGAAGGAAGGCGAATAATCGAACACCCTAATAACTAACCTTTATTTGTTTTTATTATTTTTTATAAATTTTTTTACAAAAACCAATGTTTTTACAAATGTTTAGATGAATAAGTATTTAAAAGTGCAGGTTATGTTACTTGCGAAAAAAAATCGATAAAACAAAATTTTTGTCTAACTAAGTTTTAAAATTAAAAAAAAAAAATGTTCATGCTTTTTGCATCACTCTTTAAAATTCTACTACCTTCTTCTCCTCTTTCTTTCTACGCCTGCAAATGTCACAATTGCCAAACTACAGTTCAAAATCAGCAGTTTGTATTTTCATATCATTTCAAATTTTATTTTTTATTATGAAATAAATTTTTGAGATCTTCAATCGAACAAATGCATTCGAATAAACCGCTATTTAGCAAATTCAATTTCGGCAGCTGCTTTGATACGCCCTTTACGAGAGCACGCTATAATGAATCAACAGCAGCGGCAACAGCAACAACGACAACAGAAACAGCAACGACCACCACCACCACCTCAACACAGTCAACGAAGCCACAACCACGTAACTGTGTGCATGCCCGACTGGGCACTTTCTGCGAACCCGTCAAGTTGAATGTCTATGACATACTCAAAATCAATGAGTACTCCGCTTATATTGGACTTGGCGCCTTTCATTCCGGCGTCGAACTCTATGGCACTGAATTCGCCTATGGCGGCCATCAATTTCCATTTACGGGTATCTTTGAAATGTTGCCACGTGACCATGCGGATTTGGGTACGAATTTTCAATTTCGCCAGACCGTCAATCTCGGATGCACCCAATTCACATGTCAGCAGGTGTATGAGATAGTCGAAGAGTTGGGTCAGAAGTTTACTGGCAGTTCATATCATTTGATCAATAATAATTGCAATCATTTCTGTGACTATTTGGCGCGATTTCTTTGTGGCAAAGCAATACCCGGCTGGGTGAATCGATTGGCAACCATTAGCGGTTATGTGCCATTCTTACAACGCATCCTACCGCGTGACTGGTTGACGCCGAGAACAACGCTACGTGAAAGTGTGACTGTTATGGAGAATAGCAATTCCACTTCGTATGCCAATGTGATTAATAGAGAGAAATAAAATGAGTGTGTGCAGAAGAAAGAGAAAGTTTAAAAAAGGGGGACTACTTGTTGAGCGATGATTTTCTTAAATGAAATGTGCAAAGATTTTGTGCTAAGTTGGGTTACCTTAATGTTAAGCATTTGGGGCGGCATAACGCCAAAAACCAGGTGGGTCTCCAAACCAAGTTTGACAAGGCATGACAGAAATTCGTTCCAAAATACATAAATCAAGTTAAAATGAAGCTTGAAAAGACTTTTAGCCCGTTTATGTCCTTTCTATGAATTTATGCTTAGAAGTATTTGTTAAGGCTAGCATCTTATCGACTTTAGTATGCTATACTATACCTTATAAGTGGGTCAAGCGTCCACTACTTTTAATTTGATAAATTTCACCACATTTCTGTACATGTCAGTAAAATGTTTTCAGTATTTTACGCGGAAATTTTGCCAACTGTCTTTTAACTAATCACAGGCTTTCGAAGGACAAAACTCTCGCAAAATAATTGTCAATTCTGGCAACTATTTTCAAAGCTATTTTATGCTTTTCGAAAGACTAATTGAAATACCCGCCAACGATGAGGTCTTAAGGCCGTGTCGTACGATTGGACATTTGCCCAATATTTGGTACAAATCGTATCCCAATAGTCTGAATGCACGAATATTTTTCTTTTTCCCAATCATGAAAAAAAGTTCTAATTTTTCAATAGAAGTTCGCTGCGATTGCTACAATTCGTGTGACTAAAAAAAAATGTCCCAATTTTTTATATTTTATTTTATTTTGTTTTGTACAATTAGCCCAATATAAAAATTTACAAATCAGTACAAATGTACCAATCGTGTGACATTGCCTTTAGCTTTATTCTGTTTGCCACTTAGCAAAATGTTTTGTAAAAATTAAATTAAACTTTAAAAATATATTTTTTCTATTTAAAACAATAAAAACTAAAAATTTAAAGTAAATTAAACTAAAAAAGAAAAAAATTATATTATAAATAATAACAATTTTTTACATTAATGATATCAAAAAAATATGTTTCTCGCCAAAAAAATAACAGGATAAAATTTAATAAACAGATGAAAACGAAAATATTTCCTAAAAATGTGAGGAAATTAAAGAAATTAAGATAAAATTAAATTTAAAAAAAAAGAATAAAATATTTTCCTATAAATTATAAGATTTAGAAAAAATATTTTCCTTTTCAAAACAACAAAATCTAAATGTTAAAGACAATTAAATAAAAAAAGAAACGAACTTAATTGAAATAAAACAAAATTACTTCCTAAAATGAAATGAGTTTAAATAAAAAAACTACAATTAAAAAAGGCAAAAAATTTTACAAAACAAAAATCTGAGTCTTAAAAATATTATGAAACTGAAAAGAAAACCATTTTAAAATAATAAGATCGAAATATTTAAAGAAGATCAAATTAAGAAAAAAATTTAAGAAATTAATAAAATAAGTTTCTATAAATTAAGTGATATTAAGAACATATAATTCTTAAAAAAAATGGATTTAAAAATTAAATAAAAAGTGAAAAAATTTGCAAATAAAAAAATGTTATAAAAAAAATAATAAAAGTTCCAAAAAATTAAATGTATTTGACTAAAAATAGTTTTCTTTATACAACAATAAAATCTGAAAATTAAGATCAGTTAAAATTAAAAAAGGGAAAAAATGAAATCAGTTTCTGCAAATTAAATTGGACAAAATATTATTTTTCACTTTAAAACAGTGAAATTTAAAAATTAAAAAATTAACTACGAAAGAAAATAATGAGATTAAAAAAGGACAAATTCATAAAATAAGTTTATAATAATTAGATAAAATTAATAGAATATAATTTATCTTTTTAAAAAATTAAATATAAAAATTAAAAAAATTTAAGTAAAATTATTTAAAAAAGTCCGCTATCAGAGGATTTGAACCTCGGAATTCCCAAATGGAACGCCAGTGCTTTATCACTCGGTGAGCAAAATGCTATATGTACATACTCTTCATTTTTAACATGCTCAAGTGCTTTCTGTCAAAAGAACTTTTCGCCATGAAAGTTGGCAAGGGACCTTTTTCTGTAAGACTTTCATGCCATAACTACTAAGCCAAACATTTCTAAAATAAATCTGCAGCGCATTCTTCGGGTCATTCTCGGTTTACAGAGCCTCAGCAATTTCCGTGTTTTTCGATCATCCTAAAGTAAATGTAATACTGGCCTTAGTCATAGTCTACCTCTTATTAGTAGCTGTTCCATCCAGCTCGGCTTGTTAGGACAGGAATCTTGGAAGGTCTTATATGCTTGGCCTTTAATCCTGAAATTTTGTCTCGCACTCTTTCCTAGCGCACTATTTAGTATGCTACCATATAAACCGTTTCCAGACCGCTACTCGCCTTTCATACCTCTTAAACGCCTCCATTTACATTTCTTCTTTTTCGCATTATTTTACACATTATCTATCATTGCGCTCCTATGTACATACATATATCCATACAAACTCATACATATACTAGATACTACTTCTGCATATCGACACATGTTTTCATCAGTTCATTGCTGTGCGCAAATCGTAATATGAGCACCTACACACATCCGCTATCGATTTTAGCTTTTACTTGAATTTCCTTTTTCCTGCGTAAATACTTCCTGGAATTCAGGCCGGTATCTACTTACTTACAAACTTACTATGGTTGGGGCCAAAAGCAATTTGAAACAAAAAAAAGTATGTATGTAATTTAGTTTGCTTGTTTGCGCTTCTATGTATAGATTCATAAGAGGCTTGTAAACTTTGTGACTTCTTACTTAGTTGGTGGCAAATTATAAAGGGTGTCTCAATCACACTGAAAAAGGAAAAATAAATAAATAAATAAATAAAGATTGAACGTGGTCGATAGTAAATCGAGAAAAATATTACATAGTTTCTAGAAGAAGAGAAATCACCGAGGAAATTATCGTTGGTATTTGATTTTTTTGTAAAGTAAAATTCTTATTAATTTTATTTATAAGGCAGTGTCATACGATTGAGATTTTGCCCAAAATTTGGTGCAAATTGTATCCCAATAGTGTGAATTCACGAATATTTTTCTTTATCCCAATTACGAAAAACAATTTTTTGAAATTTTTCAGTAGCACTTCGCGCTATTGTAAAAATCGTGTGACTACAAAAAAGTCGTCATCCCAATTTTTTTAATTTTGTACCAATAGCCCAATATAAAAAATGTACAAATCTGTACAAATATACCAATCGTGTAACATTGCCTATGCAAATATTTTTGTATTAGAATTAGTTAAAAATTATAGCCACACTTTGTTGATTTCGGATCTAATGGGACACCTTGTGTCCAACTGCAGATAATGAAATCACGAAGTGAAATGGAATATAAATAGATACTCAGCAAATTTTGCCATCAGTGACATGCCCTGCCTTATACATACCCCTCCCTTTGCTTTCTTTTCTTTAAGTAACCAGCTGTGTTTTGAAGTTTTCCATCAAAAAAATATGCATGTAACAGATTTGTACATGTAATGCATGTGCATTAGACTGCATCACCAAAAAAAATTGTGGTTTTTCGGCCGGGATTACAAAGCCTTTTATATTTTAACACGTCCACCAAAATATTTCGGAAAAATATTAAGAATTACGAGAGCTGGACCGATTTGAAAATATCTCCAAAAATGGATTTTTTATGAATAAAAATAGTTTCTTATTACGATTCCGTTCAACATTTTGTAAAAATATTTTTATGCAAATTTTTTAAGCTTAAAATGTTTTGTCATTTGAGGGGAATTTTTTCGAAAAAAATGTTTAGGAAACTATTTTTATTCATAAAAAAAAACCCCATTTTTGAAGGTTTTTCAAATCGGTGCAGCTCACGTAAATCTTAATATTTTTCCGTAATATTTTGGTGAACGTCTTAAAATATAATAGATTTTATTATTCCAATGGAAACACAATACCGATTTTTTTTTTTTTTTGGTATGGGTAGTCATGCAGTCTAATGTGCTACAAAAATTCATTAACGAAATTAAAATAATGAGATTTTGAGAGATATTTTTTTATATTTTTCTGAAATATTTTAGAGGAAGTCTTAAAATATGTACAATAAATTTTATAATTACGGTGAAAAAAACTCTACTCTTTTTGGTGAGGCACCCTAACATACATATGTATTTGTTTACCAAGTTCAGGCATTAACACTTCGGACGACTTCCTGGTTTCCTTTGCCTATTATCAGTTACATACATACGTGTGTCATTAGAAGATATATTTACATGCCATTAGTGGGGCATTCGAAAGTGATGATGGGAAATGTGACACGAAGCAGAAGGTTTACTGAAGACAGCATAATGAGAAAAGTATTTTGAGAAAGTAATTTAGCACATTTAGCTTACAACTTTTGGCACAAAAAAACATGCAAATGTACATAATTGACAACAGATCGAACTACATACTTACATAGATACATATGTAGATATCTCCGAACTAGCGCAGATGAAGACAAGATTGTTTCTGGATGTATCTCAACTCGTTGTTGTAAACTATCTTTTATAACATGGAGGAACGTCTTACGTAGTAACAATCATTCTCAATTGCCGAATATTAAGACATATGCTGAACTAGCTAAAGAGAAAAAGACAATAAATAAGAAAGTGAAATAGACAATAAGTAATTCTTGTATAAGCCTCGATTTTCGCAGCCGTCATATAGATTTCTTAGTCTGTTGTAATTACATATCGCTCAATTTTTCAATAGCATCTTAATCCAAAAAATACAGATATTGAGCTTAGGTTGTGGAAAAATTTCCTAGATGCATCGATTACATTTTTACTACGAAAGTATATGTAAAATCAAAACTTAAAAAATTGAAGAGAGCGGTATGTATTTAAGTATATTTTTATAAAATAAATTTCACACGTATTTTTTGCAACCCATTCCAGAGAAGCCTCCGTTGAGGCAAGGCGCGAGGGTTGCACTACCCTTTCCGGGCGCAAATAGTAAATGTTGTACGATGTACATTAGGGTGAGCAAAAATAACTAACCTCTCGTATATATGGCCTTAAAAGGATCTATTTACTCTGAAGAAAATCTCCAATTTGGAAAAATGTTTACACATTTCTTATCAATGCAAAGCCTTAAAACTGCAAAGTCCTGCTTTTTCGACTTTCATAGCCCGCAAGTAAACTAATTTTTGAGTATAGACAAGCAGCTTTAGAGAATTTAATGCCCTACAATAGTATGCCTAGTACAAATTTTTATCCCAAATGGTTCAATAGTTATAACATTTTTAATAAAAAAAAATTGTACATGTTATTTAAATACATGGAAAATTTCAAATGTCTATCGACACCTTTTAAAATTTTTTCAGTAAATAGGTCCTTTTAAGGCCACAAATTCGGTAGATTCGTTATTTTGGCTCAACATAATGTACATATTTTCAAATTTTAATCAGAAAAGCATCAACCTAAAAGATCGTCAAAATCAGTTCATAAAAAGGAAAGCGCAAATGTTAAAAACTCTAATTTAATGTAATTCGGTAGTAGTATTACGCTGGTCCTTAATATATTAGCAACTAAATTTTGCGAGGGGCATCCCCTTATTTTATTCTACGTAAAATGTAAAGACAGCCACGAAATTTGCAAAATTTTAAATAAATGTTTAGAGGTCCGTTCCAGAGTTTGGAAAAAAAAATATTGTTTTATTGTTTGAAATCTGATAAATTCAACATATTATTGAAACTTATGTATACATATAAATTCATAAACTCGCTGAGTTATAGCGGGTCAAATTCAAAACTTTGTCGAATTTTGTGTTTTTAAATTTCAAAATTTTCGTAGATTTCTTTATTCCGTACGTACATAGAACAAAATAAAGGGGTGTGCCATGAAGTTAACATATCAAGTGAACCACCCTTGCATCTTGTCTCCGAAATTCTCTAATTTGGAAGAGTCTCTCACTTAAACGCACGCCTAATTAAACACTTTTTTTGCACTTAAATAATAAATGTTACGTATTTTGAGAGAATTTAGCAAATACATTTTCTTCTAGAATAGAGGGACGCTCTTTCTGTTAATAATTACAAAGCAGATGCATTTACAATAGCTACATACTAAATTATGTTCATGGTATATATTGGAATCGAAAGCTTCAATTTCACCAGCAACTTTAGCAAACAAAGTTTATGTCGGACATTTGCCATCGAAAAGTATTTTCATCTAAAGGCAAAGCCTGCACTTTTGACAAAATTTTCCATCCGAATAACAGATTTGCGCGCATTTCCTTGTGTTCCCTTGTCTCTATGGTTAACGTTGTTGCTGTTGGAAACTTAACTGACCATCTTTTCAAATCATAAGTTGGATTTTTGACACCAGATTATATCTTTGCCCCACGAAGCTTTTACCCTTTATATGGAAGTGATGCATAACCCTAATATAATTAGCGAAAATTCTCTACTTTATTCATGTTTGTAAAAGAGTAACAAAAATGCTGCCCCACAAAGAAATAATTTGCTTCTAACTAGCTTCTTTGCGCTTTGTGGGGCAACGAGTAAAAAGCTCATCAAGGTTATTTATCTTTTCACTCTTTTGCAACATCATTTCCATTGCATTGAATAATTTACAACACGGTCCATTTTGTTGTGGTCCCTAGTGATGGTCGGTCATTCGTTACAAGCCAGCCTATTTCGGTGCATGACCCATAAAACGTTAAACCTACAACAATTTGCGTTACCAACGAACTACATTTTTAATGAATGACAGCAACCCAACACCGTCGCGGCGCTGCAGAAGTCAAAGCAAACTTTCATTCCATAACAAACAGCCTACATTTCAAGGTTTATACCACTGCTGCCTGCTCAACTTTGGCTTAGCTTTTTGCTCGAATTAATATTTCTTGCATTTGTATGTATGTACATATGTATGCTTGTATAGAGAGATTTGTTAGTAGCCGATTGCTGTTTATTTTTCTTTTGCCATGCAAATTAATACTCCACACTCGAACTGTTATTCTTGGGTAAATATAGCGTAAAATTAATCCTGCCAATTAATTAGCAGAGAGTGAATAACAGAGAGACAGACAGTGCAACAAGCTTTGGCTAAAAGCGTTTCACGTCTGTCCGACTGACTAGCTTACTGCCTTGGGGTGCTTTCGGTTATTGCGCGCCAAGTCAAAATTGGATAGTCAGTTGAACGAAGAAAATAATTTTTTGCCCATAAGCTAATTAGAGTGGCTTGCACAAACGTTGCCAATTTACACGCAAACACTAAGAGTAAAGCAAATATGTATATGTATGTGTGTGTGTAGTAGAGTGAATGCAGGAACAAGGACGAAAGTAGTTATCTACCGACATTTTTTGCCATTCATCAACTATGCTGTTTTACGTACGTATGTACGTATGTATGTACGAAGATATTGCTGACAGGCACTTTCTCAACGTCAGTCCATCAACGCTGCTAACTGCGCCAGCTCGTGATGGCTAGAAAGTTAGAAAGTAGAAGAAGGGGATGGCAAAGAAGAAGGATGGCGTTTTTTGAGAAATTTAAGAAAATTCACTTTTGAAAACGGTTAAATTGAAATATTGCTGTGTGGCCAAATTTATCGATGGCTAAGATGCTGACTTTTGCAAATGCAGTGTGAACTTTGACAGCGAGTTTGAAGTGTTGTGGTGTTAATGTGTCGATGTGTTCTTGCTAAAGACATAATAACTACCGTTACTTGGTGAAAGGTGTGTAGCAGGTGTAAACACTTATCGAATTAATGCGATTAAGTTGACAAGCAACTAACTAAGGTACTTTCGAAAGTGTTCTAATTACTTGCTGACATTTTGACGCAAAACCAATTTCTTTGCAATGTGAAAACTTTAGTTAGGGAGAACACGTGAAACCTTGAAGGGGCATGTACTAAATTGTCTTCTTAGCATACATATGTACATTATCATGGCTCATCAAAAAAAAAAAAAAAAAAAAAAAAAAAAAAAAAAAAAAAAAAAAAAAAAAAAAANTTATTACTTGAAAATACCTCCTCAAATCACATTATTTTTATTCCGTTGATAAAATGTTTAAATGTTTTTATGGAGACTAGTGATGTGCTTGTGTACTACTTATACTGATAATTTTTAAATCGGAACCGAGTATCGACTCAGCACATCACTAATGGAGATCATCTAATCTTACACTCTTCAATCGTCTGAAGTGATTTATTAGAAAAAATATTTTTGAAAACCAATTTTTTTTATAAAAACCCGATTTTGGAAGCTCACCTAAATCTTAATGATTTTCTGAAATATTTTGTCTTTTTTTGTATGGAGAGTGATGCACCTTAATATACATACATGAAATATCGATATTTGTTGATTCGTCAAACGATATATTTATCGATCATTTTATCCAAGGCCTTAGTCAGAAATCTTATTTTCATTATTATCATTATTTCTATGAACACATTTGAAGAAATCGTTGACGATAGTTGTTATCGATATTTGTACATAGCAATTTGGCAATACTTAATACCCAAATAAATTTTATTTTCAACAAAATTATAGTAATTTAGTAATAGGGAGAGAGAGAGAGCTCACCAGGTTGCTTAGTTGCAAAAAACTATTTTAAACCTATATTTCTTCTAAATTAACGTTCTGTCTATGTCATCACTTGGAAATAGAGCTATCGAGCGCAAAGATCTGAGTTTCTCTATAGTTTTTTCTTAGAGGATATGATATTTCTTTTTTGAAATCCTTCTGCAGCAAAATTTAGTAGAGCTCGTCTACTCTACTATGGCTGCTCAGAGCCAGTTCAACTTAAACTTTTGCATAGATATGCACATCATTTGCATGTACGAGTATTCAGGCATGCATTCTACAAGACAACCTAACTACATTTACATACTTATTTCCAGCTCATTTATTTACCCCTCACGTAAAATTTGCTTCTCAAAAAAAATATAAATAAATAAAAAATCAGTTTGCAAACATTTAACCCCTACGGGCATTTCCAACACTTTCAAAACGCTTGTCGCGTCGCGCCAGCAACAATAAACAACACCAATTTTGAAACTAAGAACAACAGTTATTTATCATAATTCCAGGAGCCACATTGTAGCACAGCGCACGGAAAACTTTATTGTTAGGCGTTTCGGCGAGCGAAGGCGCAGCAGCTAACAACAACAACAACAATCAAGTGCCACCCTAATTACGTATGTATGTGTGCTTGTATGCATGCATTTGCGCAATGGCCGGAAAGTGGTGCCCGAGAAGGCATAAAAACACAGCAAGAATTCATTTTTTGACTATTTAATGAAGCGATGTGTGAATCTATGGTACTTAGATGTTTAAAACAGTTCCTGCACAGTTTTAGCACCGAATGTCGCTTACATTGCATTTGAGGAAAAGCTCTGTGAGCATTTTAAGGGCTTCGAAGTGGCTCATGTGCCTCTGCCGTTTCCTTTTACTCCTCAAAAATCCTTCAGGTAGTAAGGGTAAGTAACGCCCAAGTTTGATAATTGATTCACTGCCTTGAAGCATGCTGTGGCAGCTAAGGCCTTTAACATTTTCTTTCTTCATGCCTATCGTGCAATCTCTTTCCTTGCCTATAATATTCCCATGACTCCGTTCGACCCGAGCACCCAAATGACCCGGTCCCTGTATGCGATGAGTACTAAAATCTGAAGGCAATACCACACCATCTTTGAGGTGACCTCGTGTGCTTTCAGGCCTAGTAAAGTCATCCTGATATCAGAAGAAGTGCATTGGCGTGTAGCCCAGCCTGAAAGAGAGAGACCAGTATCCTAAATGTTATTATATTTTCGGTGTTTAGGTATTTCATTGTTCCAGTTGGCTCTATTAAAAAAAAAATACCTTTATAACCCTGATAGTAGTTATCTTACGCAGTTGACTGTGGGTCAATGAGCTGTTCCTCCGCCCATTCCTGGCAAATGCATGTCCGACGAGTTGGCAGGTAAATGAGTGCAAATGTTCGTGGTCAAATCTGCTCAAGACGTGGGCATACTCCAACCTCCTGCAAACACATATCAAATGCTGAACTCATTGAGCGTGTGGAAGCCATCCATTCAGAATGCCAGCCGAATTTGTTCAAAGTTTGGTGTAAACGGAAATGGACCCACAGCCTACACTCTAAGGGCACACATGGAAAGAAGCTGGGATACCGCATATAGAGGACGAATGTCTAGAAGTGCCTCGAAACCATGTTGGCTGTTATTGCCATCGCATGAGTGATGCCACGCAGGCTCGTCATCCTAATTCGCTGAGCTCGGCTTTACTACTGTCTTCATTCCACTAGGCAGGCGCAACAAGGGCTTGGAAATGGTTTCGTACAAATAATTTCGCCCCTTACAGATGCATTTGAATAATTTTGTGTATGCGCACATCATTTTTTTTCAAATTTTTCAGATGAAGTTTGCTATGCCAACCTTTTTGACCTTAACGTGTTTAGTCCGTTTCGACTGCACCATTTGGCAAAAAAAATAATAATTTTCTGTAAGAATTTTATCTTCAGTATATCTGTCTACAATTTCATCTATGATTTTGATGCGAAGTGATGTAAGATGAGTGGGGCCGACATGACTTTAGTTTGTCTGCTATTTCTCACCGCCTGCATTTACTATGCAAATAAAATTATTTGCTAATACTTGACAAAAATCATCAGCAAAAATATAGTTTCAACAAGCAAAACAAAAACACTTAAATTCGATATTTTCACACATGAAGGAGCAACGTATGTAGATGAGTTGAAAATATTGAAAAAACCCGCAGTGAGTGGCTCACGCACGGATGGCGAAGGCAGTCTCTAACGCATAGCCCGTTTTCTAGTACCAAAAAAAAAAAATCCAGTAATGGAAGAACAAATGAAAATTTTAAAAATGCTTAAATATTCGCATCAAAATTCATGAGTATCGCTCTGCAGCAGGCATACATATGTGTATATGTATGTTTTTTGGGAAAAATGCGCGCGTTACTCATACGCCTAGTCGTCGATTCGCTCAGGCGGAAATGAATATTATTACTTCAGCATCAAGTCTCAGTGGAACTGGCGTGTGACAAGCAGCAGTAGTTTGGTAAAAAGCAAGCGGCCGTGATGCCTTTGCAAGTATGTTGTATGTATACCTACATACAAACATACGTATGGCGGTGCATGGTCCTAGATATGTACATACATTCGTAGGCATCACTTCAGTTTCACAAACCGCAACTGTGAGTAAGCAGACACGGACGATACATCTCGTTGGGATGCCTATAAAACAAATTCAATCGTGTACACACATAGAAAATTTTTAAAAACAACAAGGCCTTCTATATACAAATATCTAACGTTTCACACATACCTTCTTAGCTGCGCCTTTATAGCAGCGAGTGATAGCCTAACAAGAATGCCAGCACATTCACAATTCTAAGGATATCTTCGAGTTTTCGCAAGCATATGGTTCAATGTTATTTTACTGTATCTGGCATATGTTTATATGTATGTTTTTAAATTTGTGGATGAAATCTTAATGATTTTGTTTGCTTTATGTTGTACGAGTAGGCGCGTCATGGCAATTCTGTGGCAACCAAGTGAAGCGCAAATAGAAATCGAAGCAGCAGCCGCAAGCTTTGTGACGCCTAGAAAATCTTCAATGCTAGCTGCTCTAAAGCTACGACAAATGAGTTTTTTATGAAGTGTCAAAATATACTTGCCGGGCTACTGCTGGAAAATATAATGGTATCAAGATCAAAGCGTTACCTATGCCTTTGTCTAGTTTTTAACAAGAAGAGAAAATCGTGAAGCGAATTTAATATTTCTTAGTTCTCTACGGAAAGGAAACTAAAAAGGAATTCACCATTTGAACAAAAGCAAACCAGGCAATTACAAAAGTAAGGGAGGAATATTTAATTGCGAAAACTCTCAAAATAATAACAGAAAATTTGAAGCACATGTTTGAGAAGAAACTTTTTTCGCGAGGTCTTGTTTAGGCTCTGTACGTTGTGAGCGATCTGGTTAGGCATTTAACAACAACAGTGATAATTCGGCGCATGGCGAAGGCAACAGTTATTCAAATACAAGGCAAAGAAAAAGTTCAGTCACAGAGCTAGTCGCGCATGCCGACGCAAGAGTAGAGCTTTGGTATAGTCGAGCAACTGTAGGTGCATACCCAAAAGCGCTAATATAGCAAATCTCTCATCACACCTGACCTTTCAAAGGTTTTTGATTCGGTGGCGCTGCATAGCGGGAAATTTTCTACTAATTTTGATCATAAATCGCTGGAAGAGTAAATCTTTTACCGAATTGAGTACTTGGAATGGATTTAAAAAAAAACACAGTCTAAGGCTGCGTTTCACCTGATTCAATTAAGTGGAAATTATTTTAATTTTTCAACTTTTGGTTTCACCAATCAATTTTAATTTGTTCTTAATTTTGATTTAAGTGACCTATGCTCTTCATTCAAATACAAATTTAATCAGAATACACAAAAATGCAATATTATCGAGCTTACCGAAACTGTAAAAAAAAAAATTTAATTGAGCATTAAAAAAAATTCTATAAATCGCTGCCCAAGCGCGAATAAAAAAAATATTGCTATTTCTTCAAAAATCGTAAAATTTTTTTTAATTTTTTTTGGTGACAGATCTTTAATATTGTACAAATAATTTTGATGTCGCCGCATACGATTCTGATGATAGAATCGCAAAATTCAAAGTGTCCGATTAGAAATATATTTTTTTTTTAATTAAGGCTCAGACAATATTTTCTGAAATCCATCCCAGGTATAAAAACAAAAATTATAGTGATTGGTTATAAGTTGACTGCTTCAAATTTTTTGAGCAGAATCTGGCAAAAATTTTCCACTGGGCGCCGGTTTGGACGTCTCCAACTTAAAATACCCTTTGAGCAAATGCGCACACATGCACAATGTAAGAACCAAGTGCAGAAACACGAAGGAAAGAAGCAGAATCGGCAATGATTTCTCTTTTCGGAAGTCGTCGCAACTGAATAGCTCTAATTCAGTCATAAGGCCATTCTTCTGTGGACCCATTATGCTGTGGGTTTTGTAGTAGGATAAGCTCACAAACAAACCATTTCTAAGCTACATGAAAATGAGATAGGTACGAGTATTCTGTAAAAATTAGAAACATTTATTGGCAAAGGAATTCACTAAAGGCCGTGTCACACGGTTGGCACATTTGTACATCTTTTTTCCATTGGGCTATTGGGACAAAATACAGTCACTGATATTTTTTTACAAATTTTCTGTAGTGATTGGGTTAAAAAAATATTGGCGCCTTCACATATTTGGGATATGATATGCCCCAAATTTTGGGCAAATGTCTAATCGTGTAAAGGTTTTAACTTTCCTGCAAACTGCAAGATAAGTATATTAAAGTAATACTACATTCATTGAAAATTGTCAAGGTAAAATCAATTGAGAATGCAAATAATGTTTATTTTTAAATTTTTTAAACCGTAATAATTATACTTGTATACTTTGGCTATTTAGTGACGCACAGCAAATTTTTAGAATCGACAAAGTTTCAATGGGCATTTAAAAGTTGATAAATTAAATTAAATATGGACTATGATGAATAACAATTCGAAGCAAACCACCAGCATTGTGTTCAATGGAATATGTGTACATACATAATAGGGTGGTGTTTAAAACAGTGACCGCCAAACACTTTCCTGGGAAACGAACTATATTCGGCCTTTCACATGTACACAATCGGCTTCTTACACGTACACAATCCGAACGTCAACAGAAAGAGTAGCAGAGCAACAAATTTTATTCTCATTTTTTATTTCATAACTAATACATTCTCATTTTAAGACTTCTCTTTTTGGCGGACACTGGTTTAAAATATCAGCATCTAAATTTTGTATAAACATAACCAAGGCGAATTTATATAAGGTGGTGTTACTAGCTCAGCTGATTCTGTGTATGTGTTTCGCCGCACGGCTTCTGATATCAAATTGAAGCATTTTGTTTGAATTTCTACACACACTCTTACAGATTTTGACAGTTTATGCCACCAAAGCAAAAACAAAATACATGTAAATTTTTGTTTTTGTACTCCTGCTATCACCTTATATTAATTCGCCTTGCATATAACCAAGAAAATTTAAAAATTTTAGCAAGTTTTTGGGGTCGTTAGCAGTGTTTGAAAAAATTTGAGTTTTTTTTTATCTCAAAAATTCGAAAAAAATGCGGCTTCAATTCTGATAAATTTGGCACATATATGCATACATATGTATATCGTCCCTCTTATGCCAGAAGCATGAATATGTAAATTTACCAATTTTGAGTTAAGGGGTATGTAAATTCAAAAACTCTGAGTTATAGCTGGTGAAAGTCAAAATTCTGTCGAATTTTTGCGATTAAAAAAAAAAATTTTGTTTTTCAAAATTTTTTAAATTTTGAAATTTTCGTGGTTGTTTTTATTTTAAACGTAGAACAATTTAAAGGGATACCCCATGCAAAATATATATGTTGATATTTTTACGCACCACCCTAATATGTATGTATTTATGTATAGCAGTAAATTAGTAAGAAAGCTTAACGACAATGAAATGACGGAAATAATATCCAAGCCAGTGAGAGCGTGTAAATGATGCTGAGTGTTGGAGGTGGATTGAAGAGGTTCTTGCAACTTGTCAGTGGAATGAGTTCAGTGAATGTCGGAAATTAGTATTGTATCAATTTACTTAAATGGTTGGATGGAGAAGAGCAAAAAAATGAAACAGAATAGCGACAGCGGAACATTTCTGCTGCTAGGCCACGATAATAACTCGTTCGCAGCTAAATGACTTTGAAATTTGCGAGTGCGTAAATATCTAAGATGGATGTTGTGCCTCTGCTTGCATGCATTGGCTAAGAAATATGCTGCTGGTTTCAAATTTCAAGCCTTCATTACTCAGCTGTTTTACTGCTTTATTTTTAGTGTACTTTTGCTTTAATTACTAGCATTTTTTTTTTAATATTTGCTTCTTTTTGTTTTTGCAGCTGATATCAAACTTCTTGCACGCAAACTTTCACACTTGGATCCGTTGACGCTGAAAGTGCCGCTCAAAGATGTTGTCTGCTATTTATCATTGCTGGAAGCTGGACGACCGGAAGATAAGCTCGAATGTAAGTACATAGTTGAGAATCTTTAGTTATGAGCGCACAGAAATGAAATAAAGCGCACAAATAACTACACAAAAGTTTAAATTAATACAGAAACTCAGCAAAGTGGAAACAACTATAAATGGGTGAAGAAGAGTAAGAAATGTATAGCTTCTAGTTAATGTACATATGTAGTTAATAGAAAACAAAATTTAAGTTAGGTATCCAATTCGGTGTAAGCCGATCATACTCCCACCCGGACACATATCTCCTCTATTTTCAATTCCCTCTGTGAGTATGGGCAAATTCTCACTCCTCTAAGGGGAGGTTATTCCAGAGTGGCAATGTATTAACACTTACTGTTCCTAATAAAATATGAGAAACGACTGACGTACTTTATAGAACTGGGCTTTAAGAGTTTAGACGGTTACAGCGCCAATCATGAAGGAGGAAACTAAGATAAAAGGCGAGAAAGTCATATGGTTGCACCCTCTTTACCTCTGCCAACCCGCTGAAAAATTGCGATACTCCACCCTGCATCAAGACTGTAGATAGCAGACATTAGAAAAATCAAGAACTTTGTGTTGACATAGCCAACGGCTTTGACAATCGGCCAGTTCTATGAAAGATCAATTGTTCGCTGTCGAGCAGTTAGGCGCCGCTTTGTTAGCCTCCAACTCTGCCTGGGGACACCCGAGTTTCTTACTGAAATCTTAGTCCACCTTGGTAGGGTATAATAGATTCCTCTTCATAAGTTTTTAAGAATTGAGCTTGTCTCTTGTAGCCGCTTCTGACTTTCAAATATTGGTTTGGTTTAGCTCATTTTTTGTCTTCTTTCTCTGGCTGCAGCAGATATGTGATTCTAGGATTGTTGTCCTTGCTAGCCTGGGGCGGCAAAGTATGGTCTATAGTGAAGTACCGAAGTTTGGTTCTAGTAACTTGATCATAGTCGGTCTCCAGCTTGAACCGCCTCTTACATGGGCACGCCCACTTAGCAACCAAGAGTTAGGAGAATCTAATATCTGACTGCCCCGATTTCTGAGGGTATGTAGAAAACTTTTAGTCTAACCCCAAAGGAAAGGCGAATCTATTATTGGTGTCTCAAACTTACAGAGTACACATAAACGTACGCGGTCAGGAATAAGACTCGTTTTGAGGTGAAACTTTTTTGAGGTCGGTTGGGAGTAAATGCAAACATCGATGTAACGAAAGAGCAACACAATTGTTCGGCTCTAACTTTAGGCTGCAATGCGAAGAACCGACGGAAGAAGGAAGCGAATGGCGGGGGTGGTTGGGCACATTTGGATTAAGAATGAGATTAATATTAAGACCAAAAATATAGATGAGATTAACATTTAGATTGAGATTAAAACTGAGGTTGTGGCTTAGATTGAAATTGGGATTGCGATTGAGATTGAGATTGAGATAAATATTAAGATTGAGTTTAAGATCAAGACTAAATACTAAGACTAAGACTAAGATTTATATTAAAATCTCAATCTTACATTAAGATTGAGGCTAAGATTTCGATTGAGATACAGATTTCGATTAGGATAAAGAATAAGGTTAAGATTAAAATAAAGATTAAAATTCGGATTTGAATTAAGAATAAGATTAAGGTTAACATTAAGATTAAGGGTTAAGGATTAAGTTTGAGATTTAGATTAAACCTAATATTAAGTTTAAGACTAATATCAAAATTAAGATCTAGGTTGAGATTAAAATTAAGAATTAAGGGTTAAGATTTAAGAATTAAGATTACGATTAATAGCAAGATTAAGGATTAAGATTTAGATTAAGTTTAGGGCAATAAGATTGAATTAAGATTAAGGTTATGATTAATATTAAGGTTGAGATTAAGGTAAGGGATTAAGAGTAAAGAAATAAGGATTACGATTAAAATTAAGAATAAAGATTAAAGGTTAAGGGTTAAGGATTAAGCTCAAGATTAGGATTAAGTTTAAGATTAAGATAAAGTTTAGGTTTAAGGTTAAGATTAAAATTGAGATCAAAGTTGAGATTGGTGTTGAGTTTAAGATTCATATTCGGATTAAGATTGGGATTCCCCTAATGCCTCGCTAATTTATGAAATTCCAACAGTTGTTCGTACAAAGTGCAGCCGGATCCCTTGGAGTTGGTGCCTAGAGCTTGTTCAACGGAGACCTTGATTTCATTGTCCTCTCTCATGAATGCTAAGTTGAAGATTTCGCCAGAGCATAATCTTCTTGCTTCCGTCATGTACAACCTAGCGATCATCACATTTCTAAACTTTTGACTATGTCAATCTCGTTAAAAAGCCTATAAATTTCGCCATTCCATATCTATAGTTTAGGGGTGGAGTTGTGCTTTCGAAAACCTACAAAGGCTTCTAATTTTAGTTCAACATTGTCCATAATTATGTGCCACATAAGGTGAAAGATATAATGCGAAATTCCCAGATCGTGATTTTTCTCACCTCAGGACCCTCAAAGTCCTTTTTTCTAGTAATAATAATTTTAATACTTTCCCTTTCGCATTTTTCTTGTATAAAATGAGTGTATAACTTTTACAAGTAAGGGTAACTTTCTACAGGAAGAGAGACTTCAACTTCGCTACACACCAAGCTTATAGCTGCAACTCCTGCGTTTATTAACTGAAACTAAAATAAAAGCGAGTTCTAAAGTTCATAGACAAATAAGCAGCAAGTCCAACAATTTCTTGCACACTATGAACTAAACACAAACAAAAAAAGTATACATCTAACAACAACAACTAAACTAAGCAGAAACGATAAATTACACTGAGTCAAGCTCATAAACTTGCCACTAAATGCCTGCAAGCAAGCTAAATAAGCTAAGTGGCATGTGGGAGGTATTTACGTACATATGTATTAAATGCAAATAGTGACTTATTTCAAGGAGTAAGCTGACATTTTTGAAGCATAAATTTTGTTTAAAATACTGCTAGTAGTTTAATGTAGCCAACTACTTACATTCGTTCATTTGGTTTTACTTTCGCAAAAAGAAATAAAAGTAGCAACCAAGGCGTCAGCGCCAGATTGCGTTGTTTTATATTCTTAAATAATATCGCTGTGCAGTAAATCTCATTCAGATTTAAGCGAGCGCAATCTTCCACTTTGCTTGCTACTAAAATGTTGATAATAACGGCTTTTGAATGGCTTCGTTAGCTCCAACTACAGTAGAAGTGCAGCATTATTTAAATTATATGATTTTTCTTCTACGCTACCACGTTGCTCATTCTGCCTCTCTTTTTCATCTATGTACGTAGTCATGTTTCGATTGTACGATACCGATGGCAATGGCGTCCTGGATACCGCCGAAATGGATGCGATTGTTAATCAAATGATGGCTGTTGCCGAATATCTTGGCTGGGATGTTAGCGAATTGCGACCGGTAAGTAAAAGTTGATTTAACTGTAAATACGCATATATGTACAATGAAACAAAATACAAGAGTATGCTGCTTACCAAAAAAAAAACGCAGAAATCCCCTCATAAAGGATGCCATAGTGCTGCTCTGCTTCTCGCCAGAGTAGGTGCGTGTAAAGTGTACTACGGTGACAACGTCTACTTCATTTTCTTTGTTGCTTGGCAGCTGCGTGTATTTGTCTTTACACGCTTTTCTTTTTCCTCTTTGTTTTTTTTTTTTTGTTTATGCGCATTGTAGGCAGCGTTGCCGTTTTGATACAATTGTATCATTTTTGATACTTTTCTTTTAAAATTTTGTTATTTGATACTTTGATACTATTTTATTCACAAATGCCAAATTTTGTATTTTTTTTGTTTATGCGAATTGTAGCCAGCGTTGCTGTTTTGATAAAATTGTATCATTGTTTGATACTTTTCTTTTAAAATTTTGTTATTTGAAACTTTGATACTATTTTATTCACAAATGCCAAATTTTGATACTTATAAAAATATTTTTGAATTCGCTTAAGAAATATTGGATTTACCTCACAACCACGACGAATTTATACGAGGTGCTGTTACTGGCGAATTTAGATTTTCGCCGCGGTCCTTCTGAATGTCAAAATTACGTGTTTGTTGTAATATGAATTCGCCTTGTCTACAACAAACACATCGTTTTGACATTCATAAGGACCGCGGCGAAAGTCTAAATTCGCCAGTAACACCACACAACTGAAACGTTTTTTAATCGACCTCCAAAAAAGGAGAAGGTTATCAGTTGGTTGGAATATTTTTTTTTATGTATGTTTGTATGTTAGCGCATAACTTTGGACCACGTCAACCGATTTCGATAATTCTTTTTGCATCGGAAAGGTCTCAGAGGTGATCCCATACTAATCTGCTTTAGAACCAATCATTGACTGTACTCTATTGACGGTACTCCTAAGTTTTTATATGAGAAATGAAGTCGGTTTTGTTTTTGGCCTAAAAATTACTTTAATAAAATTCCTCCAAATATGGGTATAATTTCATTAATTTTTAATTTTTCAAATAAAAATTCTAAAACTCTTGTTGTATTTACTTTTAATAAGTTTTGATACTTTTTTCGCTTGGCAATTGATACATATTTTTTTTTTTGCAAGCTCGCGGCAACCCTGATCGTAGCTGGTTGCTATGTATTAAGCTGTTCATTGTCATCATCATCAAGTCATTGTATTCATTACGCTCATTTTGTCACTTCACCCTCACGTTAACGCTTTTGACTCTGCAGCCGTGGGCATAAAGCGAAATCGTAAAATTTTCCACTGTAAATTTAATTTTGTAAGCATTTACAATTTCCTTGGTAATTTCGTAGCGTTTAAGTGAAACACAGCAAGCAAGCAGCGGAAGGCAATAAATGTAATTAAATTCTTGAATATCGTATTAATTTTAATGATGTCGATGAAGTGAGCAAATCGTGCTTTTATTGAGCTCTTTGTTACTCCACGAACGTACTCTCCTAATGGTTTGTTAAGACACGGGGCAGCTCATTTGTTGTTACTAAAAATAGTAAGTGCTATTGTATACAATTGTACGCATTTACTTGAGTTGAATTTAATTTTAGTAGGTACAGCTTTTGCAGTTGACATTGCTAAGATGCTGAAGCTTTTGGAAATAGCTCCACCTCCCGCTCAGCAAACCACATTCGAGGGTAGAATTTGATATTTTTAAGTGGCATTTCATATTCAACAACAGTTTTAGATGCTCTTAAGTGTTTATCTTTATTATTTTAAGTGTAGCTTAAGCGATTAAGCGAAGTGCTAAAGGTTTAAGGCAATCATGAAATTCCTCTCGAGGAAAAGAACATGTTGGGTGCTCGAGAGAGTTTGAAACATCTTCCGTTTTAAAAGGTAATTTTGCGTTCAACATTGACTTTTAAGTTGCGCTGTTGGTATTCGGTACTATGCAAAAATAATAAAAAGTAATAATAATAGCCATGGGCGTAGCCAGGTAGGGGCAGAGGGGTGCTCGAGCCTCCCCCCCCCCCTAACTTTCAAATTTTCCTTATATATATATACAAAATAGTACCCTGAAAGGCCAGCTTAATAGGGTCGAGCCCCCCCCCCCCAAAGTTACACTATTTTTTAAAATTCGACAAATTTCAACAAATGTTTATCAAAATTTCAAAATCTTTATTTATAATAATGGTTTTCATTGTGAAGTATAATCTATATTTTTGTAAAAAAAAATTTATTTTAAACTAATAAAGAAAATATAATTTGTCAATTGCTCTAGAACATACATCTGTACAATAAATTCGCGACGTAAAGTACTTAACCCAAGTAATGAATGAAGAGTATGGTTATTTATATTCTGCCAGGAGAAAAATAAGTTTCACAAACACAATTCAATGCCTTGATGCCTCGATACAAAGCATGTCTTACATTTCTCTTCTAACTTTTTTTTTTTGATTTTGGAAAAAATTAAAAAGCCTTTGGGAGTCAAATCCGAAGTGTGGGGTGGGTGGTCAATTTTCGTTTGTAGGACATCATTCACGACCCGAGTTAAGTATATCGACAAATTTATCAAAAAAAAACTGTACTCATCATTTTGTTTAGATGCTGTTTTCACCTGTGTGATTTTAGCCGAATCCCAACTAGCCCCAATTAAAAACACTGAGTGAGGCTAAGCCCTCTGCCCCTACCACCACCAGCATTTCAGTCCATTCATTTGAGTATGATATGGCCAAGATAGCCAAGACGAAAGAAAGGGCGTCCGCAAACAAAACGGAAGGATCACGTGCAGAAGGACTTGGCTGCAACCGGGATGAATAATTGGCGAAGTTTTTTCGGTCTCAGCCCAATTCAACAAACGGTTGTAGTGTCAAATAAAGATACAAAGTGGAGCCTCTCTATTTCAATTACTACTAGGGCTAATCGTTCCATCTCATAATCTATCATAGCCCGTTATCGGATGTTTCGTCGTGAAGTTACTGTTTTGTATCTGTCTGGCTTACCCAGTGCCTCGGATGCCTTGGATGCCGTTGATGTAATGCCTAAACTTCCCGAGAGCATCAATCAGCTGCTTCAGAGATTTCGTTGCGAAAACTGAACCCAATGATTTTTCCAAATTCCAAAAAGTGTACTGAGGATAATATAATGCCGTAACGTTTCTTTATGTAAACTGTTTTATAAAAAAATTGTTTGTGTTCAATCTTTAATTGTATAGCGATGACCAAATTAATTTAACCTAGCACCACTGAATCGATGAATTCCCCCAATATTCACTTCATCCAAGTCCTCCCAACCAGTGTAGTATGCATTCTTGCAGAATTTTTAAAATTTACTCTCGAGTTCAATTAGTTTTCTGCTTCTCCTCGAAAATTACGCCACTCCTCCTCGATATTTGTTTAATTTGCTTTGTGATGAACCTTTGTGTAGCCGCGAGCGATTTCACCACAAAAAGTTGTTCATTATCATAAAATCGAGGTTAATGGCCAGCGCACACACACACACACACACACACACACACACACACACACTCACGTCAACATAAAAGCGTTGGCATGCATAGCGAATGCTCAAAAGAGTAAAAATAGTTTGTAGGAAATCAAATAAAGTAAATTAATAAACATGTAACTAGCGAAATAATCAGACAACGCAACGCTGCGAAAATGTGGCCGAGTGCACTTCTGAGTTTATGTGTTTGTGTGTTGCTATGTGATTGTGCGTGCATGTCAAATTTTATGCTTGTGTAAGCACTGAAGCGGCGGCAGGCAAAAGTAGTAATAATTGGAAAAGTTTTATTGAGTTTGACCGCAGGTTGTGGCTTGCGGGTAGGTAAAAAGGCTCATTTTGGTTTGTTTGTTTGCGTGCATGTTTCATTGCGGAAAAGGAATTTGCCGCCGGGGGGCGTGAAATAGAGGCCACAAGGTGCTGAAAGCAAAATTCAATGTTGCTTTGATTTAGCAGCTTAAATTTTATGCATAAGCATATGATTTTTATTTGAATTCGACTATTGAATATCGTCGCAGAGTGTCAAGTGGCTGTTGAAATTACTGAGAAGCAGCACATTTGGCACAGCTGTGTCAAATTACAAACATATTCCGAAAAAGAAAACATTTTACGATGTAACAAAAGTCCAAAGTCCTCTTGTCATATGTATGTATGTAATTATATAGGGTTGTGGGTGGGCAACACAATTTATGCATTTAATTTCAGTTAAGGATCATTAATCCTTTTTCCGACTTATTAATGTTGAATGTGCAAAGCAGCCTTTTGTACAAGGATTATAAAAAATATTGCTTACAAGGTTACAATAATGCAATAAAAGTGAGTAAATAAATTTTATTATTTTGATAAAAAAATTATGAGAACCTATGAAAAATGTTGCCCAGTAAGACTGAAGGAGCTTTGACTAGGTTTATATTCGTGGATGTAATCATCGATAACTTCACAATTATCGACATTAGATCCTAACGGTAGGTTAAATAACAATTGCTATGTTATGTTTCGCATAGAAAAATGGAAACCCCGGTTTTTAAGATTTCTCTTTTCTGGTCATTATGATCGATCAATTTAAAACCTAAAATTTATAGGTAAAAATTTTAAGTTTATCAATAACGCTTGAATAATTTTCTAGTGGTTTTTACATTTTCGAAAAAAAATAAACGTTTTCTTACTTACTTTCAGTTTACATCCGATAATACTTTTCAATTTTATTCCGAAAGTTCCGAAATATGCCAAGCTCATACAAAACCTCGCAAATAATTCGAAACGTACCGAATAAATGTTAAAAATCCCTAGAAGTTACGAAAGAAATACCGCAAGATATTACATATTTCCGAAAACTCACAAATATTACGAATAAAACATGAAAGAGCCTGATTGAATAAAATAAAAAAAAAAAAATAAAAAATAGAATCCCGCAGATTTACGAAGAATCTCTTAAATTTTTGATTAGTTCAGAAGAAAGAGATAAAAAACAAAAATTCGCGAAATATTTCGCATGATTCCACAAATTTTGATTTGTTCCGAAGAGACTACAGAAAAGTTCGGTAAAATTCGGAAAAGTTCTAAGAAGGATACGAAAAAAATTCCGAGAAAATTTTCGACAAGTCAAGAAAACTTTGAATACCCGAAAAACCCGCGAATTACTTCTTTTTTATAAATGAAAAATATAGGAAATTTTTTCGACTTAAAAATTTAAAAAAAAATACTCTGTATCAATCGAAATGATTCTGAAAAGGTTTTATTTCCTAACTACATCATTTCCAAAATGAAATGTCTAATTAAAGAGCTTGACCTGTAAATATGCAAAGAAATTTTATTTGAGACCCCTCTTCACTCAGAATGTTGACTGGCATACGGAATAATTTTTTTCTGTTTTTTTTTTAAAGGGGTTGCCACCTGTTTTAAAGCTTACTTGAATTTTGGCGTTTTTAAACAGATTCACTATTAAATATACTAAAAAAACGCAGATATTCAGTCAATTTCTCATACATGAATTTTCAAAACCAATTCAAATCCATACCGTTTGTCTGCTTGCCACACACAATTCCGCAGCAATTCCTACTCTAAAAAAAGTCGTGACTTCCATCTTCTTTTCGAACTTCTGCTAGTTGCTCAACTCGTACGTTTTCTAGATCAAAAGCATTCAAAAAAATTTTTTTATGCATAACAACCAGAAATATGCGAACTTTTATTCTGATGTGGAATTCCCTGCCTTAAAATTCATTTTTGTTTTTCTATTCTGTTACTTTAAAAGTATGCTTTACAAATTTTATTTTATTGCATGAAAGTGCTTTTTATTTTCCACAAGAATTCCATACTTTGTTTTACATATTTCGCGCGAATGGAATGCAGAGAAGAATGGTTAGCAAAATATGTGTTCATCTTGCAAAACTTTCAACCGACATCAAAGCATTTGTTTTATGCCACTTTGCTATTGCTTTTTTTTTTGTTTTATTCTTCAATTTATTTTTATTTTTTGCTATTGAAGTATGTAAAAGGGGAAAAAATCGGTTTATTTCACCGCATTGTAGCTAAAAATTACATTTCCAGCTGTTTAACTACCCACACAACAGACTCTTTGCCCTTTACATAACTCCTTGACTGCCGCTTTCTTATTTACATACTTATGTATGTACATACATACATCGACCACATACTGATCTCCATCAGTTGTCTTCAGTTGTGCATTTGCTGGTCGGGTTTTTCTTTGTTGCCGCCTCAGCATGCGCTTCAGCTTAAACATTATTTGGAATTTAATTTCAATGGAAATTTTTGAAATGAATTCGCTGGCATAGCGCGTTAACCCTGCAAGGCAAACGCTACCCTGCAGAAAAAAAAACAATATTAGTTGATAAAAAATTATCAACTTGTAGTTAGCTTTTTTTGCGGGATTTCTATAAAATATATAACTTGTAGTTAGCTACATAAGGCTAACTTGAAACTAGTTGGCAAGTAATCAAAGATGTTTCTATTTAAATATCCTCATACAAATTTTACTTTGAGTACAATTTTTTTCTGCACTACACAAATACTTTTTCGAATTGAGGACAAATAAAAAAGATCGACATTTTATATTACTAAATTTATGTCTAACAGAGTTCGAATATGGCACCACCTACCTCAGAATATGTAAACAATTATGTTGTGTAATAAAATAAAGTAAATAAATAAATGAACAAGTAAAATAATAAAAAATTAATAGGTTTTCTTATTGATATTTCATGTCCAAAAGAGTGAGTTACATTTCGCGACCATCGCCATAGAAATATAGTTAGCCTTTCTCAAAGAAAATATACAGATAAACTTCACCTTTCTAATCAACTTCCTTCACAACTTCAAGCTAACTTATAGTTACATACATTTGCTGCTGGGTATTAACTCTTCTTCGCCGTAGCAACCCACGTTGGGGGCGGCGAAAAAACAACAATGCAGTAGATACATAAGGGAAGATGGAGAAGTAGCTCAGCAGCACTTTGCTATGACATTGCGTTTTTTAGACTTACTCGACGTTCGAAGAATTCAACACTTAAGCCACATGCAAATACATACATACGAATATACCAAAAAATAGGCATTAATGTTGCCACTTCTACCCCAAACATTAAAATACATACAGCCATGTATAGGAGTAGGTAACTTCTTACTAAAACTGACAGAAATGGGCTTAAAAAAAATTAAATTTTTTTTTTTCAAAAATTATTTTAAAAATTACGGGTTTTATTTTTAAACTATTTTAATATCACATCATTGCATTTGAAGTCCAGCTGAGATAAAAATTTTTGTGCTTCCGTCTTTTTACGGTACTTTTCAATCCTCTTGAAATTTCAATCCCGGAAATGATATTGGAAAGAATATTTTTTAGTCTTTTCATTGAATATACGGGTAGTTTGATAAAAATGAATTTGGGAAAGGATTGTAATTTTAAAAATTAAGAATAACTGTTTACTGTATTATTACATTTCCAATTGAATTTTTGTAATTACAGCCACGCCCATAATTTTTAAGAAAAAAAGTTAAAATTTTTTGTAAATCCAATTCGGTCAGCTTTAGCGTGAAGTTAGGCTGTTTGTGTGCAAAATGTTAGCCAAATCGAAGACCATCGTGCGGAGTTTTGTTACGCTTAATTTAGAATAGCCTTTTGAGCCTATTTGGCCAGAGGTTACTCATACGCCCTGTACAACGTTGCTGCAGACAAGAATGTTCTTAAATAAATACTCATACAAACGCTTATACGCAACATACATACACAATTCGACATCCTTCAAACATTCACGCCTTTTTCTATTCATTTCTTCTTTTTTTTTATCAAATACTTTCGTTTTCCCTTCCCCTGCAGATTCTGCAAGACATGATGGTGGAAATTGACTACGATGCCGATGGTACAGTTTCCCTAGAAGAATGGCAACGCGGCGGCTTGACAACAATACCCCTGCTGGTATTGCTGGGTAAGTATTATAATGTTTGTGTTGTTGTACGGGGGTGTGTGCGGTGTATGACAAGTTTTGTTTTGTTTGTTTGCCTGACTAAAGGCAAAAGTGACTGAAACTTTTACAAGTGCAATGTCTACTTAACTAAACTTAACTGAATTAAACTCAAGTTGAGACAATAAATTTGCATGAAACTTCGCTGACATGTAGCCTTTGCAAGCGTAGATTTGAGAATTGTTTTACTTGTTTAAAACTTTTAATTATCTGATTTTTCACTAAGTCAAAGCATAATGATGTGTTGCATAGCTGTTGAAGTTAGGTGAATGGGCAGGCGCAAATTAATTGAAATTGCTGGACATTTCCATGTATATGTATAGTAGAGGAAATACATTTTAATCGGAAAAATATGCAACTTATGACATCGTTTTCATTATACTGAGATCTGGTGGTTAAATACTAGAACGGTGTACTTGCGGTCAATGAATTTTGGAACAAAAAAGTTTTCCTTCATGAGACGAGAACATCGGTATATCACACTTTAAGATCCGACTATAAAGGCTGAAGATATGATAAAAATTCGATAAAGGAAAATACTTTTTTTCGAAATTGTCTTGGAATAATACTTTATACTCAGGGGTGTACGGCGAACTTTTTTTTTTTGGTACGGTCTAATGTACATATATATATACATGACTTTAAACCTTATCGGAAGACGTAAACAATGAATCACTCAATATCAAAAATATCCGAAAAGCCATTTTCTCAAAACTTTATTCTGGAAAAAAATTCAAATTTCAAAATTTCTTAAAGAAAGAGAGAAAACTATTTTTGGTACTAGTTTGGAAAATAACAATTTTTTTAAATTATCTGTCAATTCCATGGATTTCAAGAGGAACTGACACAATGAAGATGTATTTCTGAGAAAATGTTTTTAGCTTCGTCTTTAGAATATTTTTTTTAAAGACGTGAAATTTTTTTTTGCACACATTGTTTAAAATTGACAATAAGATACCGAAAATTCTAAAAAATAATCACCAAAAGCGCAGAATAGTCTCGAACAAATACCCCAAATAAACACAAAGAATCCGAAAAAGTCAAAAAAAAAAATCGAAAAATCCTAGTAATCCAAAGAAGATGAGTGCCGAAGACAACAAGAAACGGTACCGAAAAAAATCTTGAAAAGTCTCGAAATTCTTAAAAAATCTAGAATCATCTACATTACAAAAATTAGCGGTTATTTATGACCAAAAATATCATACAAACTTTTTTCCTAATTCATTGTCCCAAAAAATAATTATGAGATATAACTAGTATATCGTCACCTGAGTGGAAGATTGACCTATCCCGGCAGCCGGTTCGAAAACGCTCTATCTCAGAAATCTTTTCAAGAACTCACTACTTGAGAATTTGATTGAAGAACACCCTATTTCAGAATTTTATTGAAAAACACCCTATCTCAGAATTCGGTTCAAAATTGCCCTATCCCAGCTGAAAATACATTGAAAATGTTCTGAGGTAGGGCGTTTTTGAATCGAGAGCTGAGATAGAGCATTCTTCAATCAAATTCTTCTGAGGTGGGGCATTCTTGAAAAGTTGAAAGGCTGCCGAGATAGGTCGCTCTTCCACTCAGGTGACGATATGTATACATATTGCTTAAAATAACAAAACTAAGGTTTTTTTCTTAAATAAAATATACTCTACTCAAAGAAAATAGTCGAAAAGACAATTTTTACACTTCCATTATGATTTCAAAATCTAAAAATAACTTGCGTGCCACAGTCCCCTACATTCTACACTTGCGGGAAAACTTCACAGGATTAATAGTTTTTTTTTCCACTAATGTCACTCTTCGAGTGTCACACATTTTGCGAATAACTCTTTTGCAAAAACACCACAGGACGTTTAATTCAAAAGCTCCTGTGGTCACACTCAACCACAAGCCATACCAAATTGCTAGCAAAACAAAAAACAAAAACAACAAAAGTAAAAGTAAAACAATTTATATGCATGCATGTGAACGAACCATAATGAATACCTCACTTTGCATATTTTCTTTGCCACAAGAAAGCGGTGATGGCTTCTAAGCGTGCAAAGCGTTTATATGCCAGATTGCGTCGTCATTGCGTCATCGTCTGAATTCGCGTTTGGGTGGAGGACCTCCGGTGCTTCTCAAAAATGTCTAAGATGAAGCAAGTGAAGCCGCCAGCCACGACGCGGCATTTATTGCTTTCGTGACAGCGTAGCTTTGACAATATTTGCATGGCGTGGCGCGCACACATACACCCGCGCCAACGACCTCATTCATATGCAACTTTTCCACGAGTACATTTATGTATTTGTTTTCCTCTCACTCATTTCGCGTGTGTGTGTGTGTGTGTGTGTGTGGCAGCTGTTTTTATTTGCATTGCTTTTGATTTGGTTTTGCATTTTACATTTATTTTCATTTGCAGGCGTTGACAATACAGCACTGAAGGAGGATGGCATCCATGTGTGGCGCTTAAAACATTTCAGCAAACCGGCATACTGTAATCTCTGCCTGAATATGTTGGTTGGCCTTGGCAAGAAGGGTCTCTGTTGTGTGTGTAAGTAGCAAATTTATGTGTATGTATATTGCAACTTGCATTTCCGGTTCGAGATGAAGTTCATTTTAAACGCCGGAAATTCAAATAACTCAGTAAGTGAAAAGTTAGATTGGAAATGTGGCGTGGCTTATGGCAAGCTTGGGAAACGAGTATATTTATTTAAATTAACATTTTACAAACACGCAGCAGACACGTGCGTGTATACGTGCATATGTACATATATATGTAATTGCATATGAGCCTTATTTGTTTGCACAGCCGAGTGCATTTCGTTTGCCGGAAATCGTTCGGCACGCAAATTGCTTCAAGAAATTTTGGATATTTGCATAACTAAGTAAAGTGGAATAACTAAAATTTAGGCTAATTAATTTGGTATTGTTGCAAACTTGTGAACACAAGCCGAGCTCATTAGTGATGGCATAATAACTTGCATTGTTTTTAATAAAAATAGTTATTAGAAAACGAATTTTTAATTTCAATTACGCTTATTAGATCTTATCCCTTGCAATTATGATACTCTTGATTTTGTGCTAACACCTTCATGCGGGTAAAAAGTTCGCTTTTCTTGCTGACAAGCATACTAATTGGGCGTTTCTGGTGACTGTCTTTCAATTCACCACAGTCTTTCGTAATACAATTGTCAATTCTGGCAACTACTTTGGAAGAACTTTTCTGTCTTTCGAAAGACTAATGTAAGATTTGCTACCAAGGAGGTGTTAGCGTTGTTCGGTTTGGCTTTTAGCATTAGTTTTTTAAATATTAAAGAAAAAAACTAAAGATTTAAAGAAAATTAAAAAAAAATAATCAAATATGCTAAAGATTAAAATGAGTTAAAAAATATGTATATACATTTTTCTATTTAAAACAATACAAACTAAAACTTAGAGCAAAGTTTAATTAAAATAAATAATTTTTAAGCAAAAAAACGACTACAATTCTTATATGAAAATTTAAGAGTACCGTTAATTTCTTCATGCCAATGATCGGATCTAAACCAAATTAGTATGGGGTCACCTCTGAGGTGCCACCTTTTCTTTAAGAAATAGTTATAGAAATCGGTTAACGTGGACCAGAACTATGCGGTAGCATACATAAAAAAAATCCGACGAATTGATATCCTCCTCTTTTTTTGAAGTCGGTTAAAAAGAAAAATCATGAAATCCAAAAAATTTGTTGGTAAAAAAAATCTTTTTAAGGGCCGTATGCAGCTCCAAATAAAAATGAAAAACAAATTTTCTTTTATCAAAATTTCTTATGATTATCTGTCATTCTGCACCAAAAAAATAGATTTTGAAAAAAGTGGACCTTTTCACCTTTAGAAAGTGATATGTTTCTTCAAGAAAATCTACCGCAACAGCAAAGTACTTTTTCAAGCAACAGAAATAATGAAAAATAATTCTTATGATTTTTCTCGACCGCTAGAGCGGGGAGTATCCGTGTATTCGGATATACGGATATTTGTTAATATGGATAAAATGTGAATATCCTTTAAATATCCGAATATACTCTTATTAACCGTTCATTTTGCTATCCGTATAACGGTTAGTATTCGTTCATTTGCCGAATTCGGATTTTTAATCAGATATTCGAATTATCCGGATATTCACAAAATCTCTGTAAAAAACAAAGATCGAAAGGTGAAGCGGTAGATGGCGCCGATACGAAACGATACCAAACGAATTTTTTTATTATGAAACCGGCAGTTAGTTTTTGAGTCAAAACTTTAAATATAGTACCAGGTCTCGACCGAGTTTTGCCCGGAGTGCATATAATTTTTAAAGTTTTCAAGATTTGGATGGCTTGGAAAAAATATTTTGGAAAAAAATGGATTTCGATATCTATTAAGTAAATTCCTTATTCTAAAATTTAGATGGCACCCCTTTTCCGAAATACGCTTGAATTAATGGTACATATCTTGAGCGAATATGTACTGCGTATACATAAAAAAAAATGTTGAATGAAATTAACAAAATAAAAACTTATATTACATAGAAGCGTGGCAACCCTGTTGGAAAATATTTTCTAACCAAAGTTCTCAACAATACCATATTTCGGTGTTTTAGATACATTGTGTAGAATCTAAAATAAGTGGCAACCTTACACTATTATCTTAAGGGGTACTATTGTGTATTTAGGGAAAGCATTGTTTAAGGACCTTCTCTTGGTACCGGTAAATAGTAATATTTTACCTTTTTTTTAAACAAAAAATTTAATAAATTTGCTATTCAAAATAGGTAGCAACCCTATTAAAAATATTTTTAAATTAGAGATAAAATAGATTAAATACCTTCCATTTGATACCCATATTATGATGGTTTAATAGATTTGTAACTTATTTCGAAAAGGTAAATATGTAAATATAGCCCACTTAGCGCTGTCTGGTAAAATTCGACATAAATTTCAAGAACTGAAATGCAAGCGATTGCGACTGAAAAAATGCACGAACATAGTTGCCTAGTTATCTAAAGTCTAAAAACGTGCAAATAGCCATTCGAGAGCAATGCTGTTCGAGTTGACATGAAATCGCAATTAACAAATGTTTTTCAACACATTTTTCTCTTCTTCTCTCTTTACAAACGCTGCTAACACCGGCGACCAAATTCAATGCGACACGCGAACGGTCTGTGGATATGCAATACTGAAATGTTGGCTGAACACCTGTCATGTTTACCAATGCATTTTACTAACCATTACGAACAACCGACCAATCAACATAACAATAAAAAAAAAAAATTCCAAATAAAAAATAAAAAAAAAATAATAATTAACAACCACACTCTGATGATGTTGATGGCAACAACAATTTTTGAACGCGTAACATAAAACGTTAACAACAACAATGGCTTTGTTAACATGCAACAAAACACAACACACAAAAACAACAACCAAATAATATGCAGTATGCAAATATACGGTACATGAACGTTGCGTGCAACATGCGCCCGCCTCCTGCATCACCACCTACGTCAAATCGAAGAAGGCCAAAGGTGGCGGCGATCTGCTACATCACTGGGTCGAAGGTAACTGTTACGGTCGCTGCTCCAAGTGCCGCAAACGCATCAAGGCATATCACGGCATCACCGGGCTGACATGTCGTTGGTGTCACATGATGGTAAGTGTTGATGTACATATGTTTGTAGTTGAAGTTGCTGTTAAAGTTGTTAGATGTTGACAACAATCAACAATGAAATGAAATTGAAAACAGTTTGAGGTGGAAGCGGAAGCTGGAGCTGAGAAACGTGCAGTTGAATTATGAACGTGCAGTTGAATTATGAATTTCCTTTGCCTTTGTGAATGCAGAAGATATTAGAGCAGAGTGTTAGCATAGGAAATACATATTGCATTATGCAACATTGAAGTGAAGCTGAAGCTGAGTGCGAAGCCTTAAATCAGTCCTCGGATAAGCAGCAAAGCTGATCAATTACTGCGCGCACGTACTTAGTTACCCAAGTATAAGCGTGCATACATATGTTGATACACGCATGCAACACTTGTGTCTATCTATCTAGATAATAACGTGCCCTAACCGCCAAAAAGACGTAAGTGAGATTTTTTTTCAAAATTTTATTTTTGATGCAAAATTACTTCTAGAGGATCTGGATGCGCTACTGCATCAAAAAGAAAATGTTAAAAAAAAAAAACCTCGCTTACGTCTTTTTGGCGGATATGGCTCGATACGTACACCTACCCACGCACATACACCCATAAAGCAGCAGCATTATTATTGCCTTGGTAATGCATTTCTGGCGCTGCTGCTGCTAAAGCAAAGCTTTTTGCTACATCACACATCGCAACAGTATTCACCTACAAATTCAAAATTGGGTCTTAGCTGTTAAGTAAAGCTAAGTGGCTGACTATTACACAAGCCCCATCTGCTCTTACTAGTCATACATATGTATGTATGTATGTACACATATGCACTATGTAAATCTTGCCCAGTTTAACTCCAATCAAAGGTTAATTACCGTAATTGTGTATTCTATTACATCCTGTGTCAAGCTCAAAGCGTATTCCGCATATTGATTTGAATAGTTAATTACACACACAAGCATACATACATGCAAACATATGTATGTATGCATAGTTTCGAATATGTGTTGCATTTTTAACTTTAATCCATTTAATTTGCAAGGCATTCCGAAATTCTTCGAACAAAGCTTTCCCATGAATATTTAACCAGTTTTCTTTCATACAGGATAAGTGGTTTTCAAGATAAAAAAAACTAAATATAATTTAAGCTTACTTTGTCATAATTTAATCTTTCAGGACAAATGTTGTACAGAAAGCATTTTGTTATACAAAGATAAAAAAAAAATCATAGGAATAATTAAGGTACATACGATTGAATTGCAATATTCACGCCAATCCAAAAATACACACATACAATGCAAACTAAAGTTGCTGGGACTTACCGTTGACTTTTAATTTGTCTAAGGTGCTATTAATTTTCTCCATATGAAAAAATTGTCGAACAAACTTCGAGTGGAAGAAAATGTCTAGCATCGTCAACAAAAAAAAAAAAAATATTGCCAAAAATCCACGGCAAGTCCCAGCTTATTCGAACTTCAACGTCCACTGAATGTGTTACGTCTAAGATACGAATTAAAAAGCTTGAAATTTTAACGAAAATTAGTTGACTTTTTTTAATATTACACAATTTTGAAATTATATTTTTTTTTTATTTATATGGTTTTTGTTAAAGGATAAAGTATAGCTTTATAAATAATAATTAATATTAAAAACCTTTCAATATGTGAGTGTCATATAGTTATGGTGAGCACTATATATGCTTTTTTATAGCCCTTTCAATTCTTTTCATGAAACTTTGCTAATTTTTTTTTTCGTTAATTTTTGTACAAAGTTTAAAACTTGGAATGAATTATATTTTAATAAAAAAATAATAATAATTAAAACCAAATAATAAAAATAAATGGACAACACCTGTTAATATGTGTGTGTCGTATAGCTATGATATACACTATAGTTTACTACGAAAAGTCTAAATAGAGTATATTTTCAACATTGAGCTAACAAATAAAATATGAGCTTAAGAACCAACATAGCTGGCGGTTTATCTATTAGAACGCACCCGCATAAAGCAGTTGTAGGCGCAATGAGATGATAAAATCGGGGATGACGAGCCTGACGCGACGACGCCTCCAGCAATACTTTTTCACGATCTGTTAGACTTAAGTTTGATAAAGATCTGCGATCCACGTAATATTGAGGCACCTTGAGGCGATGTCCCTTGATGTGGTGCCCATCACTTCATGTTCATTCAAAATAAGACATTTCTAAGAAGCAATGTCCCATTTCATCCAGATTTATACTCAGATTGTACCTTTTAAATCTTTAGAGAAGTGTATCTTGAACCCACAGTGGTATGATTCAATTGGTTCATCCCTTTTCCATTTTCTTTTGAAGATATTGATGTTTTTGTTGATTGAATTTATATCTAGTTCGTTCTGTCTTCATCGGCGCTGTGTTTTTTATACCCTCTTGTAGACGTCAATAATAACGGGTGATTTTTTAAGAGCTTGATAACTTTTTTTTAAAAAAAAACGCATAAAATTTGCAAAATCTCATCGGTTCTTTATTTGAAACGTTAGATTGGTCCATGACATTTACTTTTTGAAGATAATTTCATTTAAATNGATGCATACTCCAAAATCAGGTGGGCCATAAAACGAATTTGATTTAATCACTTTTTATTTCAGCATTTAATGCCTACAAATATTATACAAACTGCATTTCATATCAGTGCGGTGTATAAATTTGATAAAATTATTCTATGCTTCCAAAGTTGTTGTTGGCATGCATTCGAAAAATAAATTCAACTCTAAATAATGCATAAATTGCATTAGGTATGAAAATTCGATTGCGTCTGGAAATACAAGCAACCACCTTTTCACAATCGCTGCCTTAACCAAAACTACGACAGCACAGCGCATGGCAGTGAAGTGTCTTTTAAAATTCCTCTGCTATTCACTATGCAGCTGTCGTCGACTTAGCTAGCGTCTGCCACCTGTCACGTCCACTGCGGTATCTATGTACGTGTCCTCAACCACGCAACGAAGCTTCAATACCCGCAACAGCTTGGTGGCGTGAAATTTCGGCCCCCCCCCCCCTTTTCTCACACCCCTTTCCCATACTCTACCCGTCAATCGAAGTTGTTTGCCTTAACTCGCTCCTTGCTATTTTGTGACACCTCTTCTATGTTTACATTTCTTTATTTCATTTCCATATATAAATACTACATACATAGATATATTTTTACATATGGCTAGCTTAGAGTGAAAAGCTGCTAAGTCCCTTTTAACAAATTTTACAGGAGAGGAAAAAACTTCTTATAGCAATTTTCTTCAAGTATTTCGCATTTTGCCTGTTCAAGGAAAAGCAAAACTCCATACGAATCAGAGGGACTCGATCTATATTCAGACACTCCGTTCTAATTTGGCCTTATCGGATTTCCTTTCAATGAATATAAACTAGAATAAATAAAACAAGTACGTGTACAGTTTTCGAAACAATGTTTTTTTGAATTTCCCTATCCTCTTGTATCAAAATATAAGTCTTCAACAAAAAGTAGACTTAGCAAATTTTCACTCTTCTGCTAGCGATATGTTGTATTTATGTAGTAGTGTACGCATTTGCATATGTTTAGAAATTCCACACTTTTACCGCAGCTACCACTTTTCAGACACATTTTGCACATTTTGCTACTAGCGCGCTACCACAGCTTTATTGACAGCAATTCGCAATTTTAAATTGGCATGCAATATTGCAACAATAACAATGTCGTTCGCATGGTGCAATGCATTTGTCGTCACATTGCACTCCCCCCTCAATACGGCCGTCACAGCATGTCTCTTGTCTCCTATTTCCTGGCAATTTGCATTGTTAGATTTATAAAATTGCAACACTGAAGTAATGAGTAAATGTTTTCGTTGCGTTTTAGTATGTATGTATGTGTTTTTTTGTGTTTTTGTGCAGGGATTTGTCACGCGAAATATAATTCAACTGCATGCCATGCCAGAGGGGTGTTTATCGTTTTGTTAGATAATTGACTTGAATTGCGGTTTTATTTTCTAGTGGAAATCAGTTTTAAAATAATAATAGCATATTATTATCATCCGTTATTCCATTTTAAGTTTAAGCGTGAGCAATTATTTAACAACTAGAAGCATTTTAGCAAATACAAACAAGTACATGCATGCATACATACATACATATGTAATGAGAATTTTTGTGAAAGGCAATGAGTTCGTCTGTACGTTATTTTCTCTTTTTTGATAATAGTGATATAGTATAAAGAATTTAATTTCATTAGAAAGGTTTTAGAAGGGATTTTGAAGCCGAAGTGCAGAAAATTACTAAAATTTCAAACGAGTTTAAAATACCGAAAAAAAATCAATTCACAATTGACACCAATACAAGTGCAATACATGTACACGAGAAGGGGCGTTGTGATAGTGCACTACGCTCAAGTGGCCCTATGAAACCAGGACAAACCTGTTTTTTCGTCGAACTCGCCACACCAGGGGACCACCGTCAAGCATTAGTTCGTGGGGGAAAGGCCGCTTAGTCGCCGCTGCTACGCCATAGCCTTTCGAGGGTCCTTAGTCTCTTCATCGCCTCTGCTATAGCGTCACTTGCTATGGTCCATTTTTCGCTGCTTTGTAGCATAGTGTCTACGAGTGACGTAGGCGTGGAGTTCATGTCAGCTATATTGTTAAGTTCGCGTCTGGTTCTGTTAAATCGCCCGCACTCAAAAAAAACCGGGGTGGACTTCTTCTATTGTGTCTGCTCCACAGAAGTCGCATATGGGATCCGTTTCGTGTTTGGTATGCGGTGATGGTATGCTTCAAAGCATCCGTGCCCTGTTAAAAATTGTGTCAGATCCAGCTTTTCAAATCTGGAATGCAGCGATATGTTCAGCGGCGCTTTGATACATTGCTTCATCTAACCTGCTAGATTTGGGTGCTGGCATTTTACTCTTCGCAATAGTTGTTGCTTCATTTGCCAGTATATCAGCGGGATACTTTCCGGCGATTACTTATGCTGCTTCGTCTGATATGGTTTTAAACGCGCAGCATACTCGAGGCGCGCGCAGGCGATAAGTTGTCTTTTCAACTTCTACCTGCTGAATATGAGCACTGACTATGTTTTGTGCTCCGCGACCTGTAGTTCATTTTGCCTAAGCCACGACTTATCGGACGCTATAGTTCCTTTTGTTATTTTACATATTTCGCTAAGATATTTAGCAAAGACGGCTAAGGCGATATCGTCCGCAAAGCCGATTATTTCGGCACCGTTGGGAACTTTGAGGCGCAGGAACCGTCGTACATGACGTTCCATAGTAATGGGCCGAGCACGGAGCTTTGGGGGATACCGCCTGTAACCTTTAAAGTTCTCGTGCCTGCTGATGTTTCATATTCCAGAATAGACGAGAAGGTAATGCCTCCTAATTGTATGCTTTAGCAGCAGTTTCAGAATATTATTTATGTAGAATTTTCATTAAGATATTGCACTTTTTAATTACACTCTTATGAAAAAAGTTTAGTATGCAAATTTTAGCCCATTCAATTTTAGTATAATAAAGTGTGGAGTAGCTAGGACTTAGCAATGATATTTGACACATTTTTTTTTTGAAGGTGTCGCTCATTTTCACCATATAAATATATTTTCGTTTTTTTTTTTGTTTTATATGGAGCAAATGGACAATCATTAGTAAGTTCTAGCTACCTGAGACTTGCACATTATTATACTAAAATTTAATGGGCTAAAAAACTGCATACTCTGTTTTTTTATAAATAGTGTAATTAAAAACTGTAATATTTTGATAAAAATTTGCAGAATTTTCTTTAACTCTGAACAAGGTTTGGAGCTCGCATTTGTGGGATCTTGGTCGTAGAATTAACCATATTTTTATAAAAAAATTACGAAAAATTACATACTTAACAGTCGACTGTAGATATTACAATTAAATACCAATGGTCTTTCAAAACTTAAACACAAAATAATTTAATTTGTGTTTGCATTCTAATTATAAACATTTTCATGCATACACTGGCACAAATGAAGCAAACTAAATGACTAATAAAACAGTTAAAAATGTTATGCTAACGAGATCCTAATCCAATTAATTAGCCGTAAATTTTCGAGTTCAAAAATACAACAAGCAATAAACGAAAGTTTCATTAACCTAAATGGGTGGTGGTGGGTGGGTGTGAGAAGCAACATAGGACACAGCAAACTAGGCAGTCATGAGGAGGTCATAATTTTACAAATTCATACTTATTTTCCCCCCTGCTGCTGGTTATTGTGCGAGTACTTACTTTGAAAGCGCCCACTCCTACTTTCACTACCTGCCTTCGTTGTGACTCCTACGCTTCTCCTGCACCCCATTGTGCTCATGACTACTCTCTCTACCCACATCGCATTGCTATACATACATAGGTATGTATGTACATATTTTTATATGTATGAATGCTGTTTGTTACTCATTTAAATATACTACGTGTGCTTGAATAATTTTTGCGCGCACGTAGCCAGCGTCTTCGTCGACACGTGTTCAATATTTAACGCCAACGCAGCGAAAAAAAAGGTACAATAGAGACAAAGGAATCCAAAAAAAAAAAAAAAGCAACAAAAGCAACTTACTCTTAGTTAATTTGTGATACACACAATAAAGAAATGTGTCACATTTCGACAGCTGTTTTTGGACACTTATTCTAATTTCGCTAAGTCGTTAGAAACAGTGGGCCCATCCGCTTCTGCACGTCCACCGCTCTTCATTTTTACATGCTGAGTTTTAGTTAAAGCTCAGAGTTTTTTCCACAAAGTCCAGTTTTTTTCTTTCAGCCTTTTCTAATTACGGTTTTCTTGTTTTTCCTCTGCTTAATTTCTCTTTGCAGCTTCATAATCGCTGCGCCTCCTCGGTGAAAAAGGAATGTACACTCGGCGAGTATGCGGATTTAATTGTACCTCCAACGGCCATCTGTCCGGCAGTCTTGGATCGCCAGCGCTCAGTAAATCAAGCCAGCAAAGTGAGTTAATTATGCTTTGCGTTTTTTTTTTAGTAAATAGTTTTTCATGTTGAATTAAGGACGTATGCATGTGTGTGTGTGTGTGTGTGTCTTTGTACTTCTTGCTGGTGAAATAATTAGATTTCTAATTCAATTAGATTGCAAGTTATCATCAAATAGGGCGTCTGGCTATTTATCAGAAATTACAGAAAAAAGTTTAAAATTTTTTATAGCTTATAAACCAATTTTTGGCTAAGTAACTAAGAATTTATTATATTTTTAGTATTCATCATCGGAAAAGATGTACAGAAGTACTTTAGTTAAAATCTATACAAATAACTTAAAATCAATGAAAAAAGCAATCGAAAATGTGAAGCGATTCAGTCATTAGCTTAAGTGTAAAATTAAAAAATAATTAACTAATTCATTATAATTGATCTATTTATGGATGTTTATTGAGTATATAGAAACATGTATTCGTCCTTTGTGTCTTCGCCGAAAAAATCACAGATTTAAAAACTAATTCATTAACATTGCTTTGTCTTCTCCACTCCCTCCCTTTAATATATCTCTTGACTCGCCTATCCCAACAAAACCAAACGACAATCAAAAAATCAAAAAAAAAAAAACATAAAAATGTCACTCATACGCCTACGTGTCTGTGTTGTCATCACGCTTGTAACACATCAATCCAATCGGCTTATCACCATTCAACCAAATAACCAACCAAACAACCAATCAACCAACCGCAAACGCAACCACTAACCCAAATTAATGTGCAATCGATATATTGTGTTTAAAAAAAAACTGTTTATATGTAATTATGAACTTTTTACTAATAAAAGAAATCAAATCAAATCCATCAGGCCACACACTTTCAAATTACCCCGCCCAACGAAAGTAGCTGTCCGCTGTTGGTGTTCGTCAATCCGAAAAGCGGCGGCCGGCAAGGTGATCGCATATTGCGGAAATTCCAATATATGCTCAATCCGAGGCAAGTTTATGATCTATCCAAGGGTGGACCGAAGGAAGGTAAGCAAGTGATAGCGAGTGTGAATGAAAAGGAAAGTTATTCTACATTTTTTCTCAAGAATTTTTTTATATTATTTTAATATTAAATGTCCAAATATATGCATCGAATACTAGCACATGCCGGTGGTTTCAGTCTTATAAGCTTCAACCAATTTTTCTAGTTAGAAATGTATTCTGCATGGTGTATTGCATCTTCTAAGTTGAAATGTTTTATTGTCAAAGCTGTGGCGAATGAAGATGCTACTGGATCTTTTGACAGCTCCAAATCGAAGCGGGGCATCTATTTAAGGGTTTTGTAAAATCTGGTTGCTAAAACCAACAAATATCAGCATTAAGATAGTAGAACTTCACACCTGGCGCTTTTAGGCATTCTGCGCTTTTCAGGCTTCCGGCGCTTTTTTCAGCTATGTATGTACATTAGGGTGCATCACTGGTCGGTACTGTTTTTTCATCAGAATTATAAAGTCTTTTATATTTTTAGACGACCGCTAAAATATTTCAAAATAGTGAGATTTCAAGACGTATTTTCAAGTCCGTCCAGCTTCTCAAGTAGCACATTCGTAAACTTGCGACTCAGCTATACATCAATGTGCTATATTTCGGTGGAAACCCCGCAACGGTTTTTTTCTGAGGCACCCTAATGTACAAATAGTCCGAAACACTCGCTGTTGTGGTCTACGCTTTTGACAATGTCACCTTCTGTACTAGTAAGTTAGTCGCGGAGAGCGTCAATGGAACCAGGCAGAAGATGTGGAGTTTATGGGGACCCTTACTTTATCATTTGCTCTTACACTCGGTTATTGATTTTCTTGAGGAGATACTACAAAGGTTGAGTTCCCTAAGACTGAATTCTGGCTTCACCTCAATACTGCGCTCTTGCTGACACATTGTAAAATCTCTTTCCTGATGGCTTCAGGCCCTACTCAGGGTAAGAATCTCCACACCTATCTTGAGTAATATTCCTCATCATTTCAAAAGACCTCAAGGCCATCGATTACGTGTTGGAAAATAGGTGAAGGTGTATTTAAGAGTTTATGTGTCTGTGGTTACAGCCAAGCTGCACTTAAAACAGTTTAGGGCAGCCCTCTTCCTATTTGCACACTAAACCCCCAATTATGTATGTGCACTTGATTAATAATCAAGCTTGATATATAAAAAGTTTATTTAAGTTTGGTGTTTAAGGAAATTTTTTACCGAAAATCAAAATACTATTTATTCTTATTCTAAACTAAAAAAAAAATCGACTTATTTAGGTTATTATAGAAAATTATTATTATTATTATTATTATACAGAAAGAAAGTGATCAATCACTGACTTACAATAAATAAGGATTATAGAAAATTATTTTCTTATTTATTTCTAGTTCTTGAATATTCTATAGCCATTTGCTTTTATTCTGTCATACTTCTCTCCTTTCTTTCAACACCTGCGCTTCTGCAGGTTTAACGCTTTTCAAGGATTTACCAAATTTCAAAGTGATTTGTTGCGGTGGTGACGGCACAGTCGGTTGGGTACTGGAGGCGATGGGTAAGTTAATTAAGCAAGGTAAACCAGTTTATAGCGCTTAAGTAAAAAACATGAAACGCCTTTGGCATCGAGCTTTAAAGCTTTGAAACAACGTTTGCTTTTGTTTCAACAAAGCTACATTTAATCTAACATATTTCAAGCTGACACCCTTCTCACCGCCGTCATGATATGAGTGCTTATGTAATTAAATAATTGTCTCACTATTTATTCTCCCCCTTTCAACTTAGATTCCATTGAGCTTGCCACACAACCAGCCATTGGTGTCATACCGCTGGGCACTGGTAACGACTTGGCGCGCTGTTTACGCTGGGGTGGCGGCTATGAGGGCGAAAATATCCCTAAGCTAATGGAGAAAATTAAGCGGTCATCGATTGTGATGTTAGATCGTTGGAGTATCGAGGTGACGAATGCGGTGCCTGTGGAGGAGGTCCTTCGACCAAAGGTAAGTAAATAAATGAAAAGGAAAGAAATGTTGCTTTCGTAAGACTAACAGAAACACAACAACAATGAAATCAGTGCAAATCATTGCAAACATTTTTAGTCGCTGATGTCGGTTGATGAAAAACATCACTCATGCGTCGTGTCTACCCAGTAGGGTTTAGCGAAATAATAAATTTTTCGATTGCGAAATTCTAATAGTGCGGAAAAGTTAAATAACATGATTAGATTGAACCATGTCTTATGCATTTTTTTAAAAGATTGCTATTAAGAGGAAGTATGCACTTTTGTAGCGCATTAAATTCTACTGCAAACTTTAAGTTGCTAAAAAGTGGCGTTAATTTTTGCCAATTTTTTATTTTTTTGGTGATATATATAAAATGCCGAAACTCCCACTTTGTTGTACTACAAAACTACATACTCAAACTTTTTCTAGAAAATCGTTTAAAAAAGTATAAAAACACATATTTTGAGAGATTTTCGAAACATGAACATTAGAATTTCGAAATCAAAAATTCTCTTTTTTTTTTCTTTTGTTCCACCCTACTACCCAGTAGCAAATACACATGGCTTACACTTTCATATTTCTTTTTGTTTTTGTTTTTTTTTTTTTTCTTAATTTTTATGCATCTCTCCCATGCCCATTCCTCGCAGAGTTTCTTCTATGTCGCGGTGACATTTTAATTGAAATCATCTTTGTCCTACACGTTTTTGCACACTTTTGCTGTTGCACCTCCCACTGCATTGGCCCATATCAAGTGGCATTGGTTGGCACTTGCCAAAATCCAATTAGTACGAAAGCCATTTGATTGCTGCAAGCAAAAAAAACGCATGGGTCAATTGTGTAAGCACCGCCTCTCACCCTTGCACACACACACACACACACACATACCCAAACTTTTTACAAATAGTTTTACACTTCGTCAAAGTTGAGCTTAAATGCTATTACAAATATTGTAGTGTAATTCCGGTGGAAACTTTTTTTGGATCGCACCAAGCAAAGAAAAAAAGAAAAACAAAACGAAAACAGAATAAAAATATCAAAACTCTGAAATTCGATTTACCAATTCGAAGGATTTTTAATTCTCAAGCTTGCACTTGCAAAACTTTTTTGTTGCTAAACTAATTTTTTATCGCTTCGTTTCTGTGCAATCGAACTTTAGAACTTTCTTTGAGCCTGCTTAGAGGTGTACGCATGTATGTATGTACACATGTTTGTAGGTAGTTTGAAGTGGCTTGCGTACTGAAAGCAATTAAAAGCAATTGCGTTAAGATAATCTTTTTGCCGCTTCTAATGAACCAGTTGCAATTTGCTTAAGTGCATAAGTGTCAAACTACAAGATTACTTCATTTCTAATTGCGTTTACTCAAACTGTGTGTGTAACTAATAAGCCATGTATGAGTGCATTTAAAATGAGAAAGTTAAAAAGTAGGTTTGTAAGAGAAAGCTTAACAACTAAATGAGTACATAAGTAAGCTTAGAAAGTGTATATGCGTTATGAGACAAAGTACATAGAAACTATTATATGAGCTCTTGAATTGTATATATATATATATATACTCGCTACATGGAGTAAAACTAAAGGTAACAGAAACCAATTAAAAATGTGTCATAAAATATAAAATTCACTGAAGAGAAGAAAACACGCATTAATACGCGAAATTTTGGCCTCTGGCTTGATTATGATTGACATGCAGCCTTCCTAGGCGTCGGTAGGCATACAAGTGCTGATGTTAGTATATTATTTAACTCCATGAATCCTTGAATCTGTATGGCGAATGATCTAGCAAGATATGACTCACTTGAGAAGAATAGTGGGAATGTGGGGTCTTCGTTGTCCACAGGTGAGCTGCTCCTGGACAGGTAGTGGTTTAGTCAGCTCATAGAGCTAACACCTGCATTGTGAGGTGCGCGATCCTACCATAAACGTTTCTATTCTCTTGTTCCTATTTTTCTCCTCTACCAATTTTAAAAGATATCACGGAACAGAATTTCAGCATATTGAATTAATATTATTAATCCAACTGCGCCCTCATAATCTAGCCTAACCTAACCACCTATGTACTTCGCTTTTCCGGTGAGTTCATAGCATCTCAGACCAAATTTTTTTTTAAATGACGCAGGGAAGGGTCTTCCTCAGAATCTGAATCTGAAAATGATGACTTACATATGTGATATATGTAAATATCAGGCCTTCTCTGTCAACGTATGCCCCCTACTAGCCAAAATTTTTCTAGAAAAAAAAACCTGTCAAGGTCTTAAAATTTTAATAATTAATTCAAATTAATTTAATTTAATTAAAACGATCATCGGATTCACTTCAAAATTTTTACTCGTGTGCTTTTTGGGTATTACTTTTGTTTTAATTTCAAAATGACGGACCCAATATGACGGATAATTTTTCAAAACTTACTCGAATCCTTCTGAAACTTGTTCACTCGAGGGTTTTTAGGGTCGCTAATTTTGAAAAGGAACACCGGATTGGTGATCAGCGACACCAAAAACACCGGAGTAACAATTTCAAAGTGAATCCAAAGAAATGTTTTTAATTAGCTGTCGTATTTGATCCGCCATTATGAATTTTGAAAAAAAGCCACTCGGCATTAAAAAGCATTTATTTTTACTAAAATTTTAAGACCTTGCCGAGTATTTTTACCTAAACCAATTTTGGCGTGAATGAGGGCTTCCGCTGACAAAGACTGTCTCATATGTACATATGTATGTATATGCATGAGACTCTATACAAAAAATAAATCGGTACTATTTTCCCATAGGAGTTAATTACTTTAAGACTTCTGCCAAAATAATCGAAAAAATACAGGCCTACAAAAGTTTCTTTTTTTGGTATAAGGAATGAAAAATATTTCTTGTGTGTTTTCTTGTGAACTGGATACAAAGCTTTAGTAGTAAATTTAAGAAGAATACCAGGCAATTGCTTGTAGTGCATTAATACCCAGGCTACTTTGTCTCAGTCTTGTCATATACAACATACAAGCGGTTATTATTTTGCTGTTATTTTTTTTTTAGTTCTCAAAATTATTTAATTTACATTTCATCATTCAACATTCAACAAACCCGCGCTTCTTTATTTGTACCTCGCCCGCACAATTTTCCCCAAATTGTTTTTGAGATCCACTTCATTCAGCATAACATTTTCATACACCCTTGTTTACATATACACGTATATGTATGTACAATATGTATATATTTTACCGCTTTTCCACACACACAGGTCACGCTTCACTCGAATATGCAGAAAGTGATTGAGCTATCACAAAGTGTTGTGGTCGAGAAGGCGCTTTTCGAAAAATTCGAGGAGATTCATCGCAGCACCAGCGTTTGTACGAATATATGCAGCACCAGGCAAGAGCACATGTCCACAATGGCGTCAACATCATCTATGAGTTCGTCGATTACCACAGCCACTGAATATGCCACAGAGGCGGCGACGACGACGACGGGTGGCTGCTGTGACGGCGCTGGAGGTGGTGCTGATGCTGGCGATGATAGCAACGGTGGCACTGGGCGCGCAACCAAAAGCATATCAATGTCGACATTCGAAACGAAACGCATACTCGCCACACTCAGTAATAGCAGCAGCAGTTGCAGCAGCACCAGCACGATTATTAAACAACAAAAGCAGCAGCAGCAGCAGCAAGAGGAGCAAGAACGACAGAGTGAAAATCACGAAAAATCGCAATCAGAAGACCTACAATCACCTGGCGTACCACAAATGCCGGAAACGGCTAAAAGTGATGGTGTTAGTGCAGCTGCTGGTAATGATGATGATAATGTTGGCGACAAAAATAACAATAACAGTACCAATAACAATGAAAATAACAGCGATAAAAGCAACAATAGTGTTGTGGCATTCGATGAGCTCAATTCAATGCATGCAACCAATGCGCCAACAGACATTCCAAACAACGCTGACAGCGTGCAGAAAGACCAAAGCGGGATGGCGGCAGAGCAAGCAGCAGCTAGTGGGCAGCAAGAGCAACAATTGCAAAGACCAGCAAGCAGCAAAAGCATATCAATACCGGTAGATGGCACTGCACACTGCACATCAGCCCCCCCAGAAGCTACCAGCAGCAGTGGCATCAGCATCAGCGCCACTGCCAACACTAACACAAACCCTACTAGTTACATTAGCAACGATGTTGAGTGTTCAGCTGCAGCCACAGCAACGGCAGCCACGGCCGCGGCCACTTCAGCTATAGTGCCAACAACGCCTTTATCCCCTACAACGCCATTCTTACCCGTTGAGTGTTCTCCCACGCATTCACCCGCTGCCAAAGAGGCGGATGAGGCTGTTGCAGCGCCTCTATCTCCAACAGCATTTGCAGATTCTGCAACAACGATGGACGGCGCATCAGCAGCTAAAAGTCAGGCATCGACTTGTTTGCCGAAGCAAATCAAAGTGCAGCCGGAAAAAGATTGCACAGTGCCCTACAACATCATCAACAACTACTTTTCGGTTGGTGTGGTAAGTGCGATTTTGTTTTTTTTTTCATTTGCGTATGTATGTACGTATTTAGGGCGTGTCTACCAGGTAAACATAATTGTAGGCTGAGGTGTCGAAAAGAAAGAAATTAGTACAATTTTACTCTGAACGATGTACTCCTTGTGTTTATGTACCAGTGGAATTGAACCAAAAACACACCTACAGTCTGCCTGAAAAAATCGGTAAGAAGAAAAGTTACGTGAATTAAAGAACCGTACGATGTTCTAAAATCAGGGACCGATTGTTGAAACTGTCAAGGAAAAATTCACCATGAAGGAAATGTTCTACAACTAAGTGATAGATACCAATTGATTTCTTTTATCACCGAGACTCAAATTTAAAAAAAAAATTTATTTGCAATTTTTAAGCAAAATTAAAAAAAAATAACAATTATTTTTGATTTTTATATTATAAATCGAAAATAACAATTATTTTTGATTTTTATATTATATGTCTTAGATAACAGTTATTGAAGACTTTTACTTAAAAAAGTCATCATTAAAAATCAGACAGTGGCTTTTACTTTTAAAAGTCATCAATATAAATCAGTCACCGACTTTTATTTTTAAATCATTCGTATAAAAGTCGTTAACATTTAAACAAAAATTTACTACGACTTATGCAAATGACTTTTATAAGTATGATCTAAAAAATGAAGGTCAGTGACTGATTTTTATTTGTGACTTTTATAAATAAGTCTTCGATAACTGTTATGTAAGACATATAATTTAAAAATCAAAAATAGCTATTATTTACAAAATTCGGAAATAACGGTTATTTAAGGAGTAATTAAATAAAAATCATAAAATAATTGTTAAAGAGCAATTTTTTTAATAAACTTTGTAAATGTTCCGGTTAAAAATTGAAGGATTTCAATACAGACAAATGCGTAGATGATAATCAAGCCTGATAATACAAGTTCAGGCACGTACTTTATAAGTATATCGATAATAATATCGAAAAACTAATTGATAAAAATTTGGTAATCATATCGATGTCCATGTTGACGAATATAGCTACGTCGATAAATATGCAGATCTTTTTTAACAGTTTACACCACGATAACGATATCAATGCATGTGTTTGTCATTTTTAAGAATTTATTAGGATTTACCGGCTAACCAATATTTGCTCCTCCAAAATTCTGGATGGCAAATTTTCGTGTCTGTAACTGCTCATATCTGAACAATCAGTTGTATGGGGGTTATATCTATGTTGTAATGATCTTATTTTAAAGATATAAATGTTTTTCGAGAGTAAATATATATATATCGATAAATATATCAATACAAATATCGATTATCATATCGTATCGATAAAAATGTCGATGAATATATCGATAAAAGTGTCGATAAGTATATCTGTAAATACATAAATCCATATCAAGATCGATAATATAACGAAAATTCCGAAATAGTCGCACATGTCACGAAATAGTCCCGGGAATCTCGCAGTATGCTGGAAAATCCCTTAAAAGTCCCGAGAATTCCGAAATAGTCTTGAAAATCTTGATTTAGTCCCGAGAATCGCTAAAATCCCGATATAGTTCCCAAATTGGCGCATGGTGAGCTTAGGTGCGGTGTGGTGAGAGCGGGTGTGATGAGTTAAGGTTTAGTGAAATTAGATGTGGTAGGATCAGTTGTGGTGACTCCAAGTGTGGTGTGGTGAGTTTGTGTGGGTTGAGTTATTTTAAGGTGAAGTAAGATGTTAATTTGTTAAACACCCAAGTATGTTCAATTGTATTTATAAAACCATAATAAACTTATTCTAAGTTGTCTTTTTATGTAATATTAAGTGATAGGAAAGCATTAATCAGACATGCCACAGAGTAACTGAAATCTTTCGGTTATTTTCATGATCTTCTATTAGGCTCACATTAGAGATGCTGTGAAGTTTTATGGTTGAGAAATACCACAGTAGCCTCAATATCATTTTCAAGAGCTTATTTTGACAAATTTGAAGTTTTTTAATATACATTCTGACACAATTTCCCCAACCAGGACAAGCATAAAGCATCATAGCGTTAAATATTGTTTTTAATATAATAATTTTATTATCTGTGCTTAGATCGGATTTTCGAATTATCAATGTGTAAACAATTTTTGTCGCAATATTTAAGTTATTGACTATATTTTTAACATGTATGTAAATTCTCTAAGACTTCATTTTACTCCGAATATTTACTAACAATTAACAAGCTAAGATTTTATTCCTGTATGAGTGTCTTTTCAGAAAACGATTCTCCATAACGGGTTGCCTTATAAATATTACACAGAGTAGATGTTTATAAAAATTTGGCTTAAAACTGAAAAATTAAAGTCGACTTTAAAATTTGTTCGCACAAACTGTTGACACATCGTTTTGTTCACCTCACTTGAAAGCACAAACTGTTTTCGAATTTAGTGACAGTATGTAAAATTGATTTATTGTTCTTATTTTCCAAAAGCCCCCAATTAGCTTTAATCAGTTCTCACTCTGTCTATATGTACAATGCATCGAATCATAACCTCATACATCACGCTTCTGTCGGGTTAAACAGGACATCTGCGCCTTAGCGTAAAATTTAGAAAAAAAAAAAACTTTCTACAACTGGTTGCGAACGACATTTTTCTCACACAGACAATTTGTTTAGTCATACTTAAATGAATGTTGAAAAATATATGTCTACGCTCTCAGCTACGTATAGGTTTCCGTGTGCGAATACATACATACGAGTAAGTACATATAACAATAATAAACACTTCTTTACTGTTTGTGTAGGCTACTCTTCTGACTGAGGGGTATTAGGCGAAGATAAACCGTAACGGCTTGTCCTTTTCCCATGATTTATATTCGTTGACACTATGCTATGAGACCTTACAACAACCAACAATTGGCGACCGACTAAAGGTCGAGCGTATTTATTTCTCAACAATTTACGGCAAAGCCACTAATCCGTCCGACTTTTAGTGCTTCTCCATTACTTGGTGTGGTATTTTTTTAACTTCTTTTTTTTATATTTTTCCCCCTCTTTGTGAAGCTTTTTATAAGCATTACTTCTGCTGCTTTCACTTAAGCGGATTTATTTGTTTCTGCCAACTTTTTCTATACAGCTGTGTTGTTATCCTTTACGCTTGAAATACATATTTGTAGCAAGAAAATTTATGATGTACCCTTTATGAACATTTATTAAGTACTTACTTGCATATGCATTGTATGTATGCATGTGTATGTGTTTAGGTTTGAGTGAAAATTTTTACTAGAAATTACGACTAATTATGTAGTTGGATTGTGGCTGCGAGTGCGACTGGTTAGATATAATAGACTGTCTACTGGAATTAATGTCCGAATCTATCGAAATAAAAATAGGGGCTGCTTTAAATTTTTCCAACAATGTTTTTTTAATTTCAAAAAAATATTTACTGAGCTTAAATCGGATATCAAAATTCCTACTGTTTATTCAAAATAACGTAAGCGGCATTTTTTTCAAAATTTTCTTTTTGATGCCGAAATATTCCTAGAGCATCTAGATGCATTGCTGCAACAAAAAGAAAATATTTTAATTAGAGAGTTGCCACCTGGTTGAAAAATGCAGTTTAAATAAATTGATAATATAAAGAAAATATTGCAATATGGCTATCGAGACAAAGAGGTTTAAGAAGGCTTACCTACGAAATAATTTTTTTGGGGAAGTTGCCACATGTTTAAAAATTTTAATTTAATTTTATTTAATTGATAAAAGATAAGTTAAATATTGCAATATGGGTATCAAACTGAAGAGGAAGGCTTACTGCCGAAAATATTTTTAAGGAGGGTGGCCACCTGGTGGAAAAGTGGATTTTAACTAAATTGATAAAATAAATGAAATATTGTAATACAGGTATCAAACAACACAAAAATGCTTTAAAGGCGCAGTAAAGCACGTCGGGTATAATCATCAGGGAACGAACTTTTAGGATCTAAAAACCTATAAATAAAAGGCAAAATAGCGAAAGGCAGGAAACTAGAACTAGAAATCGCAGAAAAGGCAAAATAGGGCACTAAAAATCGACAAAAACCGAAAAATAATCAAAAGTTACATTTATTCCAGAAATGTTTATGTATTTTACAAATAAAAAGAAAAACTATGAACTAGTTTCATTATATGAAAAATTTTGACTTTGAATCTTTTACTATTTGAACAACATTGAACCACAAGATGCATTTTAAAGTTTTCTGGCAGCATTTGCGTTCGATTTTTGCGAAGAAAAACCTTGAATGTATTAAACGTTCGCTCAACGTGAGTTGATACAAGTGGTGTCCCAATTTAAATATGGAACGGTTAAAACTTTCATATTATCAGGCCTTTTACAACTAAAGGCCAGTATGCAGCTTTCAAAAAAACGGACAAGAAAAAAATGGCATTATTTCATGTGTGTGTCGAAGGAATTTTGACAACTGATCCTGTTGCCTCACTCTTTCCTCAAGAAATACGAAATTTTTTTTATTGAAAACAAACCTCTGCAAGTTTGCTCTTCATCGACAGTAAGTTGATCAAAATATTGCCTTTTTTTCGAAAACATTTAAATAGGCAAGTTTCCGGACTGAGGGCCAACTCACTCCATTTATTTTCTATTAAAGAACACGCCCCTTTAAAACAGCTGGTTGTCGGTTCGAAAATTAGTCCCTTAATTAAACAAATTAGGTCCCACTATTTGAATATTCCAAGACAGGCTTGAACTTTATTTTCTCCAGTTACTTTATATATTTATTTTCTTCTCTAGATCTCTTCTCTGGATATTTTTGAAATGCTTCACGAATAGCTTGGCGGCTAGGATTTTTTTAGAATTGTAAAGCTTTTTTAACTTTCAAATGCAATAATTTCGGCCTTGAAATGGAATACTAGCGCGCTGCTAAATAGCATTAATCGCCCGGTTACTCAAGTTGTAACCCCTGACAAGGACTTGCGCTGCTCGATCCATGCGTAACACATCAACACCTTAAAGGAGACAAGCAGCAGAAAAATTCACTCCCAATTAAGGCATTTTATTTACCGGTAAAACCTCATACGTAACCCAAACAGTCAATATATATTTATACGGTAAAGTCGCACGAAATGTGGGCTGTTCCCAGAATTTTGGAAAAACTTTTTTTTTTTTCTATGCAAGTTAGGTTCACGTTAATGCTGTATACGTACTTACGTTATAACTTCCCATTTTATGCCATAATCGTTCCAAATATTCTTATTACAAATTAATTAATTTACTTCCCTGCATGCGTTTCACGCAAAACCGCTGTTGCCATAACATCGACGAGGACTATTAATTTTGTCTAGGTTACCATACGGCCCTGAGACTACTATACGCTTTGGCGTCACTTTTAATGCTACTGTTATTGTTATTATTATTGCATTTGCGCTCATTAGGCCATGCCGTACAACTTTTCTTATTACATAACTTACCTATCATTGCTTAAGTAGTAGACGTCATAAACTTGCGGAATTATGATTATTATTAATAAATACATAGAAACACTGTAATACCATACCAAGGTTACGTACGGCCGCATCGTCGCAACCGCAAACATGTTAATATATATGGCAAGTATTTACACAGAAATGTATGTAGGTAAACAATTTTAACGAGATGGCATCATTAAATGCTTTCATAATTTCATGGTTTTGTGGCATTTCTCTCTGCCTACAGGTAGGCAGGCAATACATTTGCATACATTTATGTATGTAAAGGCACAATTGCCTACTTTCGTGCGACACTTCAATGAGACAGCCTACGCTTTTTGTGCTTTGAGCTTTTGTTTAAGTGCCTAAATTGCGGCAACGTATTTCAGAGTTACACGTGTACTTTACCCGAGGCATTAGATTGCCGTAACACAATTACAAGTGAAAATTTTCAGGAATATTTTAAGGAAAATTAAGGCACAAATTGAATTTGTAAGTTTAAAATTATTTAAGGCAAATTAAGGTTTTTAAGAAATGAATCATATTCAATTCATTGGTCGCCAGCAGAACTTTCTCATTGACAGGAGCATCCGAACAATCCAAAATACATCCACCGATGCCCACTAGTACGTAGCTTCACCATGGCCAAGAGCTATCGGGGCGATTAGCCTGTACTTTAACGGCGTCACCAGTATAAAAAAAAAAAAATCTTTTCGGATTTTGCTCTGGCCAGCGATCGAACCTTGGTCCAACCAGATGGAATTTCGCTTCACTAACCACTCGGCTATGGCGGACGGCGCTTTTGGGCGTGTTTAATATTCCTGTTCACCGTTTTTCCTTGCAGCTCGTACTTTTTGACATTACCGAATATTGGTTTAAAGATCCATGTGTAAACTACCACCCACCTTTCATAGTCATTGCAACTATTGCTACTATTTTAATACTTCTTTTGAGCGCATAAATCATTTAATTTGGTTGGACAGGCTGCTTTAACATGCCAGGAAATCAGGTTAAGCGGCAGCAACTAAAGGTGGCATGCAAATTGTTATGGCCAGTGTCGAACATAGTGAATGTTGCTATTTTAAATAGTTGGTCAATTGTTTTCAACAAAAAGTAACAAAACCCAAACAAATTTTCAATGTCGGTTTTATTTACATTTTGTGACACACAGAACAACTTTTGTTTTAACGCTTTTTGCAAAATTGAAAAAGTTTCAACTTCTGCTATGCATTTTATTAAAACAGCGCATGCGTTTGCCAAATATTAGCTAACTTGACTGCGTGCACACATAAATAGAGGCTTAGTGGCGACTGTCACTAATAAAATGTGTTGTCAGACAAGCAAAAGTTTTTGGGCGAAATTGTGATACAAGCGTCCTTGCATAAACGCATAAAAATGCATATGCATACATATTAGGGTGGTTAATAAAAATAATATCAATTTTACTTGGGGCACCTCCTTGTTTTGTTTTACGCACAAAATAAAAACATCCACGAAAATATCAAAGTTTTAAACAAGCTTCAAAAAATGTAGTTTTTAAATCTGATAAATTTCGCATATTATTGAATAAGATTCAACAAAATTTTAGGGACCCCCCTAATAGACATTAGTGCCTCAGTTGGTGCATATAAATTTCAAACAAACAAGTTTTTCATAACAACGCTATTCCTTAAAGAGAAATCTCACCCAAGTCGATATTAAATTCCATTTAGTCACAGAGTGGATTTTGACAGCAAGAAATGACAGCAAGGAAGTGTGCACGCACACACACCTACATACATACATTGACAAATACATATGTACATGTTATTACAACTTCGCTATGCTTTCTTAATCCATTTCCCGTTGACAGCTTCGGTTGACATTCCAGCACTAAGTTTAATTTTAATTCCGCAATAATCCTAAAACTGCACACAAACAGACATATGTAAGAGTATATATTTAGGCGAGTACTTAAGCTGCTTACCACCCATGGCTGACGCACATAAACTCATATAAAATAGCTATTAAAGTTGAGCGCTACAAAAACGAAAACGAGAGCAATGCTTCAATGAGCGCGCGCATTTTCTGCATAAATTCACATATTCCTAGGAGGTACGCGCACACACACACACACATACACACATACGCATACTACCCCAACCAAACAAACATTCACGCGTTAGACGAAGCAGCAGCAGCAGCAGCTTTTTTTCTCATTCGCATAACAGTAAAAGAAAAACACGCACACCACTCCCAAAGCGATGTAGCATAGTTTTAGGCGCTTACGCATGTATGTATGTATGTATGTGTGCATGTGCACCAATCGTGATGTGATGGCATCGTTGCCATCCTCCATTAAGTGCCCGAGATTACAATCAACACATTTCGCGGCAAATAGGAATTTATGTGACCAAATGTGCGCGGCCAGACCAAAATGTAAATGGCCAGCGAAATCACTGATTCACATACACCAAAGAGGTAATGCGTTCGTGCATATCTTTATATGTATGTATGTATGTATGTGTTTGTGTGTGAACGTCGTCAAAAAGGCAGCTACTACAAAATGAGCAATCTCATTTGCGCTGGTGTGTGCATACAAATGCGTCTAAATGCTTTTCTGCTTGTTTGGGGAATGTTTGTATGTACACATGTATGTAGATGTGAATGAATGTTGTCTATTTATTCGCTACCAGCACCTAAAGATTGAAGTTTGTCCTAAATACATATGTACATACGTATATTTACACTAATGCATGATCTGACGTTGGCAAGCATCCCTTTCGCACTTTCGCCCTTTCGCCATTAAAGTCAAATAAAATAGGCAAAAGTGGAAAAGCGGATAAGCTAAAATGCCATTTTTCGAATGGCGTTGAAGGCAAGAAAATTAGGTAACATAAATCTTTCTGTTTTTTTTTGTACTAAGTACAATCAATCAGCTGTGAAAAAGTATGAAGAAACTCATCTGGTTCTGCAAATGGATCTAAACCATCTTTTAAATTTTTTTTCAGTATCCAAAAAGGTTATAATTGTAACTGGTTATTGTCTTCAAAATTTTTCTAAATCGCTGAATAAAGTTGTTGGTTAGCAAATATGGTTCCCAAACATAAAAAGGTTTTCAAAATAATAATTACTAGGTCAGGAAAATGAGCCGCATGAAGAGACCTAACTACTCAAGCTCTAATACGATTCTACAACTGCCTCCGCTTGACGTATTGGCTAGAGAGGTGATCGTTATTGTAGCCTTAAGATTCATAGAGACACATTCCTGGACTGATGGTACATCCGGCAACTCGGGAATCTTAGGGACGATGGCACCCATACCGTTATCTACAAGTGTTGGCTGCTATAAAATTCGTCAGGGCTAGAACACCGACCACCTTTGGAAACATTTCTAAGAGAACAAAATGGGAACAAAAGTCTCCGGAACTTTTTTTTAAATGAACTAAATGGCAACAAAAGTCCAAGGAACTTTCTCTCGAAGAACAATTTGGGAACTACCGTCTCAAGAACTTTCTGACAGAGAACGAAATGGGAACAAATCTTAACTATTCACGAAGGATTGAAGCGAGAACATAGTGTTTCAAATAGCCTTCAATAGTATCAAAAGAAACTAAATATAATTATGCAAATTAAATCAACGAAAGACTTAGGACACGAACTTTTTTTTTTTTTTTTTTTTTTTTTTTTNACATTCCATCCAAACGATAAAAGATCAGGAAGCCGAAATGTTTCAGACTTCCTCTGGCTGAGAATTAACAAACGTGGTTCTGACTGAAACGATTTTTCATCCCAAAATGCAGAATATTTTTAGCACCAATTTTGGTTTGCTGCTAGTATCGCATACAATCTTTCCCTTACTTTCTACACGTCTTAAATTTGATTACCCAAATGTATTAAAAAGTTACTCAAAATTTGTTTCGAATGCTCATTTAATTCGAGCATTCACACAGCATTTGGATAAAAGCAATATTTCTTTTGCTATAAATGGCTATTTGCTTTATAACATTTTTTTTATTTCCAATACGCAATCTGGGGCATCTGTACTATATCCGAGCATATGTTGACAAGAAATCAAACGTACACACATACATGCATACAAGTACACACGACATATATTGGGTCAGCATTCGCTTTGCGTCAAAAAGTCCTATTACCGCATCCCATTCAGCAAGGATGTGTTGTCAACCTTTTAGGCATTAATGTTGAGACACAAACATTTTATTACGGTCGGATTTCTCTGTCACATTGTTACGCAGTCACAATAAATGCAACCACAGCTCAATAAATACTTCATATAAACATATAGTACATACATGCACAGTTATGTACATAAATATATATGTACATATGTACTAGGTTGTTCGATTATTCGCCTTTTTTTCGAAAACTGGAAATTTTGCAAACAGCGTATTTTCCAAAAAAATAAAAAAAACGGGTAAACCGGTTTTATTATACATATCTACAGAAATCATGACCAAAATTACAACATGACCGCTAAAAATAGGTATAACTTTAATTTAGGAATTAATAAGACAATAAGTTCGACGTAACATAACAAATAAAACATAAAAAAATTTGCAAAAACTTCTACTCGCATCAGCTCATCTGACATCCCTCACCTTACGGCGAAAACCCGTCGGGCTTGGCCTTTCCTTGAGCCTGCCATATGATGAGAATGAATACTACATGTGGTCGATTTGACTGATCAGGGCAGCAAAACAAAACAAACGTAAAAGATTTTCGTTTTATTTTTTACGGAATTTTTCGAAGACAAAATATTTTACATGCATTTTCAACAAAACAAATATTTAGAACACAGAATAAAACACGGTTTTTTCAATTGTAAAAATCCGGTTTACTGAGTATTGGAAATATCAAAATTAAAAAAAAAAAAAAACGGCCTAAAAATATTCAAAAAGACGGTTTGGAAAAACTGAGTCAACCACCCTAGTGCCTACATATTTAGAAATGTCCAATATCTTTGCTTGTATTTATATGACCGATTGATTGTCGGCAGAAAGTTTACCGCATTTGTTAAAGTCAAACCGCCAATCGACTACGTCAAGCCGCAAAATCGATGGCTCCATTAGTACTTTATGAAAGCTTAACGTGATTTTTTTACGCACATGTTTGTACGTATATATGTATATACTTTTATAAACGCACATTTATATCATTTTGTGTGTGTGTGGGCTGCACGTGTAGGCTTTTTGTTTGTTTTTCATTTGGCCGACTTACTGATGTACTGATGCTGATGTGCTGAACCATTTTTCTGTGATTGCTTCATTCAACCACATGCATGTTAAAAATTCATTCGCATACACACATACACATATACGCATATATTTGCATACGCACAGTCTCCTACGCAACATACTATACAAGTTGCAATACAAACTTTTGGTTGACAAATACATACATACATATACATATATTTTTTGTGTTACCGCTCCTTTATTGCAGATTATTCAACCAACTGAGAGTTGGTGAAATTTTCGTTTCTTTTATTTTGTACCACTATCCATCCCTACTCTATGTGGCATCTCTTTAATTCTTTGTGTATCTCATAAATCTTTGCCTCTTTGTATGCACATTCAAGCAGATAAGCATTTCTTATAAATGCGCTTTTATTTATACGACTTATATGTCGTTCTTCTCTGCTTTGTCTGCTACAGACGCCCATTCGTTAAAAGCCAACTTTAGTCCTGACTGCTATCTGTCATTTGGTAGTACTTATTCGCATTCAGTAAGTGTGTATACTTACCTTCTTTTAGCTACGAGGGGCAAACATACATACACATGTGTAGGTAATTTGCATATATCAATGTAAGTATGTAGGTATGGCTTATTAGCAAATTGTAACACACCCAGTTGGAACTTTTAGGTAAGAAAGCGGCGTACTGGGTTATGATCTGAAATCTAAAGATATAGTCGATGTCATTATATTTTATGGCAACAAAAACAACTGGTTTATCTCCAACGATGAGTTTCTTCCATCTTCTTCTCGATAGCGCATCGCATCCAAAAAACAAATACTTAATAGCCTCCGCGTCAAGGTCAAGGTTTTCAAACAATTCTTGGAAAAGCTTTCTTAATTCTTAGTTACTCTTGGAAAACATAAGTCAAGTTTTCGAATTCTTTATTATTATATCTCTTAGTACCACCTTACAGTTGTTAACCTTATGTTATCAACATTATTGGTCACCCACGTGCAAATTAAAAACGTCCACGATTATTTCAAAATTAAAAAAAAAGCTTAGAGGCCGCTACCAGAGTTTGAAAAAATTAAATTTTTTTTAATTGTAAAATTTCTACAAATTTTTTACTTTGACCAGCTACAACCCGGCGAGTTAATGAATTTACATGATTAATTTTCAATAGTATGTGAAGTTCCTCTGGTTCAAGTAAACATTTTACCAAATTTTTGAGTTTTTTTTAATTAAAATTGTTTCAAATTTGTTTATAGTTTTGAAATTTTCCTGGATGTCTTTATTTCGTACGTAGAAACAAGTAAAGGGGTGCCCCTTATAACACTCTAACACACAAAACATCTCTAAGCTAAAGAGATGGTAAGGGGATAGTAATAAATGTACTTAGGTGACTGCCAATGGTTGAACTAAGTCGGTAAGTGCTTCCTCACTACGACCCTGCTTTGAGAATGAGTGACTTAGCAAATCTGGCTTACCCGTGGCAACTAGCGTGGAGAAAGATAACAAGGAGACGCATAAAAAACAGCCAGAGAATCATCGAAACCGGTAGCGAATGCTACTGGCTGTGCTAATCCTAAAACTCTAAAGCAAAAGACCTAAACACACCGCAAACATGGCAGCGGAAAAGTCACTCCAAAATGACTAATGATCTGTATTTAAAATAAATTCCAGTGAATTCAGTAGGTGGACCGATCCAATCGGAACTGTAGGAAATGAGGTCTTAGGGAAAAACATATGTATGTATCTACCTAGTTGGTTCCAAAAAACCCTCATGAATTCTATCATGTGGATCTCAAATGAAACCATGGGCTTCATGGCAGCATATCAGAACAGAAGAGAGAAGAAAAGGCACGAAGTCACTGATAAGTAAGCCACCTTGGAGTACAGGTTCGAATCTTGGGTCTATTCCAGGGAGCTTGATGTCGTCCAGTCACTAACGCCAAGATCTCATGGCTGCGTCTTCCAAGCCGGAGTTCTAAGATATGGCATCTGCTGAAGTAATTCAATATTGGACTCTTGTCGGTAACTCAATTAATATGCACCTCTCTTGTCAGGATTCCGGTCTAAGTCAGCATTAAAGGAAACGAAAGAGCGAATAGTCTATTAAGAAAGGTACCTCTTTAGTCAAGTCTGCAGAAATGACACTGAGATTCCCAATTAGGTATATGTAAAGAGATGATTCCTGTAACAGTTGAGAAAGAGATGGTTTGAGATCCACGCCTCAGCTTTAACCGAACTGCTGCAGGTCAATAACTGTGCATCTGTTGAAAAGGAAAGTTTGCTTGCTTCCAAAATAGGTCTTATCCCCAACAAAACTTACCAGAGTTATTGCTTGACATATGTATAACGGTAACTACTGAGACAGCTAACCGGAATTTTTATTAGCTAAAAAGAAGATATACGTTACACACTAATGCGGGAATACGAATCCAAGAACATTACATATTTTTGAATCAAATGAAACAAGCTTTCATAGCGAAGGCAGCGACCAAGTCAGTCCCGAACCAACAGTAGCGGAGACAAGGGGACTGATCCCGCCCCCTTACCATCACAGTGAATAAGAAACTCGCTTGAACCTCCCCAGTGGAATGAACTTATTTGGAAAAATCATAGAGAAATTTGATATTATGTACATACATACATACATACATTTAAAGTTAAAACTTGGCTCACAGAGTAATGAACGGATTTCAACCAAATTTGGGGAATATATTCCTCAGGGCCATGGTACGAAAAATTTTAAATGTATACTGAATTTATGATGAGAAATACCTACATATACGAAAAATAAATCCACTAGATGGCTCTGTAGTCGAGATTTCTAATAAATAAATATTTATGGTTAAAAATTATGTCAAAAATCTGCTGATATCTTTAGAGTCGACCTCATCTTAAATGTGACTAACAAAAAAAAAAAAATCATGTTACAATACTCAATAACACTGTTGAAATAAATTTTAATAGACTGCAATAACAATGAAAAATGGACTACCGGACATTGAATGAATTTACACATCAAAGCTGCTTTTTAGCTTTAAAAATCTGCTACAAGTATATAGAAAAGTATTAAGCTATGTAGACGGAGTCGTGGGAATCATTTAGTAATTTTATAGATTTCATCCAATGATGTGAATAATTTTAATTCAAAATTTATTGAAAATATATATAAATACATATGCCGAAATATGCGAAAGATTTCCCACTGGGTAACAAACACCGAACTACCGAAAACTATTCCATACATTTTAATCGTTAAAAGTTGGAAAGTTACCATTTCTCATTGCACTTTGCGTAAATTTACTCGAGGGCACAATGCATTCATTTTATCATTTAGTTAGCTTATTCTTCTTCTGGTGTGACTTTTGTTTCGGTCTCTGCGTACGCATTGTCTACTCCTTTTCAGCAATTGTTCTACGGCGGTCGGGCAACTTTTGAGCGTTTTCATGCAGGCATTTATAGTACAACTTTGTGGGTACTGCTGTTTATTTATGTTGGTATACGTGTTTTATGATTTTGAAATTGTGATTACAAAAAAAGTTTAAGATATGCACATTTAATTTATTCTGCATTTGGGTTTGTACAACATAAACGGCAGGGATGTAATTTCTAAAATATTTATGCAAATTTTTGCTTTCATTGTCAGTTGAAACCCACAAAATGGCATTTTTGCATGTGGTGAACGTTAATAGGAAGCTCTCTCATCTCTGTTTACAATAAATCCAGCATTAGTTTTGAACGTCGGAAAAAGAAGAAATATAAACTTACTTTAAAAACAAGTAACAAGCTATTATTTCTCGGATAAATTAGCTTCAGGAAGACTAGTGTCAGTAGCTCACGAAGATAAGTATCAACAAAATACTTAGGCCTATATAAAGGATTGTTAAGCTCAGCCCGACAATCCGTTTTAACCACTTAAATCAAGCTGGTTTAGTCAGCTTATCCTGCTATTCAGAATCTCTCAGGAAATATCGAGAAATCCCGAACAAAGATTTTCCTATACATATGTTGCTTGCTTGATTGTCAAGGACCCTTTGGCAGCACAGAGCACAAGCTGTCTCCCAAAACCAGAGTAATAGTGTCTTCGCTAAGGCAGGAAAATGTATACGTTCCTAGCACTGAAATTCTGTCCACTGGGCAGAAGTACAATACAAATTAGCCAAAAAATTACTTCTACGAAATGGCAGAGAACATTCTGTGTCCCAGTAAAACTCATCATAAGATCACTTTATCTGATTGCCTTTGTTCTGAATCTTACATCGCCAAGAAATTCGTAGAGGTTTGAAACACCTCTATCGAACCCCTTGCTTCCTTTTCAGTTTAAAATCATGTACCAATAGCCTTAACTAAGGGATTTCTCCTGGTCCACTGTAGCTTTACGCAATATTTATTCTAGGTACATTTTCATTACCAGAGAATCAGAGCACATTTTGGTAGTTAGTGAAATCTTTCTGAAACTTTATTTCAAAAATGTTCGTATCAATATTCAAATACTCACAATTACTCTTATCGGTGTACTACATATTCGGATTCTTCTGAGGTCGTAAGGTCTATCACTATCCAGTAATCCTGTTTGTATAGTTAGAGATGCTCACTACTACACGGCAGCACTCAAGTTTAACATTTGGTCCCGACAACAACCAAACCAGGTTTTGTTTAATAGCCTCGAAAAAAGCTTCACCGAAAACCCCATCTGCGGCCCGGTTTTGGAAATACTAAACGGTCCAGAAAAATCAATAATAATCGGTTTTTAAGAGATTGGCATAATAATGAAATGCTTCGTGATTGTCGGGAATTTTCGACACTTCAAGATTTTCTTCCGATTTTTTGGAGTTTACTAAATTTTTTAAAGAACTTTGGTGAATTTTTTCGACCTTTTCCTTATTTTGCCAGGACTTTTCGTGATTCTTCATGTTACATTTTTCGAGATCTAACGGGATATTTCAGAAACTCAGGAGTTTCGGTACTTCTCGAGATTATTTTTCGGTAACCTACGGTAAGCCACAGTAAATAGATTACTTTCATATGATCGATAAAGTGGAAAGATTTCGGAAAATGCCTTCTAAAATAAAAACAATTCCAACAAGCTCTCGATGAATATTAAAAGCAAAATTTCGTGTTCCACTCATGAATAGTTAAAGAACTGAGAAAAACTTATCGATATATATATCGCACATTTACTTCAATAGTGTCATAATCCAAAAAATACAAATTTTTAGTTGAGTATCCAGAAATTACCGGTTTTTGGTTTTTTTTTATTATTATGATATCTTGCAGCCAATGTATCTCTAAAATATTATGTCCCAAATATTTCATCTATGAAATGAAAGCATTTATTCATTTTCCATGTCAATGAACACCATACGCTCCCAGTCAAGCAATTTAAATTAAATCTTATCCCATTTAATTAACTCATGCATACATATGTATTTCAATTAATTTCATTTCAGGATGCAGCAATTTGTGTCAAGTTTCACTTGGAGCGCGAGAAGAATCCACACAAATTCAACAGTCGCATGAAAAATAAGCTGTGGTATTTTGAATATGCCACTTCGGAAACATTTGCTGCATCATGCAAGAATCTTCATGAGAACATAGAAATTGTGGTAAGTGTACATACTCGTATGTATATGTATGAGTAACGAGGGTAAAATAAGCAATAAAAAATATGAAATAAATTATGAGAAAACTAACTGCAAAAGACACATGAAAAAGTAAACTGTCGCCGTAGTTATGAGTGCTTGCATAAATGTGTGTTTGTAAGCCTAGGTAAACATGCGGGTGCATGCTGGAAAAGTAAGTGTTAAGCATGTGCCAAGTGGGTGCGAAGTGCTTTAAGCTTTGGGATGAAACTTTTGCAGTATCACCTTGAAAATCACGAAAATGGTAGAAAAATATCAAAAAAGAAGCCACAATCAACGCGAAAATGGGGAAAACCATAAAGCCTTGTCTTACCGCGTGTTACTTTAGTGGCATCCAAGTGAATGCACATGTTTGTATGCATGTACATATGTACATATGTATTATTTTCGGTGTATGCGTGTACGTAGTACCCCTGCAAAAAATTGTGCGACCTTATCTCTAAAGAGAGTATTCCGAGATTACTCTCAACCAGGTACGATTGGTCATTAATTAGCCGCAACTAGTCTCATACGGGTACTATTGGAAATCAGATGGTCTCGACTCATTCCTTACGGGTATAATTGGAGATCAATTAATCCCCGACTCATTTGTAATGGGTACTGGTACTACATTTGTGCTGTGGTACTACATTCTGTTTAGCCAGTAAAAGTGACTAGTCGCTTTTTATAGCCGTTCGGGTATAGGGTGAAACAATTAGTCTCTTCATAGGACAAGCTCGAACAAAAGCGATTAGTTCATTCCATATAAAGAGATCAAAAGTGCTATTAGTCGCATGTTCCTTTGCGATTGCTCCCGGAGTCATCCCGGATTAGTCGCATTTTTCGCCGGGACCTCACTTGGCGTAGCTGCTGCTCTTCACTTTTTTCTTTTCTTTTTTTCTCCTTGTTTTTAGTATTCCGTCATCAAGTCATCAATTCCGCCGCAGTGGCATTTCATGCTGTTGCATATTTTACCTGATGAGTGAATTTGCTGTGCAAGCGCGTCTGTAAAGCGCAAAAGAAAATTCATCATTACTGCTCACTCACTTTAATAGCAGCCATTGCTGCTGCTTCTTCTACTGCTGTTGCTGCTACTTTAGTGGCAAAACCAATCTTAACCCAGAAAATCATCAACTTTTAGTAGCAATCTCTGTTCGGCACTCGCTTTAAGTTTTGTCATGAAATTCAGCGCAAGAAAGCGATAATATTTCCGATTTTTTCTTTGCTCGTTTTATTCTTACTCACATCCCTATTGAGATTTTTGATTGAGCATACTGGAAATTTGTTCGACCGTAAATTATGCCTTTTCTCACAACGGTAATTTGGTGCGCAGCTGCGTTTCACATCAGCTTATCTACGAAAAACATTGCACACAGCTCATTAGCGTCGACGTGCTTCGGTAAAATCGGTTGGCATTTCGGGAGAATATGGAAACATTGAGAAATAGAATATGCAGGAACAAAATGAGGAAAACTCAGAAAAATTCAAAGACTTTCAAATACTCTGCAATTAGCTTAGATGGCTTCTCCATCTGTTGAAAATTAAGGCCTTTCGATCAAAACCTCTGATACACAAGCTTTCGTAATTTGAGTGCTTTCGAGCGTTTTATACATATCAGTCATGGACAGAGAGAGCTTTTTACTTAAAACTTTAAACGGTGATGGGCACCGTCTTGCCCGCGGGCAAATCGCCTTTAAGCTTTATGTACATTTTGTATAGGCACGTGCGGAGTAAAAGCTCTCTCTGCCAATCACAACTTTAAAAGAGGCGATGCTGTCAAAGTACTGAGCTCTTTACTTATATAAAAGCTCCAACAACAACATAAACAGCAAATGAAAGTGAGCACCTATTGCACCCTCAAGGATCAGACATAGATCCGGCAAAATCAATTTGAAACAAAAGATAAATCTGGAGTACTAAGATGACAAGATTCTGAAGAAACTTAAAAATAAAGAGGTTGAAGAATTCATTAAACGAGGTCCTTTGGCTTTGGTTCTCACAGATTGCACGGTAAAAACCGGCTTTCCTATGGGAGAACTTTACAAACCGTGCAAGGGCTTTGCAAGACTGCGAGAATACCCCTATTATAATTTTAGCTCTGGGTTGGTATCTAGAGGATTAATTTGCATTTCGCACACCTTGTGGCACAAATTTCATTTAATCCTTTTCCGACTTACTACTCGCAGCACTCCTTTCCTCACTTCAGCCCATTTCCTTACCAAGTCAAGTTGTCTAATAACTAAGCATAACGGGCTTCAATGAGCATGGATTCAGTATTCTTCTTCCTCTTGAGATTTTTATTTTCCTACTGCAAGAATTTATGATTCATAAAACAACTAAAGATCAAATTGTATGAAAAAAAGATTTTCAAAAGTAGTTTGCGATCAAAGGTTCTCCAGACTCTGACTATGAGCTAAGTTCGATGGTCGCCATCTTCACTTTGTTTTGACTGAGTACGTCACGAATATATTATCGACCCACAAGCCGAACAAAGAATGCATTTTAGGAAGTGAATAATCAGCTGATCTGAGCAGAAGTATCAAACACTTTTTAATTCAGTTATTTTCATGAACTCTAATTAAATATGTTTACATAAGCTATGATCTAAAGTTGTATGGGCCAAAAAATATGTATGTATATTAAGGCGGGTCAATTTTTTCGACTATCGGCGTATAGCAAAGGAGGATTCTAAGTATAATTCTAAGCAAATTTTTCGAAGTTGTTGGAGTTTTCCAAATTGCGAAAATAGATTTCTTCTACTTAGCATTTTGCTATAGTATCGTAAAGAAGTGCTTAAATTTTGTATAAAAGTTTTTGATATGAGGAATCTATTTTTAGACTTATCTTTTTCTGAAAACATCTGCCAGAGGGCGCAACGGTGAAAATTTTCACATTTTCTTGTTAATATAAAAAAAGTATATTTTATTTAGCCTTATTTTTATCATATAACTGAAATTCAATACAAACTACATGCATACACATGTATGTAAGTATGTACATTAGACTGCATCACCAAAAAACAGTTGCGGTTTTCCACCGGGATTACAAAATTTATTTTATTTGAAGACGTACACCAAAGTATTTCAGAAAAATATTGAGATTTACGTGTGCTGAACCGATTTGAAAATACCTCCAAAAATGGAGTTTTTTATGCATAAAAATAGTTTCTTAAAGAACATTAAAAAAAAAATCCCATCAGATGACAGTTTAAGCTTAAAAAATTTGCATAAAAATATTTAAAAATATTTTGAACGGAATCGTAATAATGAGATTTTTGATGCTGGTTTTCAACTTTTTTTAGACTTGTGGGGTATCTGTTACTCTCGTTATTTCTGTGCAAAACAAATTCATTTAAGCACTTCTTTAAGACACCACAGCAAAATGCTTAGTAAAATTGACCTATTTTCGCAATTTTGGCAAACTCCAAATTGATTTTAGACCCGTGATGTCTTTGGAAAATTTGCTTAGAATTACACGTAGAATCCTCCTATGCTATACGCCTATAGCCGAAAATCAAATTGACCCGCCCTAATGTACAATCTTCCCTCCACATACATACATATTTACATACAGTTGAACGACCTATTCTATTCAAAAGGAAAACTGCTTACAAGCAAACTTTTTAGTGGCAATTCATCTTTATGTTTCCACTTTGCGCATTTTGATTCAGCGGTCACAGCTGTTTCTGAGCATTTTACGAGCAATAAAATTAACAGCCAATGCATTGATCAAATAAAATAAGCATTTAAAAGTGCTTAACACGAGCAGCTTAGATGACTTCATGTGTGAGTATAAAGTATGAATGGACTAATCCAGGCTGGTGAATAGCTAAGCGAGTAACTACTTGACTACACCTACTAAACAAAGGGTGGAGTAAGAATAATAAAAAAAAAAACCCAAGGAAGGAAGAATAAAAGAATTTGCATAAAACCTGTATGGGCCACAAAATTGTGTTTGAATACATTTAGGCGTAATAACTTGGCGGAGGAAAGTCATTCACATACATTTGCGCGTTAAATAGTTGCCTTTAAAGCACATTTGTACCTTGTATACCGCAATCATTTAGCAGCTTGCGGCAATAAAAGATAATAGCTACTTATGCCAGATTTGCTTGTTCTCAGTTTGGGAAGCCAATGAAGAGCAAGATACTTGTGAAGATGTGAGATCGAGCATAATTTGCGTAAGTAATGATGTGTTGTATGGGATTTATTTTCGTACAAAATGTTCCTTGAGATTTCGTGTCAACATTTATGTATATGGAAATACCCAAAAACAAAGCAATTTTCGACAGGAAATTTCTTTGACCAGTGAGCCCTATGTAAATATGTACCACAAAATGGACGGAAGGAAGGAAGTCTTAACAAACGTAGTAGAAAGCAAACAGAAATGGGAAAAACGTGCCAATTTTATGCAAAAAATTATGGCTCCATTACACGTGTTGCTTGTTGCCATTTGTGGTGCGTTTTAAAAAGCGATGTTGGCACTACATACAAATAAAAACACCACAAATTGCGGTGCTCGCTTAAGAGCATCGTAGGCAACAAAAAAAAAACAACAAAGCTCAAAGCGCAAAGCGGAAAGCAAGCTAAATAGCGGAAGTTAATAATTGTAACCAGTCAAGTAAAAAGGACAAACCAGCAAAAGAATAATGTCAAAAAAAAAATAAACACTTGCCGCACATTACGAGCAGAAAATGTCCTTTTTCTTACCCAAAGCTTGACCACTAAGGCAGTACATACTTATGTATAAAAATATATAGCAGCTGGCAGCTGTTAAGCGATTTGCAGCAAGCAGACAGAGCACTCACGCGTACTATTTATTGTTTTTTTTTACTGCTTTTGATAAAGCACAATTTGCTCTGCGGCACCAGTAGCCAATTTGAGGTTATTCTTATTGGCTTTATACTCATTTTTGTTTATTTTTTAAATTCCAACATTTTTATTGTTTTTTTTTTTTTTTTTGTATCTCCTTTGCAGTGCGATGGCGTTTCCCTCAATTTAGCAAATGGACCACATCTACAGGGTGTCGCTCTACTAAACATTCCTTACACTCATGGCGGCTCGAACTTGTGGGGTGAACATCTTTCGCAAAAGCGAATGCGCAAAAGTGCTGGTCCATTTCGAAAAGGCAAGAAACTGAGATCCTCGGATAAGGAACTTTCAGCGACAAGTTTCACATCTGTCGATCTGTCAGTTGCAACTCAAGGTGAGTAAATTTTCAATTGAATGAAGGCAAGTTGTTGCAAATTTTCTTTTTTGTTTTTGTTAATACGTATTACAATCAAATTACGCCTCACCCCTCAATAACCCTTTGACGAGAAAAAGGTTACACCAAACAAAAGCTTATCGTTCCCTTATAAGCTGAAGGATGTTTGTTTTTAGGGTGTAGAACTTTAAATTGAAATAATATTGAGAGATTACCTAACTTTTCGGTTTTGTTCGCATAAACCAACGACTTCACGAATGCTAAGAGAAAATAATCTAAATATGAAGAATCATGGCTTTTCCAACAATAATCGCACTAAAACTTGAAATTGTGGTTATTGTAATAAATTTGATCATCAATTATAATTCTTTTAAATTATTAGGCAGGCTTTTAAGCTTTGAGTGAATTTTCAAAATTTCCAAAAAAAGTTCTTTCCCATTTTCCAAATTTTCGGGTCTAAGGAAATCACTAGCTTGAACTTCTGTGTTTTTTAAAAGATGTTACATACATACAAATCGCTTATCTGCTAGAGGGATAGCTTGTTATATTGAGTTATATAATAGCTGCGTTCCCTAATACACGAAAAGTTGCCAGAATTTACCAGAAGAAATAGCAAGCAAAGTGGTGAAAAAATGGCAGTGTAAAATCGGTCCTCTCTTTGTCAAAAGTTGCAAGATTTTACCCGAAGAATTTTTACCTGTAAAATCTGGATAAAGTGTGAAACCAACAGCTGTTCAATGTTGTCAAAACGAACTGAAGTTGAATAAGCAAAAACATAAGTACATCTGCATTTTTCAACTTATTATATATATCGTAGCGAATAAATATCAAGTTTTGCAAGTATTTTTGTTAATTTGCCTATGTATTTGCGTATAATTTATCAAATCGGCTAATAAAAAAAAAAAAACGGCTATGTAAACAAAAAATTTCATCTTCGGTGTGTTTGACAATTTTTTACCCGAAAATCGTTCTGTACTTTTTGTTTTTTTTGTTTCCTCTCTCTCTCTCTATCTCTCTGGCGGCTATTTCGATTTTAAACAGTTGTACCTACAGGTTTTTTCCAAGAAAGTTCAGGAACGAAACTAATATTAACTACGAGTGCATATGTACATATGTATGTATGTATGTATGCTACAAGGCACAATATCTCAGGAAACCGGTGAGCGAATCATTTTAAAAGGCAGTAAGGAATGATATGTGTGGAATGTTCACACTGTGGGTGCTAGGTACCTGGTTATGAGGCATCAAATCATTTGACTGGGGATAACTCAGACCAGGCATTTCTTGGAGAACTTGTTGTGCCTCTGCCCCGCCTTTACATTAACTAGACATGAGGCTTTTGTCAGCGATATGTTGAGAGACGAACTAACAGGAGACCCAGGAAATGTACCACTCCAACTAGTTTAGTCCATTGGGAGAGGGACGTTAGTTGAGTGTGGTTTAGGGGGCGTATGAGTAACTTTATCATTACGCATTTCCACCCCTTCTAAAATGGGGGAAAATGTTGTTTATTGGAAAACGCAATATTTGAACTACAAAGTCGGGGATGTTATAACTTTTGGTCGTATTACCGACTTCTGGTTTCGACAGGAAGTGGGTTAAACTGACCGGAAGTTCATTTTTTTCAATGGGATATATACATTTTTACCACTGATTCGGATTCTGCATATAAAAATACGTAACTTTTGTTTCAAATTTTTTTTTCGAAAGTGCCTTTTTCAACGAAGACGGATTCCAACATTCGCTATCGCTACATCTAGCCCCTCATGCTACCATCTATGGCTACTTCTCTGGTTACTTTTCCATGTTACATATTTATAGGCCCTACTGATTTACATTTAGAGAATTTCGGCGATAAAAATTTAACGTGGCGATTGTCAGAATTCCACTACTCGACTTCTAAAATGGTCGAAAATGTTTTTTGTTGGAAAACTAAAAAAAATATGAATCTCCAAGACGGGGATGCTCTATCTATTCATCGTATTCCAACTTCAGGTTTCGAATGGAGGTGGGTTAGAGATACCGGAAGACCATTCTTTTAAACAGAAGTCCATACAGAAATAAGTTTCCGACAAAAGTATAGTACTTTTTTCGACAGAATCCGAATCGTGGTAAAACCGTGTATATCTCCTTTAAAAAGATGAACTTCCGGTCAGTTCGAAACTTGAAGTTGATAATACGACGAAAAGATAAAGCATCCCCGACATTGTATTTTTGCAATTTCCAATAATGGTCTAGGACACCCTGTATAGTTGTAAACGCAACTTGGTTCGTAGCCAGACTGAAACATGATTTTTTTATTTTTTCTTACAGATTTCGGTGATCGCCTAATTGAGGTTATAGGTCTGGAAAATTGTTTGCACATGGGTCAAGTGCGTACCGGTCTTCGTGCCTCTGGTCGACGCTTGGCGCAATGTTGTGAAGTAATTATTAAGACGAAGAAAACATTTCCTATGCAAATTGATGGCGAACCATGGATGCAAGTACCTTGCACGGTACGTATGGTAAAAGGAATAGGAAGTAAAAAATAATAATTCTACAAAAAGTTAAAATAAAATAAAATTTAAATAAAACAATAAAATAAAGGAAAATAAAATTAATTTAAATAAATTAAAATAAAAAAATAAAATAAAATAAAATAAAATAAAATAAAATAAAATGAAATGAAATGAAATGAAATGAAATGAAATGAAATGAAATGAAATGAAATGAAATGAAATGAAATGAAATGAAATGAAATGAAATGAAATGAAATGAAATGAAATGAAATGAAATGAAATGAAATGAAATGAAATGAAATGAAATGAAATGAAATGAAATGAAATGAAATGAAATGAAATGAAATGAAATGAAATGAAATGAAATGAAATGAAATAAAATAAAATAAAATAAAATAAAATTGAATAAAATAAAATAAAATAAAATGAAATAAAATAAAATAAAATAAAATGAAATGACATTAAATTAAATTAAATGGTGTTCAATTCTTTTAGAATACTGTAAGGCAGTAACTGGATTGGAAAAAGCCTTGACCACTATTTTCAATGTGGCGGCGATTCCACAGCGCTCTAAAACGCAAAAATAAAGTTTCACATTATTGAGACTAGTCTTCCAGTATTCAAAAAGAACTAACAAGCGGTTTTTCATTGAAATGACTGTAAATATAAATGCAATAAATTGCAGGAAAAAAATTCATTTTTTATTTGCATTTTCTCTGCATTCAGATTAAAGTCACCCATAAGAATCAAGTTCCTATGCTAATGGCGCCACGTTCCGAAAAAGGTAGAGGCTTCTTCAATTTACTTTGCAGCTGATTTCGGCGGAGCGTATCCGCTAGTAGTTCCATAGGGGCATCACTAACGGAACGACACCAACAACAACACAAAGAAACCACCGTCCAACACATAGAATAGCTTTAATTTTTAGCAACATACATACATACATACATACCACAACAAGTCCTGTAATCGCAAAACGGAAAACGAAAGTGGAGAAATATTTAAATGAATAAAATGAAGAGAAACTATTTTATGCATATACATACATACATATAATACAAGGAGAAAAAAACAAAAACAATTGTAAACCTGTTATGCAGTTTAGAAATAGAAACCTCTGCAGTGTGAAGAGAATTTTTATCATAGAAAGTTGAGAAGCGAAAAAATACAAATTTTAATGCATTCGTAATGTGAGCTTTAATTTATTTTTTTATAGCATATTTTAGTTAAAAAAAAAATGTTTTAGTGGTATAAGAAAACAGTAAATTTATGGTAAGGAAATATATGTATGTATGTGTTAGAAGTGTAGCTTATATTTACTTATGAAAGATAAAAACATCAACAAAATAAACTACATAAATAAAACCAAGATGTGTAATAATTGCCTAAGACTAAGGGCCCCTAAGTGCTTCAAAATGCCAAAAAAAAAAAAACAAAGAGTCCTAGCAAATTTAGAGCTTTTAGCGCGGTTTAAGATTTTTTTCTAGTTAAACATATGTATGTACATATATGCAAACAAACATATTTATTATTCTATTAGCGAATTTAGACATAGCAAATTATATTTGTGTACGAGATAATGTGTGATTGTGCTTTTAATTGTAAAAGTATGCATGTATATTTAAGCGCCTATGCAAGCTCGTGAAGTGTTAAAATTGCTTCTTGCATTAGAAAAGAAATAAAAAAAAATATTAATTTTAATGTAAATACTTGTACAAAATTTCATTATATATTTAGATAATATGCCACATATTTATATAAAAAATAAGTATAGATACTACTAGTCAAAAATATTTTTATTATTAAACTATGTATTTTTTAAATTAAATTTTTTTATTTTTTTCAGCGTTGTAGAAGTAGATTAAATGTTATTAGATAATTTAAATAAAGTTATATAAAAATTCAAATGGCTTAGCAAAGCTCATTGTTTTCAAATTTTGTTTAATTTAATTTTTTGGAAAGAACTCTCAGCTGTTTGTTAAAAAATGTTTTACCCTCTTCTTTACATCTATGAAGGATTTCTTACATTCGAATGTTATTTGGCTATCAAACACGCCATATACAATGAACCAAAAACCCCAATGACTTTCTGCAATACCCGTTTCAATTTCTTCCTTCTCGTAACTATCGGGTTTCTTACTAAATGAATATTAGAGCTAATCGGTATTGACTTAAGCTATGTTTACAATATAGCGCAATTTTATGTTTTCTTGATTTGGTTTTTGATTTATGATATATGATCTAATTTTTTACTAAATTTATTTGACAGATTTTACTAGACAAAATTATTTAATATCAGCATAATTTGACCTGAAATATGCTTAAATATACATATAAAAATCGATAACTCGAAATTAAATATATAAAATACAAAATGGTGCAGCTTTAATGGAATTTCAGAAAAAAAACAACAAATATGTAGCAAATTATGTATACAAGTAAATAATGTTTAGAATATTTATCAAACAAAAAACTCATATTTACTACGTACTGTCTAGTTAAATGTAAAGTTTAGGAAATATTAAAAATTTAAAAACCCAAAAAACAAATATTTAAAAAAACGAAAATTTTTAAAATAAATAAATATAAATATACAATGAACATTCATATATGTATACATATGTATGTATATATTACACATGTTATAATTATTAGCTCGCCTATTAAATTTTTTCAGTCATTGTAAAAGTATTTATTATTTTTTAAATTCTAGCATTTGCCTGTTGGATCTAAACTCCACATCCACAACTTAAACTATCAAACTCTACATTAAATATCTATCGAGGCTCGAAATTTCCCCACTCCCAGGAGACTAGTCTGCGGTCCGCTAAAAGAAGGACACCCACAGTGGATATGTTCCACTGCCCACTGATTCGTCCTGCATCTACTACAGAGCCCATCATTTGTCAGAGGCAGTTCAAAGGCAACTAGTAAGTAGCCGAGCATACTTCGTCTTAAGGGATAGGAGAAACTGGTTCGCCTTTGCATCATGCACAGGTCGAGCTCCCTTTTAATCGCTTGGAGGGAAATCGGCACTTCCTCTATTAGAATGATTTTCGACACAGCACATTCTTTGGCAAGCCTGTCGGCCTCCTCGTTGCCCATTAACACCAGTGAAGAAGTGGTCCGGCAGCTTATCGGATTTCTTGAGTTTTAGTTCCGCGCAGATCACTGCCGGCCCTTCACCTTTCTCCATTTTCGACCAGCCAGCATTCCTACAACCCAGCATCTTTTGGCATGCACAGAATGCCACTGATGCCCTCTCCTCCACGATAGCTTGCTTTCGAGTACTACTCCAAGGTACTTGGTGATTTAGTTCATCTGGAGCGTCATACCATCCAGCTTTGGCTTAGGCCAGTGAGGCAACTTGTATTTTCTGGCGAGGAGTACCAGATCTGTTCTTTCTGCATTAATACTAAGCCCCACTTTGGTTGCCCAAAGATGTACATATGTACATATATCCCGTAGTTCTTGGTCATAAGTGAGCTGTTTTTGGACAGACACTTCCCCCTCAACTATGACAGAGATATCATCCGCATATGCAGTAAGTTCGACAGGTTTTCCTTTCATTTTCTTTAGTATTCTATTTACCAGCAGCTAACATAGTAGCGGCGATAATACGCCCCCCTTGTGATGTGCTTCTATTTATTTGTTTGTTGGTATCGTGCCTACCTCACGGCGACGAAACACTTCTGCAACATACTGCTTATGCTGGTGCTCACTATCGTCGACATTCCATCTAAAATGAAGCTAGCCATTGCCATAAGACATTGCTATTCTCAAGGGAGCTGGTTAAAAAAGAAACAATTAGTAAAATAGTTTCTAAGAATTAAGTGAAATAAAAAATTTTTATTTTTAAAAATTTATTTATAAAATCTAAGCATTACAAGAAATTTAAATAAAAATAAATAAATTATAAAAACCAAATTCCTGAAAATTAAACGAACTTTAAAGAATTATTTTTTCTTTTTAAAAGTTTAAACTCGAAAAACTAAATTAAAAAAAGAAAAAAAAAATAAAAAATAAAAAAGAAGAAAAAATATAAGCTTCGGAAAACTAAATCATATAAAAAAAAACTTCCTTTTCAAAAATAAAATAAAATAAAAAATAAAAAATAAAAAATAAAAAAGTTATTTCTGAGGATTAAATTAAACTTTAAAAAAAGTATTTTTTTTTCTTTCTTTTTAAAACATCAAAATCTTAGTATCAAAAGAAAATTAAAAATTCCGCTGCCTGAGGACTCGAACCTCGCATCACTCGAATGACACGCCAGTGCTTTGCTCACTCGGCCAATGCAACCAGCGAGAGCAAAGTGATATACATATCGCACACCTAGATCTATAGTGCGATCAACTCAAAAAAAAATTGTTGGTGTTTTTTTTTTGCATAAATCAATTCGTAGGACTCACATACAATTAATTGAAATCGTCGATGTTTTTGCAAAACCGCCCATCGCCCAAATGCAAAACCGCCTATCTTACGGCACTGCCTTTCAAAGCAATGTCTTCAAAGAGAACCCGTTTTTTCGTCATGAATCATGATTATACACATTAACTAAGAAACTACTGTTATTTATACCTGTTTTTGTATTAATTGCATTGAATCTGTACGATCCACAAGCAGTTAATTTTCCGTCTCTGAGTTTTGAGTTAGCTCACTTTAGATCTGTGATGCGTGCTTTCTGTCAAAAAAGCTTTTTACCATAAAAGTTCATAAGAAAGCTTTTTTTGTGAGAATTTCTTACCAGAATAAAGCAAATCTTTCAAGCTACTTACATATGTTGGCTACTGTCTTTCAAATGACTTTCAACTGTCTTAACCAGAATTGTCCGGTATATGTTTACGGCAAAGTAAAAATCGTAGGCGGGAAGTTATGCCGTGAACTCTCCAACCATTTACAATTGTCCTTGAAACGGCGAATTTCTTTAGCTCAGAGTCAATAATTTGCAGCTCTTGAGGACTGTAGGTCAGGAGTCAATATATATATTTTTTTAACCACAATTTTGTTTCCTTTTAAAACTCCATTAAGTGGAATATACACCTGTGGTCAGCTGATTAAATTAAGTGACATCTTGACCAGTTATGGTTATTTTTCTTTTGTTTATTTAATGTTTACAATTTTTTTTTATAAAAGTCCTGCACATAACATAACCAGCACTACATATGTACATAAATCCACATTTCAAACTTCTTACAAAAATTATAAAAATTCAACAAACTTTAACACTTACCACCCAAAAATTTTAAACTTTTTATTAAATATTTTTAGAAAAATTTTAGTACAATTTTGAAGACGCTTGAAAATCGCGTGGATTTTTAATTATTTTTTTATTTTGCTGACGGTGCGTGGTATTTTCTTCAAACAAACTTTAACAATTATACCCAAAAATTTTTAACAAGTTATTTAAAATTTTTCAGAAAAAATTTAGTAATGCAGTTTTATAGCCCATTAAATTTTAGTAAAAAGTACAAATTTCAAGGCGCTTTAAAATCGATTGATGTTGAATAATTTTTTTTTTTCTAAGTGCTAAGCATATTTTTTAGTATATTTAAAAGTAACTAAGTATAATGGGCTATAAAACTGCATACCTAAAAATTTTTAATAAAAAGTTAAAAATTTTTGGGTGTAATGGTTAAAGATTTTTTAATTTTTATAAATTTTGTACAAAGTTTGAAATGCGGATTTATGTGATGCTGGTTATATAATGTGCTTAGTTTGTATAAGAAAAAGTATAAACATTAAATATTCAAAAGAAAAATGCCAAAACTGGTCAAAGTATCACTTAACTTAATCAGCCGACCACAAGTGCATAACTAAAATATATGTAAATACACTTACAAACATATGTGCATATTACAAGAAACTATGTACATATGTACATAGGTATATAGTATCGACGTGGTCCATAAAAATAACTAGACAATGTGTACATACATAGTAGATACGTATTTTAGTGCTAGTACTGTAGTGTAGGGTATTGCATTTAGTTTTTAGAATTTATTTCAAATGGAAAAATAAACGTTTTTGAAAACATATTTCATATGCAAGCATACACCATTCAACGCATGCCTATGTATGTATGTAGATACGCTCAGGGTGTAAAAATGTATATATGTATGTGTGCGTACGTGTGATTGTATGCATTTGCTATGAAATAGAACACCACAGTAGGAGTTAACATTAATTATAATAAAATAATGAAATATATAAAATAAATATAAAACTAAAAGATATTAGTTTAAATATATTCGAGAAACTCCATATATATATATATATATGTACATACATATACAAACATATACACATAGGCATCTATTTACATACATGCGCATAGTAAAAAAAAAAAACTTCAAGAAAAAATATAGAAATCCAGGCGTTTAAAAAATACTCACATATGTATGTATGTACGTGCTTACAAGATAAAAAATCGCTTATTTTATTAATCTTAATAAAACAATTTTTTAGTATTGTGCTGACCAAATAGAGCTTTTATCCTGTTCGCATCAGTAAAAAATATGTAGCAACAGCCCCTGGCAAAACTTTTTAAAGCTGTATGTAAATTCCACATATGCGTTCAAAAGTTAAATATATAGAGAAAGCTTAAAAAAAGTTTTACCATCACCGCTTTAAAATAGTGTCTATGAAGTGGCAAACTCTGGTTTGCAGGCCTATTCTGAACGTTACGAAGATTATGTAACCGCAAAATTTAAAAATTCTCTTAACAAAACCTGAAACTGGGATTATATTTAACTCCCACAAAATTATTGTTACCAGGGCAGAACAAACCTATTAATATAAATGGAGCTTCGAAGCTTTTTCCTTTCGATCGACTTTATTTAGGGCCGAGACCTTCTAGAAGACTTTTGAGTCTATACGACAGGGACTACCTAAAAGAGAGCGCATCTACGCATATCATAGCAAAGGCACGAGTTCTCAGCTTTTGAATGCTCTTATCTACAATACTCATGCGACTGGCACAAAATAAGAGCACTATCTGGCCAAAACTAGTCTAGACTCTAGACTCTAGAGCTATAGCCCTAAGCTTAAAAAAGCTTCTCCTGCGGGGTATGATTGTTCGTGACAGATATAAAACAATAACGTCCAAATCATATGCCGGAGGCTTTCAAAGCTTTCTATAGGTCTTGCGCACAGAGTCACTTATATAAAATCGTCACTTATATAAAATCCATCAATAAAAGAAATATTTACACATTGAATACTTGAAGCATATTTTCTATTAATTTTTTAAATTTCTGAAAAGAAAAAAATACAGTGCCGGACAAAAGTATTGGCACAGAGAATTTTTCGCAATATATGCAAAGTTTTTTATTCTAATTTATTTTCAATATTTTTTAATAAAACTATAGTTCGTACTTCACGAAAAAAACATAAAAACAAAATCTCTAAACTTTGTGCAAAACTCAGGAAAATTCAATAAATTTGCATACTAATTTGCAACTTCTTATTCAGATTTTCTAGAGAAATTCTAAGTATGTAGTTTTATAGCCCAACTAATTTTAATATAACAAAGTGCAATTTTGAAGTATCTAAAAAATTGCGTTGATTTTTGGACATGCAAATTTATTGAATTTTCCTGAGTTTTGCACAAAATTTAGAGAATTAGCTTTTATGTTTTTTGGTGTAGGACGAACTATATATTTATAAAAAATTATCGAAAATAAATTACAATAAAAAACTTTTCAGATATTGCGAAAAATTCTCTGTGCCAATACTTTTGTCCGGCACTGTATATTACAAACAATTCTCATATGTGTCAACTGTTAAAGCCGATTAACAAGCAATGGAATTGCGTGAACTGGTAAAAAATTGCAATGCTTTCCGAACTCAATAATTCACAAAAGCTTTCATTAGCTCAATACTTTACTTCGAACAACAAATAATTTAGTCAAAAATCTTCTGGCCATTTTTATCAGCAGTTAAATTTTATTAGAAATCAATTTTATTTATGTACTTAAAAAGAGTGCTATATAGTTGTTTACGTAGTGTAATCATTGCACTTTATGCGCTTTTGTAATTGTAGAGCATTGCGCGCCGAGTCCAAATAAAATATGCATATCGTCATTTAAAGTACAAAACCGCGTATCGTCATTCTGCAACGTAACTGGCAATTTGCTGCCAAAAAATTGGGTTTGCTCACACAATATGCTCTTGGCTCAATCCTTATCCATTCGTCCTGAAATATACTAGCCAGAAATGCGATTGCGATACGCGTTTTTGCACTTTAAACGACGATATATACATCTAATCGTAAGTAGCGTTAAATAGCCTGACAATTAGGGAAATACATACATATGTACATATACATATATAAATAAATTATATACACATATACCATGTAATATTTAAATATACTACTTGCAAATATACTTAATGTAAAAAAGATATACATACATACATAGCTACATTTGTTAAATAAAGGTTTATGCGACTTAGAAAATTTTTTCCAGTTTAGCCTAGTTGTAATAGCAAACATTTTATGAAAAAACTCGCTTAAATATTCATAACATTTAAAATTTTGTTTATTACCTTTAAAATGACTCTAACTGTAGAATAAGAAATGGTTAACTCAGTAAAATGGTTTTGGCATAATTCGTGGCTTTTAATTTTGTAAATGTAAGCAATTGCCTCAAATATTGATTGCTTTTGCTGTACTATTTCTGCTGTTGTCTATGTCGATAAATAATTTATATAAAATTTAGTAATTGTTAAATTGTTTAAGTAATTTTAAATGTTAAAGAATGCAAATAAGAACAAATATATCAGTAACTAAAACAGTCTCGCTCGTGTTGCATTTTTTAATTATAAAAATATCAATGTAAGTATAATTCGCTGCAGAAGTATATGTATATTTATACTGACTTAGCCATCAGCAAACTCCAAGCCATATTCATTTTTTAAAACCAGCTGTACAAAGGGTCCCATCAAGCTGATAAAAGTAAGTACACGATTCCGACTGAGTCCTGCTTGCGCTAACAATTCGGCTGTACGACATGGATGTATTGCAATATATGGTCTGCGTAAAACTGGATGATCCAATTGGGTCATAATATTCAGCATATCTTCATTAGTTGTATGACCAGTAGCATACGCACTACCCGCATTACCGACATAGCCACGAAAGATGCGCCAAGCATCTTCAAGATTCATTAAGCTGCCATCTAAGGTATTACTTATAGTTAGTTCGGTTCATAACATACGTTCGTAAGTATACAATGTATGTATTTGCAAAGTAGCATACTAACCACTACGGTAGATGCGAAAATATAGCACAGGAACTTGATATGAAATACTATAGACGATATGATATTCGATTTGCAATAGGTCTTTGGTTGATGGAGCCGCAGTAGCAGAGTCATCTTCAAGAGGGGATTGATTTTGTCCCAAAGGATCTGCATAACTATTTGAGTCAATAGTATTTGGTATTTTTTGTTGGTATCGTAGATAAGTGTTACCGTCTTCGTCATCCTACAGAGTGATAAGAAATTAATTTGAGTTACAACCATTTAGAAAATGTACGAGACATGCACCTTTTTGCACAAAGCCCATATGTCACCCAGGCGTTCTGATATCTTTTGGAACTCTATAGCTTCCTGCAGAAATTCTTCCCAAGTCAATGTGACGGTGGACATCGCCAAGTTGTATTCAACATCAGGTTAAAATTAATATTTATTACCTAACCTAAAAATAAAAATTAAATTGTTTGAGCTAAGTAAATCATACAAATTTCAGATAAGCACAGTTATCAATTACAATTAAAGTAAATGAAAAAAAAAATTAAATTGAAAAATAAAAATAATAATTTAATAAATTAAAATAAAATTAAACAAACTAAAATGAAATGAAATAAAACAAAAAAAGATGAAATAAAATAACATATAACAAAATCAACCTTTTCGTAAATTCCATGTGAATAAATCTTTCCCATTATTAAAAAGGCAAAACAAAAACAAATTGAGAAAATTGGTTTTATTCCGCTTTATAATTTTTGGGAATATCTGCTCTCATGGAATTCCCGATGAGGCTAAATAAAATAAAATTAAATGAAATTAAACAAAATTAAGTACACCAAACCAAACCAAAACTTAAAAACTCTAAACTGAAAAGCCTTTCAGTCGCCTTTTACGACAAGCAGGCCACACTGTGAGCATATTCTGAGTTGTCTAAGTGACATATCCCTGCTCACAGGGACTTCAGATGCTTTGTCAACTTACATAGGAATAAAGTTTTTTTGAACTTATGGTTTAATTAGATTTGTTTAAATGTAATAAATAACCCTATCCCCTGGAGAACAAATATTGACATATTAATTTTGTAAGTCATATTTTAAACATTTATTTACTTAAATTGTTGCTATAATTGTCATTGACATTATTTAATCTAAACGATATGTTTTTAAACATATGTAGTTTTATCTCTATTTCAAGCGCACAGAAAACGCCATAAACATAAACACTAATGGGTCGATTATGAATAGCAACGCAACCTCAGTTGAGTTGCCGAAGCGCAACGTCACTGAAATGAAAATGTGTATTTTGAACAGCAGCTATAGTTAAATGCTACAAAGTTGAGGATAATCGAGTTTTGATATAATTAAGCCGTGGAAACAGTGAAAAAAATAAATAAATAAAATTTCAAAATCAAAACTTCTGCGGCAACCACAAAAGTGCAGTTGCCAATAATGCAATTCGGTTGCCAGCTTTCAGTTGCCAGTTGCCATCTGTAATACAATTTCAGTCACTGGCAACGCAACTGAAGTTCGGTTGTTATCAGTAATCGACCCATAAATTTAAAGCTTATAAAGAGAAAAGCGTAGCGAATATATGAAATGCACAGCAGGTTCTGCATTAAAATACTTTTCAATGAATTGGGGAAAAATGCATTAAATGACATATCATATTGCAGCTGGCAAGTAAATAACGAAAACAACTTAAAGTGCATTGTAGCAGCAGGAGGTGATTCATTGAATATCCATTTGTTATGAATAGCTTATAGACCCATAACTTGCTATCATCGGCATAAGCAGTTACTACAAATACTTTACGTAGTTTTTTTATAAATTTGCAATGTCGTATTTTTATCCCCTGTATCATTCTTTCAATTGCCATTAAGTACGCTTAACGAAGCTCATAAAAAGTCCTTTCTTTCTAATCATCATCATTGCTCTGTTACTCCGGCACTTCTTCGTCTTGCACATTTTCTGTTCTACGTATCTGCACTACTGTTACCATTGCTGCTTTGTCATCGAATTTGCATGTAACAGTCACTTCACTTAATTGAAAGGTGAATATCTGAGAACCATATTTAGTGCGTAGGTACACGGAACGTGGGTCTGCTTCCAATATATCAATGATACATTGTCGGTGCACTTGTAGCTCCTGTAATTGTGACTCGGCACGCTCATTGAAGCAAACTTTCAGACGGTGACTGCCTGCTACCCAATTGGGGACCTTAACGGTATTTAATGGTGGTGAAGGGTTATTGATAATATTAGGTGGCGTCGTGTTGAGATGAGGTCCGATATTACCACCGCCACCGGCATCATCACTGCTACTATTACTGCCACCTGTCGCGCCTGCTGCCAACAATTCAAGTTCCGACTCCTCACCATCTGGTTCCTGACGAGAATCGTAAAAATCCAGGGTTTCCAATGGCCCAACAGATACGCGGCCTACACGTGTGAATTATAAAAATGTTAAATACCTTAATAATAATAATATATAAGCATACCTGTGTCCAATGGCTGCATTGGCGAATCATAAAACGGAATGTATGGTTTAATGTCTAACAATGGTGTACCATCCACCATGTCGGTACCAAAGAATGTAATCGATGCACCGTCGACCTTTTCAATTTCCACTAAGGACAAACCTATTGGACAGGGACGATGCGGAGATCGAGTTGAGAATACACCCACCCGTTCTCCACCCAAGCGCGGCGGGGCGACCTTGGCCTTTGGGTGTGCATTGTTTTTGTGAAAATGATAGATTAGCCACATGTGGGAATATTCTTCCAATCCTTCTAGCGCGTGCTCAGGATTTGTAAATGTATCGGCATTTAATTCAACAATACCTCGCAGGCGACCGCCCACACTCGACTGTCGCGGCACGGCACGCTTTTCTGGAAATGCAGTGCGTATTACACCAATTTGCTGCCAACGCACACCTCCATACGCCTCCGCATTAGAATCCTGAAACGAGTAGACGGTTAAAAATATTTGAAGAATGTCGTCAAACACGAGTCATTTACATCAGCGTGCGGATTCTGCTTTGGCGCAACATTGCTGTTCCGTGTATTCTCCTCAGCAGTTTGTCGACGACAGCCTTCGCAACGAAACTCCCGCAGCATACGCGCAACACCATCAATATCCTTTCTCTGAACATGCTGCAAATTGCGAACTTGTTGTCTGAAATTTTGCATAAATATGTATATTGGGAAATACGAAAATAAGAGTTTTAGTCTTTCTACCTCAATTTGTTTATTTCATTGCGTGCGATGGTCAATTGATTTTGTAACGCCAGCACTTCGTTCTCCAACATGCCTTTTGCAATAGTAACCCACAATTATGTTCTTTACAGTATATTTACTTGCGACGGTAAATAAAATTTTTACAAACTGTCCAAGAATATTTAATAAAATGAACAATTTCTATTTTCCTGCAATTTCTGACACAACATAAACAGAAAAGTATTGAACACTTTACCACAGAGAACGTAAGAAATCTACGCTCTCTGTTTGCCGGCGACCAATGTTGCAAACCCCAGCAACATTAACCTCACGACAATGCCTTGGTTGCCTTGTACATATTTTATTTTCTAGACGTCGCCTTGGTAAAAGATTGTCGTATGTTGATTTCGGCAGGTTGTGGAAATCTTTTGGAATGCAATTTCTCAAAAACGCGAAGATAGATATTCTCCAAAACCTCTAAAATGTTACTAGCTCACAAAATTCTTAAATTATTTAATTTTTATTGTTTAATGTTAATTAGCTTTGAGTTTATGAAGGTTTTTCTTTAGTAAAACTTTGTCGTATGCGTCATTTGTCCACACTTTGTATGAAATACGACAAAATGTGATCAAAAGTTCTACTAAATTAGCGACACTTTTTACTCAATATCTCCGAAACTAAAGAAGATATCCAAAAATGGAGAACGTGATTTTTAAGATATTGATTAGTTTAATATGGCTGCATTACTAACTAAATTTTTACTAAATTATAGAAAAAATTGTAGTCAATATCTCGGAAACTAAAGGAGATATCTGAAAACTGATAACATCAATCGAAAGACCGTACATCAAAATATATAACTGCATCTAGAACTAAAAATCGTCAAAATGGCGCTTACGACAATCTTTTACCCAGGCGACGTATTGTACAAGAGGAATAACGATCATTTCCCATATTTAAAAAATTCGCCATGTCATTTGAAAAATTTATATTTCTCAACTTCTTTTGAAACCGGGTAGCACCCTTTGTTTCTGTATCAAGTATCCGGTTCTGCTTATCATCACTGCTGTTTGTTCTAAATGCACTTCGATTTAGTAATGGGCGAGTCCGAGATGTTTAAACGATCAAGCGAATCGCCTTCGTTGCATAATTACAATCGAGTCAATAATCGACCCGCTGCCCAACTGTACAATCGAGAATTTTTCGATTTGTTCGACTCACGTGGTTCACTCTTTCAATTACGAACGGCGAATCAATCTGTCTACACTGCATATTCGTGATTATTTTTGCATCTCTGCTTCTTGTTATTTGCCTTTTTATTGTTTAATGTGTTGCTTATTGTGTATCTCAACGGTGGAGAAAAAATTTGTAGTGGTTAATTAACTTGATCAATATTTTAAATCAATTTAGCTATTTTTTAATTTTTGTGCTGGTGACGAAGTGTGTGGTCTATGTGTTTTGACAGTCGTTATTGATGAAAATTATTGATCACAATGAAAATTATGAATCACCTACGAATGAAGTGATTCACTCTCAATATTTTGTATGGCAAATTACGTGATTCGGTTCGTAACTGGGGCGCCAATCACGAATGAGAGAGCGAATTACGAATGGGACCGCGAATCAGTCGTTTTACACTAGACTATTTTCGAGTGGCGATTCGTCGAGAGAAAACATCGAGTTCAATCGAGACAATCGACTAAAACATCTCGGACTCGCCCATCACAAGTTCAATTGCAACCAAAAGAAATCAAATTTATCAACGATTTCGGAGTTATCAGCATAAAAAGTAAACGAGTCTCCTGTTTGGACATTGTACCATTGGGCCAATTAAGTAGGCATCTTATTTCTCGGTTAATTTTGGGTTAATTTATCAATTGAAAATATGAGAATTAACGGGTAAGTGCGATCGTTTTCAAATAAACATAATTTTAGTTTTTGTTTATATGAATATTTAGAAAACTGCGTGGAAAGACAATTTTCATAACTGGCGCATCCAGAGGTATTGGAAAAGCAATCGCCTTAAAGGCAGCACGCGATGGTGCGAACATAGTGGTAGCTGCAAAAACCTTCAAACCTCATCCAAAGTTACCTGGCACAATTTATAGCGCGGCAAAAGAAAGTAAGTGCCTACAATGCGATCAAAAATATATATACATACATACATATCGACACCTCCGAACCATACCATGTTAAGTCACCTTAGAGTCAGACTTAACATAGTATGGTATGGAGACGTCCATATGTAATAATCTAAAAATGTAAATTTTTCGCAATGCAGTTGAAAATGAGGGTGGCAAGGCGTTGGCGTGTATTGTGGACGTACGCGACGAAGAGGAAGTGCGCAAAGCTGTACAGGCGGCAGTGGATGTGTTCGGTGGTATTGATATTTTAATTAATAATGCCAGTGCTATTTCTTTAACGCCAACACTGGAAACAGATATGAAGCGATACGACTTGATGCATGATATAAATACGAGGGGCACATTTTTGGTGTAAGGTTATAAGAAAACTGGGTATCTTTACATTTAATTATAATACTTCAATTATAGATCAAAGGCATGTCTACCACATTTGCTGAAGAGCAAACATGGACATATTTTAAATATTTCACCACCACTTGTGATGGCACCTCATTGGTTTAGTAATCATGTAGCCTATACTATGGCAAAATATGGCATGTCAATGTGTGTACTGGGTATGGCTGAGGAGTTTAAAGACAAAGGCCTTGCAGTAAATGCATTATGGCCACGTACCGCAATCTATACAGAGGCCCTGAAAATGTTACAAGGAGTTGAAGCTGCTCAATATTCTCGTACAACTGAAATAATGGCTGATGCAGCGTATGCAATACTTTGTAGAGATCCTAATACTTGTACCGGCAATTTCTTCATCGATGAGGAGGTACTAATCGAAGAAGGTGTGGAAGACCTTAAACGATATACGTGCTTTCCCGAAAATGCAGATAAACTAATGTCGGATTTCTTTCTGCCCGATAAATACTTCTCAAAGCTATAAAATTTAACATATATTTTTTTAACCCTAAAGAGGTACTTTTAATTCACTTTTAAATTTTATTCTATTAGGGGTGTTCAGTGATATTTTGTAGTGTCTCAAATTTGTCTTCAATTAAGTTATATAAAATTTTCTAATACATACCTATGTATTTCTATTATTTTTTAGCCTCTAGATATATCTAGATATATATATGTAAATATGAGTCTGTATGTGTGGAAAAATTTTCACATACGTACATATACAAAATTCCATATGAAAGTGCAAATACATATATACACTTATAAGTACATTATTAAAAATGTGTTGTTGATCATCAGAACTTAATATGCAACTGCACTTTGTACTGTTTACAGCAACAACTATTTAGTTAGTATACCTGTTCAGTTGGGTTTGATGAACGGTTAAGTGTGGATATATTTTTAGACAGCAATATGCCAAACGTTGGGTAAAAAAGCATTTATGTAACTATAGTCTAATAAAGTTTTTGTCGTATATTTGTTTATTTTGCTTAGAGCTTTATGTGGGAAAACAGTATTTATCACTGGAGCCTCTAGAGGTATCGGAAAAGCTATTGCACTTAGGGCTGCACGCGATGGTGCGAACATTGTAGTAGCTGCAAAAACAGCTGATCCACATCCAAAACTACCAGGAACCATTTATACAGCTGCAGAGGAAAGTGAGTGCTTGCGACATTCTTCTAAACTACTTCTGCTCACTAAATTTTTAACTATTAATCAACACATTTTTATATACATATATACTTGTACCGACATATACATGCAGTTGAAAAGGCCGGCGGTAAAGCATTAGCATGCATAGTTGACGTTCGTGATGAAATGCAAGTGCGATCGGCAGTCCAGAAAGCAGTTGAAAAATTCGGTGGCATTGATATTTTGATCAACAATGCAAGTGCAATATCACTGACCCGGACCTTGAAAACCGACATGAAGAGCTATGACCTAATGAACAACATTAACAGCAGGGGTACATTTTTGGTGTGAGTCAACCGCTGAAAAATCATGAATAAGAAAAAAAATCTCTAAATATTTCTTACAGATCAAAAGAGTGCCTTCCTTTTATATTAAAAAGTAAGCATCCACACATTTTGAATATATCGCCACCTCTTATACTTCATCCACGTTGGTTTGCATCAAATGTTGCATATACCATAGCCAAGTATGGCATGTCAATGTGCGTCCTAGGCATGGCTCAAGAGTTCAAAGCACAAGGAGTAGCAGTAAATGCTTTATGGCCACGCACAATTGTTTACACCGCAGCCATTGAAATGTTACGTGGCGCTGACGGCGCCAAATATTCTCGGAAGCCTGATATAATGGCCGATGCGGCATATGAAATACTTCGACGCGATCCGAAAACATGCACTGGCAATTTTTTCATCGACGAGGAAGTGCTAACTGAAGCCAGCGTAGAGGATTTCACACATTACGCATGTTATCCCGAAAACGCCAAAAAGCTAGAACTGGACGGATTTTTACCAGATAAATACTATAAAACTAAGATGTAATTGTTTTTGAACTTAATATGTGGGGAAAATATTTAATAAAATAAATTATGGCCTTACAATTATGTTTGTGTACCTGTGCATGGAAGAGAAACGGTTGTTTAGGTTTCCGGTGGCATCCATATTAGAGAAGTTAATAAGAGATGCGGTACAATTTGTGCGTCTAGGTACAATAAATTCGTATTGTTATTTTTTGAGTGGCAACGTCGTGGTTGGAATGACTGGTTGATTTTGACAACTGTGAACTTCTAGTAAGAAAAAGAAGAAGCGAAGTTTAACAATTTGCTGGTCATCCGTGGAATTTTGTTTTCTCTGGGTAATTGTTTAGATCTAGGCATTTTTGCACAAAATTCGTCAGTAATTTAATTCAAGCTTAACTTACAACAGATAAATATTTATTAAATTTTGCAGTTTCTTACTTAGTGCACGTAAAACTTGAAAAATGTCGCGTGGTAGTTCAGCCGGCTTTGACAGACATATAACAATTTTCTCACCCGAGGGTCGCCTTTACCAAGTCGGTACGCAAAAATTTCTCAAATATTGCCGATAAATATTGTTATATCCACATTAATATTTGATATCCAATTACTCTTCCTAATAGAATACGCTTTCAAATCCATTGACCATGAAGGCCTTACATCAGTGGCGCTGAAAGGCAAAGATTGCGCTGTTTTGGCCACACAAAAAAAGGTTGCTGAGAAGCTTATTGATCCAGAAACAGTCACTCACTTATTTCGTATTACCAAAAATGTTGGCTGCGTAATGACTGGGCGCATTGGTAAGTTTATAAACAAAAGAAAAAAAATCCAATATCTATATATCAAAACTAATTTGTTATGCTGCAGCTGATAGCCGGTCCCAAGTGCAAAAAGCGCGTTATGAAGCGGCCAACTTTCGCTACAAATTCGGCTATGATATTCCAGTAGATGTCTTATGTCGCCGCATAGCAGATGTTAATCAAGTCTATACTCAGAACGCTGAGATGCGCCCTTTAGCATGCAGTAAGTAACCACTGCCCAAATTGTGTACATACCTTTTACGAAATGTATTATGCGTTTTAGGTATGGTGCTTATTGCCTATGATGACGAATTGGGGCCTGCTGTGTATAAGACTGATCCTGCCGGTTATTACTGTGGTGTAAAAGCTGTCGCAGTCGGTGTTAAGCAACAAGATGCCAGGAGTTACTTGGAAAAGAAATTTAAGAGTGATTTATCTACAGAGAAAGTAATACAATTAGCCATTACATGTCTGTCCCAAGTTCTTCAAGTTGATTTCAAGCCAAATGGTATCGAAATCGGTATTGTCACCAAGGATTCCCCACAATTTACAGTGCTAGATGAAAAGGAAATTGAGGACCACTTGACAAAAATTGCAGAGAAGGATTAGTTCGGGGAAATTAATTTATACATTTCATAAGTTAAGATTTTGGTTAATTGGAGATGTCATCTTTTTTAATATGACCAAAATAAAAATGGCGTTATAATCTGAAAAACTATGAAAGATATATCTACCGTAACAGAAACTGGAAAACTGGCAGGTTAAATGTAAAGATCAGGAAATTCTCGTACAAGCGGTTGGGCTTATAATTTAATTTTGCAAAATACTTTTTCTTAAAATTCGTTCTTTTTTATTGCATTTTAAATTTAAATCAGCGAGACATTTTGAGTGCTGCATAATGTATTGATTAGTTTTAAAAACTTAACAGCCAATCAAAGCTATTTCCTTACCACTTATTCATGTACTTCAGCGTCATAGCGCGCCACAAAGGCAGCCACATCGAATTTTCGTTGACAACCTTTGTAATTCATATAACGTACTTTACCAAAGATTGGCCTCGGACGATAGCCTCCATCATGTAAGCCACCAATCGCCCACATGCAACCTGGAACGATAATTTCTAATTAAATAATTTCCGCCGGCCAGTACCTCATTCCATAGTAATTGAGTATAAGCTTACCTACATAGCCGTTTGGATCCCGTCCATCTAAACTGTATTTGTCATTCAAGTAGATAGCAATTTCTAAGGCTTGTTCCGGCGTAGCGGCCCATTCAAGTATCTTTTTTGCCCAGTACATGCGTAGAAAACCATGCATTTTGCCTTCATTTGCCAATTGAACCTGTGCCGCATTCCAAAGATCATCGTGTGTGTGGGCCTGCTCGAATTGGGAAAGAGTGTAAGAAGGATTGCGCTCATCTGTGCGATGCTCATCGAGTGTTTTAATCGCCCAGCCGTATAGGCCTTTTAGATTGTCATAATTTTCATTATAATAACAGAAATTGTCTGCCAACTCTCTATAAATGATAGCTGCATCGCAAAACGTCTCTACAGATGCTTTGAATTTTGAGGTGTAGCGCATCACTTCAAGAATACAACGCTGTACAGAAATTTGACCTGAAACCCAATTTATAACTATTAAGTAAAAGCCATTTTATGAAACTACATCCTTATTCCGATACCAAAATGAAACCATGGCGACAGTCCAGACTGCGCATCTATGGTAGGATCGTTGCGTTTTTCGTTATAAAGACGTAAACGTTTCGTACAAAAGCTTTGTAGCTGCAAGCATGCCGCACGATAACCTGGTTTTGCCCACTCTACTGCTTGCACCGAGCGATCGCACTGAATCGTAGATAGAATTGCCTTCCAATCCACAGATATGCAGCTAATCATCACACATTTATTGTGAGGATGCTTTGTTACTGGTGGAAATTCAGTAAGGAATGCCTCCAGTCTCGAGTTAATTCTTCGGCGCATAAAGAAAGGTACAAATTCCTGTTTATCTGATGTTACCCACAGCGGCACCACATTGTGTGCATCGACTTGGGTAAATGGAACATCTACTGGCAGCGCTTTTTTTACATTTTCCACATGAAGCTGTGCTTCACGCAATGGGTTGAAATCACATACGACTGCACTAATGTTGTGCAAGCGCACCATTTCTGACAAGCGCTCATCGACTTGGCCGATTAATAAGTGAAACGGAATGCTAAGTTTTCGACATTCGCATTCTACTTCTTCCAAACCGCCCATTAGGAATTCATACTGTCGCAGTGTAGTGTTCAGATGCCCAGGAACGAGACAAAACGCAATTAGAAATGGTAGTTCGAATTTGAGTGCCAAACGTTGAGCAAATAGTAATGCCCAATTATCTTGAACGCGTGCGTCGCGTGACATCCAATAGAGAACACCTCCACAACGAGATTCACTTACTTTATTTTCGGAACTTAGTACACGAACGCGCTTTTTGATGAAATGAAATTCGGAAATGCTCCTTGCGGTGTCCAAACGGCGTTGTTGGAGAGACCTTGGTGATATGATGTGTGACGTTCTTTTATCGGTTTCGCTGCTTGGAGTATGATCGAATGCCTCTACGTCACTCGTCTCATCGTCATCACTTTCGTTGGAAGATGGATTTGAGTTTATGCCATGAATCTCATTGGAAGTTTTACTCATTGTACGCTTCATTTTATCGTTGGTAAAAACTAGCGTAGACACTTCCTAAGAAAATGAGCTTATTCCTGTTAATGGATATGTATTATTTAACACTGCTGGTAGAAATTATTACCTTCGCAAAATTCATATATTTACCAAATTGTATTTGAATGCGCGCCCATCTATTTCACAACTGTTTATTTTATAGAGATGAAAGCTTTATTTGGTTGCACTAACGGCATTCTTAATTTTTATAAGTTACTTTATTATCGATAACTGATATATCTACTATAGAAAATTCTTTACTAATTGCACTTCCAATTTTATTTTTTGCCTTAACTTATATAGTACTTACATACATATATGTGTGTATTGCCTATGCAGCTAAAAATTTAAACTTAACACTTTTTATACCATATGTATCTTTTTAGAATGAAGCCATTCTTGAAAAGCCCAGTTTATCGATTAAAATAATCGACACTTTGCACCATATCTACTCGCATTGCACTTTACAAATTCTTGGTAAAAAAAATTGGGCATGAAACGGATTTCCGCTCTTTTATATACAAAATACTTTGTAATAAAATCATAGGCAAAGTGTTTAATGCTGATAATTCCTGAATGCATAGGAATCGCATAAAGCTTTGCTATTCAAACATATCCGGAAAGTAAAAATGGTATAGATTTTCTATTATTCTTTATCATGATTCAATAATGAAAGGTTTTGTAAGAAAAACTTTCTCTCGCTCTAATTTTATCAATGACACTCCCACCATACTCCTNTTATTAAGTTTCTGATAGCACAAGACAAAAATTTATAAAAATAGTGTACAAAAATATTTTTAGATTGAAAGGTTCAAATTTTTGTAGGTACGTATGTAGATGTTTCTTCGAGATTCGGCGTGCATATTAGTAAATGGGATTTAATAACAAAAACAATTCAAGCAACAGCTTAGAGGACTACCTAGGTACTACTATGTAGTTGTTTTTAAAACAATAAATACTTTTATTTTGATTTATATACTTTGCCACCATAACGCGCTACAAAGGCAGCAACATCGAATTTTCGTTGACAACCTTTATAATTCATGTAACGCACTTTTCCGAAAATTGGTCGTTCGGCCCAACCTTGGTCGTGCACACCGCCAATTGACCACATGCAACCTGAAAAAAAAAATTTATTTGTTTGTATGTATTTTTATTTATTACATACATACACTATTTCTACTAATTTCATCTTTACACTCACCTACGTAGCCGTTCGGATCTCGTCCATCTAAACTATATTTATCATTAAAAAGAATGGCGGTTTCTAGAGCCATTTCGGGTGTAGCAGACCATTCCAATATCTTTTTCGCCCAATACATGCGCAGAAATCCGTGCATTTTGCCTTCGCGAACCAACTGAATCTGTGCAGCATTCCAAAGATCATCGTGCGTACGCGCCTGCTCGAATTCGGCTAGTGTGTAAGAAGGACTGCGCTTGTCCTTGCGATGGTCATCAAGTGTTTTAGCCGCCCAGGCGTGCAGGCCTTTCAGACTATCATAATGTTCATTGTAGTAACAGAAATTATCTGCCAATTCACGACGAATGATTGCCTCCTCGCAAAAGGCTTCAACAGATGCTTTGTATTTTGATTTGTGACGCAATACCTCTAGAACACAACGTTGAACGGAAATTTGACCTAACAAATATACATAAATTTAGTATAGGTACATACATATTTGAAATAATTTGAAGCAGAGCTGTTTAATTTCGATTAGGATTAAAAATCATTATGATTAGTTTTCATTGGTAATTTTAATGGTAATTAATGGTAATGGTAAATGTACATAAATTGAGTTTAGGTACATACATATTTGAAATAATTTGAAGCAGAGCTGTTTAATTTCGATTAGGATTAAAAATCATTATGATTAGTTTTCATTGGTAATTTTAATGGTAATTAATGGTAATGGTAAATGTACATAAATTGAGTTTAGGTACATACATATTTGAAATAATTTGAAGCAGAGCTGTTTAATTTCGATTAGGATTAAAAATCATTATGATTAGTTGTCATTGGTAATTTTAATGGTAATTTTAATTTCCCTTTGTAATCTGGTATTTAATTATTAATTATAATTAGAAAGAATAAAAAAATTAATTTTTGCCACTAAAAAAATAGTTGGAAATGGTCAAAAATAATTAAAAAAACTAATGCCATTATTATTCTGATTATTTTTGATTAAATTTGATTTTTTTTTTATTATTTCCAATTATTTTTTATTTGCTTTTTAAATTTAATTATGAATTGATAATTAATCACATGCATTATTTAACAAGTCGGTTTTGAAGAGGATAAAGTAAAGAACTACATATATCATCTTATGTGACTTTTTCAGTTAGCATATTTACCAAAGTGAAACCATGGTGAGAGTCCAGATAAGGCATTTATGGTTGGATCATTGCGCTTTTCGCTAAATATGCGCAAACGCTTTGTACAAAAGCTTTTTAATTGGTCACATGCCGCTGAGTAGCCCGGTTTTGCCCATTCTACAGCATCTACTGAACGTTCACACCGCAAGAATGCTTCAGCCGCTTTCCAATCTACTTGCTTGCTGCTTGCCATTATGGTCTTATTGTAAGGATGCTTAATTACTGGTGGAAATTCGGTGAGAAATTCCGATAGTTTTGAATTAATTTTTCCACGTATAGTACGAGCTCCATATTCTTGCTTGTCAGAGGCCACCCATAGTGGTACGACGTTGTGTGCATCTACTTGTGTGAAAGGTACGTCTGCAGGTAGCGCCGCTTTCACCTGTTCCACCCACTGTGTTTGGACGCGCAACGGCGTAAAATCACACACAACGGCACTGATGTTTTGCGATTGCACCACTTTTGGCAAGCATTCTACGGCCGATCCTAAGCATAATTGGAAAGGTATTTGTAGTTTGCGACATTCGAGCTCTACTTCTTCCAAACCGCCCAATAAGAACTTATAATGGCGTAGTGTAGCATTTACAAACTTCGGCACGAGACAATAGGCAACCAGAAGCGGTAATTTCAATTTTAAAGCCAAGCGTTGTGCGAATAAAAATGCCCAATTGTCTTGAACGCGTGCATCGCGTGACATCCAATACAGTACCCCACCGGACCGCGATTCACTTACCTCCTTTACAGAACTAAGCACACGCACACGTTTTTTATTAAATTGAAACTCAGAGGTGCTGTCTGCTGTGTCCAAACGACGCTGCTGCAAAGAATCGATGTACTGCGTGCTCGGAGCTGCCTTCTCTCGTTCCTCACTAACTGCGGGAAGCGGTGAACTGCCGCCATCACTTTCATTTGAAGAAATAGCTTTGGCTTTCTTGCTCTGTGCAGTTTTGCTGGTGGTGTTCTTGACGCGCTTCATGTTAAATAATTTTCAATTACAAATTTCCACAGCAAAAAATTCTTCACAAGTTTTGTTTGGGTTTTGTATGAAATCATCGAAATGCATTCGATTTGCATTGGTGTCTATGGGGACCGAGAAATGCAAGGCCATCTATCGATAATAAGTTATCAACAAGTGTAGCGTGGGAAATTGTAAACAAAAGTTTTGCAATCGATAGCTATCTGTAATAACTATCCATTTCCGGTCATATTGGAAGGAAATCAGTAGCCCTCTAGCGGAGGCTACTTCAGCCGTCATCAATTCACCACTTATATGCTCGCTATGTTGCAGTTCCGGTCGCCTAAAGAAGAATTTTGCATGTGAAAGCAACAACATATTTTTCGTTCAAAAACCTTTTTTTCTCTTCAGGAGAATTCCAAAAATAAATCCCAATTGTTTATTAGACCATTTTTCAACACTAGCAATTTTTCTGTGTGCCCCATTGTAGTTTTGAGGTTTTTAGGGTCCTATAAAACAAAGTTAGCTAGCACGGATAGACGATAGCGAATTTGGTTGTACCTCATTGAGTTCGTTCGTTTCGCCACTCGCTAACTGTTGGCGAATCGATGACGGCTAATATTAAAATAATTGGGGTATTCACAACGGTGTCGTAATTGTCGTATTATACAATTTCCATGTAAAATGGATGGAAAACTATGAGCGCTTCGAGCAACCTCTAAATATTTTTTACTTAAAAAAAAAACGGGTATAATTTTTTCGATTTAGAAGAATCATAGGGGGTGAGAGCATTAAAATTCTGACTTCACTTTTTCCACACCCAATTGTGCATTCATATACATATGTATGTACCCAGCAAACAATTAGGTTTGACATGCATTTGAGAATGATTTGAAATCAGTGCACTTTATCAAATGTCAAACGTTTGAAAATAATTTTATATCGATTTGAAAATTATAGCTTTCACAATAAAACGGGGGAATTTGATCTTCATTTGAGAACATGGTTACTTCTCAAATCAATTTCAAAGGTTATTTATCAAATGTTCTTCAAATGTGGAAATAAGCTTTATTATGTGGAATGTATATTTTCTGCAGCTGGGAGTTCTGGCTGGCTAACTTCACCCCGCGCAAACAGCAAATCCACTATTTGTATATATATCTAAAACCATTATAAAACCCATTTGGACTTATGCGATACAAATATGGTGAACGGCAAGCAATTCAAATATTCGGCCCTATGCTAAATATCGACATCGTCATCGTCGACGATCATCAGCGCATCGGTAACATGGCTGACGATTGCCGTATTGTCACTTTTACTGACGATGATGATATTCAACGTAGGACGGATTGAAATAATACAGCGGGTTCAATCAAAAACTCTAAGGTCAATAACAAATGCTCTATGGTATGTGTCAAACCATACTATTCAAAGAGATCCCAAAATACATATATACCGGCAAAGATGAAATAAAAAAATTCAGTGATAGGTATAAAACCAGGTTGGATAACAATTCCAATCCTTTAAAAAAAAACTGGCCCCTTCACTTAAATTTAAGAGATGGACAATTCTTAGCAAAACGTATCGATAATTATAACGTTACCATATTTCTTCAAATCAATTTTTATGTTCCTTCCTAATAAACATTGTGGCGAACATTCCAAATTAATGACCTGCGATATCTAGTATGTATATCGAACTGAGAACGAACTCATACCATTCCACATTCATTATCGAAGGTGAGACTTGAATAAATATTTGTTTTCTAATCCTTTTCGAATTGTTAACCCAGCCCAGTGTTTATTGGGTTGCTAATAATTTCCTTTTTTTTTCAATATTCGCAATCCAAATTTGGCTTACGTAAAAGAAAAATAGCCGTATTTTGTATATAGTGGTTGTATATATATAGTATATATTTTCGCAATTGAATTCCTTTGTAGATACATTTCAAATTTCGATTATAGCTTTTTAGTGTTTTATGGATTCTAATTTTTCACTACTTTGTATTTGACTGAAATTTAAAGTTACATACAACTTTTGCGTAAATAAATACATACCATATAATGCATATACATGTGTACATATATGCGCAATTTATATACTTTTTACATAAATATTTTACTCGAATTGCAGTAATTGCAACTAAAATGATACATTTGCGTTTTTGACTGGGTTTACAAATTTTCTTTTAAATTTAAAATTGGAATTACTTTATATTAATTCGTTTGCTTGTTTTTGTTTTTAGTAGTAGTACAGTTATTCATTGTTTGCTACATATATGTGCGGTATTGTGTATATGACAATTTGAAGACAAAATAACGATTTATATGAATTTTTAAATATGTATGTATATTTGTTTGCACGCCGCTTGATACAACTTTATTTAAGTAACTGTATGTATGTATGTGAATATGAATTGCAGAAAGGTTTTAAAACTAAGTGAGAAAAAGATTCATTTGTATTAAATATGGTAGTAAACTGTTGAATTGGCTAAACCAAAAATTAAATAATGTAAAAGTAATAGTTACGAAAACTTGAAAATTTAAAACAATTGGGCTTGAAGAGAAAGAGGTTAGGTAAACTTTAATTAGTAATGCCCTTTCGCAGCAGTTAATAACGGTTAAATGTACTTTAACAATAAATAGTAAACTATACTTATGTATATTAATAAAAATTCTTAAATAACCAAACCAATCAGAGTTTCTTATGTAGTACCCACTCTTAAATTCGCTATCGTTAGTTCTTCAGCAGATAATTCAGTAAGTGCCTTTCAGGAATTGTTGCCTATCCGTAGGCGCACATTACTACAGAATTGTTAGTGCAAGTTTGTAGTGCAGAATATAAAATTACCTGCCAAAATGGCGTCGATAATTACAACTACTAGTCTTCTTTTCGTAATCAGAATGGCTCCAACGACGTCTTATATAAATTGTTTGCCAAACATTCTACTACACAACTGCATATAGCAGAGAAATAACCGCCGAGTAACTTTAGAAACCGCTTCTATGTAAGTGTGGAGCCTGTATATGTAGTTCAGTTTTCGAGCCTTGAGCCAGTAAAACACTGCCGAACATACTATTTACTGATTTCAAATCCAGAGTGTGTTTAGCTGGAAAATCGAGACATTAGATGTTTCTTTTAAACGACTCGCTTTTTCATATTGCAATTTTGTCTTTTCAACTTACGACAAACTTACCGACTAATAATTTGGAAGGAACTTTCCAAGACTTTAGACAAGGCCGCCTTAACGATAGCGAATTTAAGAATTCTCTTACTTACATATGTAAACAAAATAGTTATACTGGACGTTTATTATATGTAGTAACTGTTTGCTTTTAAAATTTGCTAGCAATAAATTAAATAAAACAAATACAAATTCTGAATAGGCTATTTAGTTATACATACAAATTTAGTATTACTCGTTTTAAATATAAATAATTAGCAAATAAATGTCAACAATGATGCAGAAATTTTTTACTTAGCGCAAAATTTACAAAACTATAAATAAAATTATCACAAGTAACAAAAGCGCGGATAGAATGAATATAGCGGCCCATTGACGTTTATCTGCCAAAGAAGAGAGAAAACAATAGATAGTATGCAAGTGTAACGAAAATACATCTCCCACTTACCATTATTAATGTGCAATACTTTGGCAACTTTTTTCATGGTTGTATCCAATTTGGATTCCGTTGTATCAAATTCATTACCAAAATCATCGAGCATGCTGCGGAGAAGTTAGAAGGAATATATGTATTTTTTTCATATCATATGTACATACATCTCAAATCTTTATATTGACCACTTACACAGCCTGCTCATCCAATTCCACGCCTATCTGACGTGACACAGTCTTTAACGTTCCAATGGAATCACTTATCATATCTAGCTGCTCGTCCTGCCCCTGCATCATGCGCTGCTGCACCGACACAGTTTCGCCCACAAATCGATGTCCCGGACTATCCAGCGATGGATAATGACCCGGACTGTCGACCGTATTCTCCAATTTGGAGTACTTTGTACCACTGTGACGTTGTGCCGCTGCTGCCATTGTGCCAGCAATTGTATTAGCTACACCACTGCCGCTGGTTATCAAAGAATTTTGCTGTAATAGACCGCCACCTATGCCACCGTTCGGGCACTCGACCAGATAGGTTTTATCGTTGATACCGTGATGATGATGAATATGATTGTTGTGATGATTACTGTTGTTTAGGCTGTTATTATAGTTGTTGTTGTAGTTGCAATTGTTGCCGTTGCCGTTCTGATTGTTTTGATGATTGAGTTCGTTCTGATTATGCTCATCGAGTAGTGGTTGATGTGCCGTTATATCTCTGTCCCTGTTCCGATTCAGGCTCATCTTCTCTTTCATCTGCTTGACTTCATCGCGCGTGTTGTCGATGAAATGGCGCCGACTCAATAGCTCACGATTATCAATGCGAAATTTATTCGGATTCTTTTCAACTATGCGTGCAGTGAATGGGTTAAGGAAGACGTTAAAGTACTTAATTGTGGCGAAAGTGTTTACATAATTATATGTATGCATGCATGTGTGTTGAATTTCGATTGATTAAATGTATGCATATGTATTAAATAGATAATAAAGTAGGAAATAAAATTGTATGAAAGCGCGCCTAAATTGAAATATGATCTGCATTCAGTAATTCTCTCACCTATTCACACAGTGGCCCTGAGAGACAGCGTAACATATATAGCAAATACATGTATGATACATGTACACTAGGGTGGTCCTTAAAAATATCAACATCCAAATTTTTTTATGGGCACCCTTTTTTCAAAATAAAGACATACGCTCTAAAGTGCGGCATTTTTTTAATTTTTTCTTGGTTCTATAGCATTTTTTATAAAAACTTATCTTAAAAAACAACAAGTAACTCAAGTATGTATAGGGGAGAGTTAGTTTGGTCTACCTCTTCCTTGGACATTTTTTTAGATAATGGTATTTTTCTCTGTGTTGCGGGGTATGATTTCTTCCATGACTAAACTGACAAGTACTTCGGAAGACAATTCAAGTACGCGTTAAACAACATAGCACTTATATGATCGGAGCTTGCTGAGTTAAAGGTGGCTAAAGTCAAAATACTGTCTTACTTTTGTGATTAAAAAGATTTTTGTTCAAACCCTGGTAACGATTCGTAAAATTATTTTAAAATGCTGAAATTTTTGTGGATGGCTTTATTTTTTACTTACTTTATGCAGAGGGCCTGTGCCAATTGATAGAAAAGTACTCCGGACTATAAATTTTTGACAATGAGGTGAATGAAAATTTCCGAGCCGGCTGGGCTAGTGAAAAAGTTGGCAGCAAGAGTCACACCTACCTGAAGGATTTAAATTGTTTTTGGCCCTAATGTTATTGCTAAGACGTGTAATAAATGCATGGCTTTCAGTTCTACATAGAAGAATTAAAGCCAATAAAAATAAACATTTTTTATATAATTTCAGCATTTTTTTGCTCAGCTTCTTTTGCACCAGAGATACTGTCAAAAACTTCCAACAGTAAAAAGTTACAAATTGGCACAGCAGAAGTGTAAAATTTTCTCACCATGCGTAAAACAGGTTTTTCACCGTAGAACTTTTCTACTAATTGGCACAGGTCCAAAATATTAAAAATACCAATCGAAATCCTGTTGATTAGCTTTGGACTGTCAGTCTATAAAATATTGTAATGATATTAAAATTAAAATTGGTTTACTAAGTTTTTCATTACAAACGGCCTCAAGCTCAATAAAAATTGTTGAATATAATTGGTATAAGGCCATAAAATGACAAAAACAAGTAACTTAAGGACGAGCTCACCTAAAAGTTAAACATTCTGATACTAGAAATATTAACAAAAACCAACAACCACAAGATCAAGTTTTAATAGCACTGGAACAGCTCCGCTTGATTATAGTTGGTTTAACAAAGGAAATAGTGGGAAAAAGCAACAAGAATTCACAAGGCGAACTTAGCACAGTGCGTAGGCGTCGGTTCGAATCCTACTGAAAGAAATCTGATGAGGAAATGTGATGATTTCCGAAATAGCTATCACTTCAACCATTGTTGCGTTTCCCCAATAAGTTTTTCATTAAAAACGGCCTCAAGCTCAATTAAAATTGCTGAATATAATTGGTTAAATGTAATTTCTATAGGCTGCATTTCTTTATTCATTCTGAACGTATAGAATAAATTTTTTTTTTTACTTATTCTTTAGAACGCTCCTGATGATATGTTAACGTATATTTCAATCGCATTCTGTTTATTCTGGCTGTGAAATGGGATTATCCGGAATGTACAAAGAAACGCAGCCATAGTTTTCTCTATATTCAGAATTATTTGGAATGCAGATATGTTGAGGCCCCAACAAGACGGGTGCCTCATACAAAATTTAAATGTTATTTTAAGGGTCACCCTAATGTGCACACGTAGGTTGTTTTACTTTATATACATATTTATGTGTCCACACACTATGCCGGAAGAAAATCGTAATACAAAAATATAGTAAGCGAGTCATGTAAAGATTTCCAACTTTAAGAATATTTAATCGGTTAAAAAGAGACTTCAAAAAAGGAGGAAGCTGTCAATTCTTAACAGATTAAACTCTTTTTACGCGACTTCAAAAAAAGGAGGAGGTTATCAATTTTATTTATGTTACTGCATAACTTTGGTGCATGTTTACCGATTTCTATAATCCTTGTTGGTCCCATAATAATTTGTGATCATTGGAGCATGAAGAAATTAACGGTACTCTTAAATTTGTATATAAGAATAAGTCGATTTTGGTTTTTGCTTAAAAAATTACTTGTTTTCAAAATTTTGTTATATGAACATATGTATGTAGAAATATATCTTCCGCATCAATGCAAAAACAACAAATTTGATATATTACAAGACAAGTAAAAACGTTTAAAATTCATGCCCAGGCTATTATTGCTTGGGCCCTATGCATATTTTGGTTCGAGCTAACGGAGTATTACGAAAATTTTTTTCCAAAAATCTCACTGTGTTTAACATTTCGCTTTGAGTGAATTTATGCCAGTCTGAAGACCAGCACTTGAGGTTTTAAAGGCTTAGTTACATGATTAGATAGGCATTTATTACCGTTTAACAAGCAGGCACATAACAACAGCTATCGTTGTCTCTGGAGCTGTAAACGATATTTTATCAATAAATCTGATAACAATTTTACATGGTTCAAAGAAACCCTATCCGATGAAACAAAATATTTTAGCTAAGCCAAATTGATTTTTCACAAAACATTACAGAATTACACCTTTGTGTGCAGCTTTCTGTAATAATATAAGTGTTTATGGGTTCAGCCATTATGGAGGCCGGAGCACCAATAGATAATTCTATTTACTGATCGGGTTATTTAGCACAGCAGACAAACAACAGATATACAAATATTTGCATTCTTCAACGACTATGTTTAGTGCAAATTCACATACTATATAGACATACATTCATACATCCACACAAACTATCAAACATTTTGGTATGCCTGCACAGTCACACAATTATGTATATAAATAACTATTATGCATTTTTTCAAAAAGGATATTAATTGTGTCCTCCAAATCTTCTAAATCCCACTCAATGCTGCGCAAAGAGTTTCTTAGCTCGGTTGTCGTCCATTCAACTTCTGCGCTGCCGCTGCTATCACTCAATTCACGCCAACGCAGGTATAGGCCGCGCGTTTTATTTAATGCTTTAAATACTTCGCTGCAAGAGTCAATCGACCGAGTAACCACAATTGTAGGTAGCGTGGTTAATGCGGCACGCCGAAACAGCGACCAGTCAAAGTTGCATTTAATATATGTAAGTGGCACCAAAGTGTATCGGGTTTCCAGCGGCGTTAAGCAATGAAATTGTTGTAGAAAAAAAGAGAGATACGTAATAATTAGAAACAAAACAACAGCGTATCCTTCGGGAGGACAAAACCATAGCAAAAAACATGCTAAAACCTTAAAAACCAAAATTGTTTACGTACTCCTTCACAACGAAGAATGGATCTTCAAGAGACATGACCCCTGGCTGTTGTATCTGTAAGCCGCTGCCACTATTTCAATAAAATTATATATACGATATTTTCACTTCTTTAACTGAGTTTTGCTTTACTCCTGCCCCACTGCTCGACTTGCGCTTATCCGTAGCTGCGCTGATTCCCTTTTTGTATTTTATTTATAAGCGTCGTTTTTAATTTTATTCTTTATCTTTTTACTTTTCCCTTTTCAGGTTTATGAAAACTTTTATAGATTTTCCTGACACGCAGATGACGTTCTCAGACATAAGAGAATCTATATTTATAAACCAATCGCCAGATGTAAAGGCGTATTCCGAATCGCAAGGAAATTTTATAACACCGTAATTTTCAGTTTATTTTACATTGATTTTTAACAATGTTACGGAAACTTATGTATGTATGTATGTGCATCACGGTTCTTTACTGCATTGGAACATATCATTCCTTCAAACCCGTTTGCAAGCTATTTCGTGTTTTATCAGCGTTTTTGGGTTTGATATTTAAAAAAACAATCGTAATCGCTTTAATATTTGACACTTGGAATTCCGCAACATTTTCCACTTGCGCAGCTATTAAATGAAAGAATTTGCGTTTGAAGCACTTTTCCAAGGTACATGAGGCGATTTTTTTTTTTACTTTTTCACAACTCTTCTAAGTATAGAAGACTGTTCGCAATAGACCGTAATTTTGCAGTACGTTCTGCTAACGTCCATGTTCTTCGCCAACTAAATTCTTAAAGCTCTCACGCATTTTCCGTTTATCACCATCCACCAGCAGTGAATGGGCCCCACTCATAGTCTGCTGATAGACTGCTTGGAGCTGGCGTGCGCATGGCAGTGTGAGTGTACATATTTGTTCGTGCTTTTGTCAATCAGTTAACCACCAAGAGACCACATCTACTTTTTATATGCATATGCATATGTACATATGTATGTACTATGTCATGTTCACCCCTTGGCCAGTGCACTGCAATACGTCGCAACCAATTGCTTTGAATTACGCTTGCTCACCTGCTCTATAGGCCTAAATAAAACCGATTTTCCATTTTTTTTATAAAATTTTGTTTAGTTTAGTTACCTTTAAATTTGTTTGAAACTTTATTTTCGTGCTGCTCTGGTCATTCCCATCCGTTTTTACTTTCGCGCTACTATTCAGCCAAGACTTTTCGCAAAATCTCTCTCGCAGCGTGTTTATATTTTACGATTTTCCATCGAGTCTGCGCGAGAAAATGGTTTGTTTTTCCTGCTCCCCTTTTATCCGAATTTTCATGAAAAACTCAAATTTTCGTTTGGTCGCTTTCTTGTTATGACGTATGACATAAGAAATGTCAAATTTTGTGAACGATGTAGTTGCCACGCTGAACTACGCTCTTTTTTAATAACGTGTCTGAAATGTACCAGTGAGAAAAATCGAGACTGGATAAATCAGCATGTCCACCAGGCTGCAGATCCAATAAGCGAACATTACGGCACAAATTGTAGACCCGTACTCATAAAGCTGTTAAATTTAATGTCGAAAACACCAACAATAAAAATAAGACTGTTAAATTTAGTTGCCGCATTGAAAAATTATTTTAAATGCTATTTATTTTTTTCTTAAATTGTATGGCCCGTAGTTATAGTCAAAATTAAGTCAACTCTAAAGTGAAAGGCTTTTTGACATAACTTTCAATGGGATATGTCAAAAAAGCTGCTTTCAACTTTAGACTTTATTTTGAATATAGATAGCTACGGACTTATATTTCTACAAGATAAAATTATTCATTGCCTTCTACGGTGAGTTTGAGAAACTTACGACACATAGAGAAAACATGTTTTCTAAGTAAGAAAAAGTAATTAAATCATTAATTAGCATCTAATTCATGTTTGTTCTTAAAAGAAAAATAAATATATTCGTAAATGTATGCACGTTTTCAAAAAATGAATGTTTGTGAAATTGAAAAATCTTATAAAATTTAACAGAACTTTAAATATGCGTCCGCTTTTTTTTTAATCAGTTTCTTGCGAATTCATTTTCGAATCATTACGAAGCGACTTCATTCGCAACTCATGTTCTTCTTGCATGTGTCGCAGTCGTAGTTTATGTTCACGCGTTTTTTGTTCGAATTCTTTACTTCGATAATTCATTTCTTGTTTAACTTGCTCTTTCTGTAATTTAATAAGCTCTAATTTTGCTAAATTTAAGTATTGAAAATTGGGCTTGTCAGTCTCAGATATCTTCAAATTTGCTTTTGAAGTCCTTTGTGGCCAAATGCCATTCCGGGAGGAGATATCTGAAATTGGCATATTAATTAGGTTTCTTTTTCAGAATCATATTTTTATATTACCTTCATTAGAACTGGGTTTCTTTCGGGGCAATATATTGTCGGCTATTATTCTAAAACCGTCGCTTTCAATAATTTTCGGTTTAGTCTCAACTGTAGGTGAATATGCATGAATGTATTAAATACATTTTCTTTAAGTTATTTACTTACTATAATCTTGCTTATGTTCGCTTGCTTTTAAATTTTGTAAGGGTTCACTCTCACTTTGTTCGTCATAAACCTCTACTTCCGAAGAGGAAATACTCGTAGATGGAAAATGCGTTTCTATGACTATAGGATCACCTTGTATATTATTTTCTTCAAATTCACTTAATTCGCCGTCTTCTACAAGCGTTAATGTTAGAATAATTTAATTAAAATTTAGAACACCAAGTTTTTGGTATTGCATTTGCTTGGCCAACCAATACCGATCAATACCTTTAAAAATATCATCTATACGGCTGGCAGTCAATTCCTCGTTGTAATCATAAAGTGGATCTAATCAGATAAGAATATTAGAAAATTAACAATTCGTCATTTACTTAAGGCTAAACCTGCACAATCAATCATCAAGTCTTTCCATTCGTAACCTCTGCGATTGCCCATCAAGTAGTCTAATGCTCTATAGAAGGGCCACTCATCCTCCATAGCCATGCCAGATTCTATTTGTCTTCGTTCTTCATGAAATTTGTTTTTCAAATTGTGAATTTTAACCTTCACCTCTCCTGCACTAAAATTAAATCCACGATTAATCATTAGCTCCGACATTTTTTCGATTATAGGAGCAGTTCTCTTGGTATTTTCCAACTCCAACAACTTCTGCCTCCATACTTGCAGAAGAAACCTAACAGCGTCCGATGTCCATTGCACTCTTTTCTTTCTCTCGTTGGCTCTAAAGTTTTGTTTGAAGTTAATTTAATTTAAGATCTAACAAATTTCGAATTTTTACCTTACTTTTCCACTATCCATTTTCGATTCTGCATTTTGTTTATTTCTATGCCTCCTACTAGTGGTGGCAAACTATCGATAGCAGCGATGGTTCATCACTATCGCAATTATCAATGGTGCTGACTATCGACAATGCATGAATATCGATACTATGGCTGCATTTCTTTATTCATTCTGAACGTTTGGAATAAACTTTTTTGTTTACTTATTCTTCAGAACGTTCCTGATGATATGTTAACGTATATTTCAAACGCATTCTGTTTATTCCGGCTATGAAATGGGATTATCCGCAATGTATAAAGAAACGCAGCCTATGTAAACATACCAGGGGTCTTCAACAAAAGTGATAAACTCATGATAACCATGGTAAAGTGAAAAATTTATCATTTTAATAAATGAACTGTCAAGCTTTGTATGGAAATCTATTTAACCAAAGCTTAATAATAAACAATTTTATGCAATTATTTACCAAGGCGCGTTAATGAAGAATGCGGATAAACTGATAAATTTAAGCAATTTATTTATTTATCACTTTAGATGAAGGTAGCGGTCTTCTGTAATATATTTATGTCTAACAAAGAGACTATGTAAAAAAATTCATAGCGTCATTGCACAGAACTAACTTGCTGTCTCCACAGGCAAAAGTTTATAACTTGATACATGTGTTAGAATATAAATATCCAATGAAGACCGCCCATCCCTCTTCAAGAGCAATACATATCAGAACTTATAGCTTGCCATCTATTGCCGGCAATTTGGTAGATTGACAGCTGCATTTTCATTTGCACGAAAACTGCGTGGCGGCAATATTAGTAATATTTTAATATAAAAGCAAATATTGAGCTGTTGTCTATTAATATATTTGATATTATGTACTTGGATGTAAAATAACCAATTTTCTTGGTTTTTAAGCGATAGAATTCGGCAAACAAAAAAAAAACGTTTTAGAAACCATCTTACAAATCTGTTTACTTATTACTTACTCGAATACGGTTTTTAGATGTTAACGCTAAGTTTAAAATTTGAAATGTCCATTAATTGGTTTCCCTCTACATTTTTAAGAAATCGTTTTTCATTAAACTGAATACTTGTAGGTATATGTGTGCGTATTTTTATTGTTGTGGATTAGGTGCTATATGCGGGAGAGAATACCATTTTCTTATCTGTCATTGGTAGGTAAGTATTGATAACTAAATACCCCAAGAACTGATAAGGATAAAAGCAAATACAATACTATCGGGTTTCGGTCAGTAGTAGATAATCAATGGAAATTCGTATGCACACAATTAAATTCATCAGTTTAAAAATCAGTTTGTGGTTAGTTCGTTATAAAAGAACAAGTGCTTCGGTTTTCGGAAAGACAACCTGCAGAAAAAGTGTATTTTTTAAACTAAGTGAATTTTAAGAAAAACCTAAAATAAGACGACAGTAAAAATCAAGAATGTTGCAAAATGACGCTGTTCGAAATTTACAATACGATAGCGAAATTCGTGTCGCTCAACAAAATAATGCGGAACCTAGAGGTAGAAGAGTTTTACGAATTTCATAACGGTGACAATTTTTTTGTAAAATAGCAGAAAAAAATAATCGCATACCTATTGAAAAAACTATCACGTATCCCTTATGGTGTATTAATCAGCATATACAAAAATATAGGAAATTTGATTTCATATACATACATATGTATATACATTTATTGGATAAATAATAGTCTGAGTTTTCATAAATTACAAAACGTAAAAAAGAAAAATAAATTTAATATGATTGTAAATTATACCCAATAATAATTAGATATCCACATATACCATGTATGTATGCAGGAAAGTTTGTGCCTTTGTTTTGTGTCCGCCTGGACTTATCTTATCTGCTTTATGTTTTTATTTTACTGTTATCTTAGATGCCTTGCGAATAAGCTTCAATAAGTTTAGTAAATCGAAAAGGAAAAAAGTGGCGGTATTGTAAATCATTTACTGCATTGAAGTGCATCCAATAAATATGAAGACAATGCAAGTGCAATATTTACAGGGTGCTTATTCAATCATTTTAACGGCGAGGCATAAATGCTGAAATTTAGTTAATATATAGGCTTTTGAAAGTATGCAGTATTTTTTCGAGATCAAACTTCAAAGGTTGTACCCAAGGCGAATTTAATATTAATAATAATATTATAAAATTCTCCTTGGTTGCACCGATAGTTTATAAACAAAAACTTGCATGTATTTTGTTTTTGCTTGCTTTTGGTTCAGCTATTCTTCGGTCAAGGCAGAAGAGTGAAAGAAAATCCTAACCAAATTCCAAAACTAATTTTTTCACTCACTAGCTCACTCACTTTGACATATCGCACACGATATTCAAAGGTGACACAACTCACCCAGGCAAATCAAATCAGTTGTTCTAGCAACGCCACCTTATATGAATTCGCCTTATTCGAAGCCGAGGAGAATTAAGTTTGGGGGCCCAAAGCACGGTCCCCTCTCCCTAGTACTGTTTAACTTCTACATCTCTAAGCTTTCATAGCCTTCTGAGGATGTTTCACTGATCTGATACGCCGAAGGTTGCTCGATATTGGGGGCCGGTAATGACATTGATAACACTGGATCACAAATTTGTGTGTGTTTTTTTTACCGGATTCCCCTATCCAGTTCCTATGTAGAAATGCTCGTTGAATTCGAAAATCTAGTGAAATATTCAGAAGGCTAAGTGGTTAGTAAAATACGTCCGTCGTTCACGCTATCAAATATCGAATGTCTCTTTATTCCGCTAACTATTTATAAAACGGTATCCTGGGCGCTCATGCCATAAGGGATAGACTCATAACTCTGTCACTAATGGTATAGACACAAATCACCTTATGTCTAGCTTACAATAACTCAATTTAATGTTTAGTCCAGGTATACTATCTATTCTTACAACTCGGCCGTCCTGACAAATATATTCACCTGATTCTACTCAATATGCGGGCGTAGAGCACCGGTTGCTGCTTCGTCATGAACACGTCTACCGAGCCCGCAAGCTTGCGAAATCGAGCTCATCAATACCGCGGATCCACGGGATTCGCGGGACTGAAAAAAATCATATTGTTTCGTGTAAAAAGTTATATTCAAAATTGATATGGAAAAGAGACGATTTGATCGGCTTGTCCCTTAATTGTTGTTTTCGTCAAGCTCAACTAACAAATAGGTTTTGCGAGTGGTCAGGTGCCTCCGCATACCGGACACTCACGTCATAAAATGCCCACGTTTGTGGCACATGTGGCCTTGACGGGTAGCATTTGGGCCCCATCATGTAGGCAGTGCTCTGGTGCGAGCAAAGATGTAGACCCTCGAAGGTAACTCCGATTTTTTGGGGTTAGTTTGACCTCTTTCGGCCAGGCGGTGTAAAGGATTGCCGAGGATTTTGTAGAGGAGGGTTAGGCTCCGCGAAAGTTCGGAGAGAAGCGTTTACTTTCAATAAAAAAACAACACATTGGTTATCATTTTTCGGCATGTACATAGGTCTATAAGACAAATGCGTAGGTACAGCCAATCGCCCTGCCAAAATTCGCGAAAACGTTGAAATATATCCTGACTTATTCGACGCATATTTAATGAATGTTGCTTATCGAAGGTGGATACTATTTTGCATTAAGAACAATTTCGTTAGTAGAAGAAATACAAAACACCTGTTTCCACACGTACTTTGGATTTATTTTGTAGTTCTCACTATCTTTCTCGTGTTCTGCTTTTCCAGTTTATGGTGGACCTATCAGCATTACCTCACAACCAACCTGTAAGTTTATTAATTGTTTTTCGATCAACTTTTAAAAGTCTTATCGTACGTTTCATTCCTACAGCTCCCGAACGCATACCATTACCCCTACCCGTATCCACAGTGGGTACCAATATTTCCACGCAGCGTAGTTTCAGCATACCAATGACCGGTTATGATTTTCTAACAGAGTTACCATCATTGCATATTGAGCAAACATTTGAATTGAATGCGGGTAAGTCTTTTGAATACTGTTTAAGATCGAAATCAAGGAGCACAAATGGACTCCAACGATTCTATAAAGTGGTCAAACAAGTTTTAACCCTATACAAGTGCCAGTACAAGCACCAAGTGTTCACATCATCGAGTGTTGACTGTACGCTAAAAAACTTTTAATTGAAATTACATACATATGTATTTCTTATTATCATAGCTTTGACCTCTGTCTCCTCTGAGAATCGCTATGTGGTACGCTCACCCTTGGGAGATGCAGTTTATGCCGCCTCCGAGAGCTCAACTTCCAATAATCGTTTACTCTGGGGCGCTGCACGGCCATTTCAAATGCATTTGCTGGATAAAACGCACCAGGAGGCCATGCTATTTCGTAAACAATTTGCGCTGGGTTCATTATGCTGTCATCCCAAGAATTTGGAAGTCTGGATACCACCGGGTAATCTATTGGGACGCATAGTGCATTCGCCGACAGTTCTAAAGCCCGTCTACTACATACAAGATGGCGTTACCGGTGAGCCGATTTTCTGCATAGAGGGTCCAGAGAACTCGGGTTTTTGCTGCTTCTGTTTGCCGAAGGAATCGTTCTTTAGGGTAAGAAGTGGGCCGAGACTGGAAGGATTTTCCTGCAACTGGGGGAGGTTTTATTTTTTAATTTATGGATTTGTGTCTTTATAAATAGATTCACTCGGGCGGCGACTTGCGTGCGTCTATTGATCATAAGTGGGTAGCCAATAAATCGCAGTATACCACGAATATATATTTCAGTGATGCCAAACTTTTGGCCAAGGAGCGGGCTCTTATTTTGGGTGCCGCGTTTTTGTTGGTAAGATATCATACATTGTTTGAAGTGGATAATCTTTGATTTCGAAAGAGTGGAAGATAACTTAATAGATAAAGATAGAGACACTTCTAGAGGTAGAGACACAGATAAAGATTATGACAAAAATAAAGATAGATAAAGATAATTACTATAGGACTAGAAGCAGAGATAAAAACGAAAATAAAGGTTGTGATACAGATAAAGAGAAGGATAAATATTGAGAAAAAGATAATGCAGATAAAGATAAAAATAAAGATTGCGATAAAAGCAAAGTTTAAGCTAAAGACAAAGGTAGAGGTAAAGATAAAGATTAAGGTTAAGAGTTATTGATAAAGATGAAGGCAAATATATACAAACTTGTATGTAGAGTTAAAGATAAAAGGATAAAAATAGAGATAAAAAGATAACGATAAAGATTAGACAAGGAAATTGGCAGACAAAAAACAGGAAAGATAAAGGCAAAAATATAAATGAAAATAAAGATAATGATAAAAAAGTAATAGTAAAGTTAAAAATAAGGTTACCAATTAAGATATAGATTGAAAATAACGTTATTCATACATTTAGAGAAAGATAAACATTAAAAAAAAACCGTTAAAAAATATAAATATTACAAAAAAAAACAAAAAAAAAAACAACTTTTTTTCTACGAAAAAATTTAGTTGCGCATTCACTTTTTTTATTACATTCCAGGAATATATGTACTTCCAAACCAGAATGTGAGCCAACCAACTTCCACTAAGGAATAATGACACCAAAAAACAATAACAAACAGCTCACAGTTACCCAGGCAGTAGCGCATACGGTGCCGGGTCCAACCAAAGCCGGCAAAAAACAGCCTCAACACGAGTATTTTTTTACCTTTTGTAATTGAAATTTTTCTTTTAACTACAAAGTTTATAAATGAAAATCATTATTTACGACATTTTTGCAGATTTCATTTTTATTCACTTCCATCGGTCATGTGGTTTATATGTTTATATGTTTATATTTATATTTATGTATGTATGTATTGGTATAAGTAATCGTATATGTTCATTAATACATACAAATACATAACTATTTTACTTGAATAATAATTATTTTTATTTACAATTACATTCTTGCAACTTGAATTTTCCCTTATGCATTCACATTTAATGCTAAAAAATATAAATTATGTTACATACAATCACACCGATGTAAAAATTGATTAGACAAAATATTATTTGCTTAACATTTACATACATATAATTTAATCAGCTGTGACACACAAAAATAGAATTTATTTAAAATATTTGTTTTTATGCACTGATATACAAATGTATTTGCATACATGCATTTTGTTTTGATTTGTAGTTGACAACTTATTGCTATTCACTTATAAGTAAAATGTTGATTTAAATTTCTTTGCGAAGCGTAAAAAATCTAATTGCATTATTAGTACAAAAATCAGATTAACTAAATTCAAATCGACTATTATATTTGTAAGCATAGCGCGTTTGTTACTATTTATTAAAAACAAAAAAAATGTTACTCTTGTTTTAAATTGCATAAAAAATAGACTATAATTTTGCACTATTGATAAAAGGCTTAAACTATAATTATTAAAGCTTAAATTTTTAATTCATCATTACAAAATTTTTTTCATGGATATACATATGAGCAAACTTAAACTTGAACTCTTAGCCTAAACGCGTTCAACGACGTTTGATACGAGCACAACAAAATTATGTACTTCAATTACATTTGCATGCATGTAATAGCTATTACATTTGCAGTCTCGTTGTTTATGGAAAAACACTAAAAAAAAAAAAAACAAAAAATAAATAAAAAGAAATGTTCAACATTTTTAAACTTTAAAATCAGCTCTACTAACATATAATTCAAAAACTGAATTTCTTAATATTACAAACTAATAAAATTTAGTAGCATGAATACAGTGTGGTAAGTAATATTTTTTAGGAAGAACTGTGGGATTTCAAAATGTAAATATGCTATGAAAATTTTGAGGACCGATTATTTTCCATACAAATCATGGCTGTTTGATATTAAATAATTTTCAAGACTTTAGTGACTATTAAGGTCACTTTCCAGGCCGCCGCCGGGCCTGGGTTCAAGACCTGGTCAAAGCAACAAGGCAAAAAATTTAGAAAACAGGTTTTTCCTTAAGAGCGGCCGCCCCTCCGGCAGGCAATGGCAAACCTCCGAGTGTATTTCTGTCATGAAAAATAGCTCCTCATAAAAATACAATCGCCGTTCGGAGTCGGCCTTCCCTTTGTGTGACAACATCAAGGCGCATGCCACAAATCGGAGGAGAAGCTCGGCCAAACACTACATACTTTCCTGTTTAAGAAAGTAGGTACCCCTGATGAACTTCACTGAACCGGAGATCTTTTGATCTTTGTCGGAATTGTAATTTCTTATTCTAGAAAGTACTTCCTTTGACTATTTCATTAAATATGCAAAGATTTGGACACTTGCATGCACATAGAAAAAACTAACACCAAAAGTGAAGTAATTTAGATTCCTGGACACCCTTTATGATCTTAGCTAGAATGGGTCTCTCCATCACTATTAACACAGAACTGGTCTTATTCACTAGGATGTATAAGATGCCTTGATTTGGGTGTGTTTACCTGCCTGCCGCTTTTCGCCAAGATCAAGTACTTGGGCCCGACCCTATTTAGGAAACTGTCATGATCCAAGTAATTTCTTGGCTATATTAAACCACAGCCAAGCCTGTAATGTTTTATGGAGCTCTCAACTGCGGGAACTCGCCAGAGAATTTTACAATAGTTACAACCGGCTAACCTTCATTGCTATTAGTGATGCATTGCGGACTACTACTCCCACTCTGGCGCTTAACGCCATGCTGGCTTTCCGTCAACATAAAGTTTCGGCTTGCGTATTATTGTAGAGCTTTTCAGGCATCAGCGGTTGCCATTAAAGAAATAGAGAAAAAATATCGCTCATTTACTTCAATAGTGCCATAATCCAAAAATATAAATTTTGAGTCGAGTATGCAGAAATTACCGCTACCTCTTCTTCTATGATGTGCAAAAAATTTCATAGCTCTATCGATTACCAGTATGTATCTCACTAGAACTAAATATGTATTCATTTCTACTTTGGGAGTATACGTAAATTCAAAATTGTAAAGCCGTTTGTCTCGAGTTATGGTATTATTGAAAGAAATGAGCGATATATGTATGTATACATACTTATCAAAAGTGTGACTTCAATATGACAGGTAAACATCTACATATTTTCATGGCAATTAGCGATCAGTGTCACTAAAGTAATCGAGCAAGGATACGGTTGAAAAAGGATAACACTGGGCAGGTAGCGCCACAGCTCACGTCAGCTCAGCAAACGCTGGGCGAAAACTGGGACATGCGCAATTGCATCGGCACACTTTGAAAAAAAAAAACAAAAACTGAAGATCATCATTAGAAAAATTCAGTATTCAGCGGCTAATCTCTCAAAAGCAACTAAAAGACGCAACAAAGCGCATAACTTTTGCGTACACAGAATTAAAATATAAAAAGTTTTCAGCAGCAGTTTTTACACACTTACACGTACCACTTGCGTACAATAATTATTTTCATTAAATATTTTTTCATATTGTTATTTTTTATTGAATAGCATATTTTGACTTGATGTGGCCGCTGAGCCACAGCTTATAGCGTAAGCGCTTAGTGCTAAGTAATTATTAATATTTTTTGTTTAATTATATAGCGTACATTGTACATATGTATGTATTTAAAATTTTATGTACACATATTTATGACGTTTTTATTTCTAATTAACTTTTTACCTTACTTGCTCTTCATTTATCTGCTTTTATAATAAACCTCTCAACTAAATTTTAACTTTCTTTTTTTGTTTTTTTTTTTTATAGAGGCTAAGCCCGTAGACTCACAGCACTTAGAGAGTACATATGTATATATGTGTGTGTGTGGTTGTGTATGTACATAGCATAAATGTATAAGTTATAAGGTTAAAAATAAGTGTAGGAAGATTTTCTAGAAATTATTTCTTAAAAAAATAAATACAAATTTACATAAGTACTTATTACTACATCTAACAACTAACACATTTAGAAAGTTAGCACAAAATATTGATTAGAAGTTTCTTACAATCGAAACATATGTACCTAAATTTCAATACACACATACATATCTAGTTAAATAGATTTATTAAAAATATTCATAAATACATATTTACAAATATGCAGTTATGATTTGTGTAAACACATAATTATATAAAGTTATACATATGTAGTGCCTAGAGAAATTGTATATGTATGCGTGCGTGTAGATCGAGGCTTTCGGGGACTTCACTATTTTCTTAGTTAGATAATACATATATCCCGTGATATTTTGTATATGAAATTACATAAAATTTGATGTAGTTATGTAGTAGATTTTGTATATTAAGGTGGTTATGCCTAGGTATGTATATGTATGTATGTATTCTTTTACTTTAAGGAAAAAGTGTGCTTGTATATGCGTGTAGGTTTGTAGGTGTGTGTGTATATACTATAAAGGTTTAGATTTTTTGAAATACCATATGTCTGTCTGGATATAAAATAGCTTTTGATAGTTGGATTCCCTAGTTAAGTTTTTTGTTTGTTAATTTCTTGTTTTTAACTATCTTTAAATATTTTCTTTTTTTTTTAGCTCTCTGGCTTTGTAGAGAATTGGTGTAAGTCCACGCGCATGCGCAATCAAATAATTTGCATTGAACAAAATGCAGCCGCAGTTGTGCTCAATTGTAGAATTTTTTTTTAGGGTAAATATTTTTTTGCAAGTATTTAATTTTCTTTGAGGAAATATTGTATATGGATTTTCTAACAAATACTGTTCATATATTTGATTTTTTTAGAGTGCGAATATTGTTTTCAAAAATCATGCTGACTAGAAAAAATGGCTCTCATAAAAATTTGTTTTAACTGTTATCTAACTGTTGTAAAGACACGATATGTTATGCAGGATATGCGCCGACTGTTGGATCTCTTCAAGAATGATTTTGTTTTGCTAAGACTTCGTAAGGAGCATAACTGCGGCTAAATTTTTTCGGCAAAACTCAACATTCTAAATCATTACTATATACTCGTATGTAAATAAGTATGTATCATACGTACGTATGTATGTAGATAGTTAAGAATTTACATAAATTTTCTGCGAACTACACTTCCGCTTCCACTAGTCGCGTGTTAGTATTTCCGCTGCATTAGTTGTGGCCTTACAAATTGCGTTTCCAACGGCTGCTGTGGCTGATATTGCAATTGCAAGTGAATTTGCTTCTGCGCCAGTCCATCTCCTAATCCATTTCCAATTTCACCTCCACCACACCAAGTGACACCGTTCCCATTCAAGTTGTTGTGTCGCAAAGCAGTAGACTGCGCCCATTGCGTCGGCATTGGTTGTGTTGGTGATAGCGACGTTGGCAATATGACTGATGCCTGCGTTTGCGTCCGCGGCAGCGCATCCCTTATTCATCCGCACGGTGGCGCATATGCATAATGTCAGTTGTTCGAAGACGCATTCGACGATGCAATGGACGCTGGTGAGCCGACAGCCGCTGTGGCGCTGGCTGCTCCAATGCTGGATAGCGAAGAGACGCGCGTACGCTTCTCACTGCCGCCACCACCAATACCGACGGCGCCATCGGCAGGATTGTCGCTTTCTTCGCCATTACTAAAGTTACCTGGTAACCGCCGCTTCAGATTGTTATTTAGCCCGCTCACGATCGCCTCATCTTCGGAGGTGGAGTTGGCGCGTTTCGGCGTGCTTGCTGCGCTATCATTGTCCAGTGAGGCAATGGCTGTGGCAGCCGCAATTGTAGCGGCGCTGAAGTCATCCTCTGAGGCGCTGTCCTGTGAAACGATGGCGCTGTGGTTTGTGTTTGCATTCGTTGTATCGGCAAGCGAGGCGCCGCTGCCAACAACAGCACCACCACTGCCGCTGATGCCACCCATGCCCGAAGGTGTTGTGTAGCTGCCCAGCTTGTTGGGGTCCTTTTCGATCAGCTTTTGTGCTAGTGTTTTCAGCGAGATTAGTGAATTCTCACAGTCGCTTGTATCGATTTCGGTGAGACTGATGCCGGCGCGCTCGATTTCGGCATAGGTGCCAAAGGGTAGTTTTTGCAGGCATTCCAATTTTTGTACGTGCGTTTTGGAGCGCAAGTGTTTGGCGAGATGTCCATGTATACGGAAGGCGATTTTGCAGTCCGTGCACTCGAAGGGGCGTGGATTCGAGGTCGTCGGCACACCAAACGTGGATGTCATCATCACTTTGTTTTTGTGCGCCTCAGCGCGTTCGTGTTTCTGCAGGTGACCTTGCGTGCGGAAAGAAACACCGCATGGCTCGCAACGGAACTTACGCTCCATATAATGTATATTCATATGCAGCGACAGTTGGCCTTGAGTCTGGAAAGTCTTCGCACATACTTTGCACACGGGTCGACCGTCTGGTGACATGCGTACGCGCGGATAGACAGGCTGAATTTCATTGTTGCCGGACTTCTTGAGGCCGTCCTCGCCCACGACAACTGTGCGACCGGGTGCCGAAAGTACACCCGTAAAATCGGTGGTGCCAGGCTGTGCCACGACGGCAGGCAGCTTGGCATTGTGTGGCTCTGTGGCTTGGGCGGCGGAAGCAGCGTTGCTTGCATTCAGACTAGCTTTAGATGTGTGCCCCGCTGCTGACTGTTCCTGATCAGAAATGCACTCACTGTCCTCGCCTTCGTCAGACGACTTACAAGGCAAAGTAGAGCTGGATTTTGCAGAAACTACTTTTTTGTTGTGGGGGGCCTTTTGCGCGCTTGATTTATTGCTAACTGATGCACTGGGCGTGATCGCATTGTGAACATTCTTTTCCTCCTCCGCTGGCGCTACACTCGCCTCAATCGCAGGCACTTGCAAGTCAGCTGTACTCATTTCTCTCGGCCCTTCATTGTCTACATTGACTCCTGGAGTATGCACAATTTTATTTGCTACGTTTGAGCGTACTACTTCCGTGGCCTCCAGGGTGTGTGCAATGCCGTGGCTGACATTTTCCACAACTGCCGTGTTGGTTATGCTTTCTGAAATTCGCATGGCACTGCTCGCACTCGCAGTTGTGGTAAGCGCTGCGCTTGCGCCCGCGCTGGTTACACTCACCGTGCTCATTGTTGGTGTGCTAGCGAGGCTCTGATTAATGGCACCCACATTGATCGGATCGGGGAAGCTGCGGTTCATTTGAATCTGCTTGATTTTGTGGTACTGAAAGGCTTTATGGTACTGGTAGGCCTGAGATAGCTCATCGCCGTTCTTGTAATTTTCAAGCATCTCGGTGGAGCTGCGCACCTTATCCGACACTGAGATAAGCGTCTTAAGGAAGCCGGACTCGTTGTTGCTGCTGCCGAAAATTACGTCGCGTATCTGTGCTTGTGTTTGCTTTGGTGGACCGGCGAGTGGCACCACTTTGCTTGGATTGTACTCTTCAATAGTTACCCTGGGTGTAGCTGAAGTGGTCGCGGGTACTGCAGGTGAGGGCGTAGGATTTACCGCGGCGCGTGGCTTGGTGAGATCGATTGGCGCGCTTTCGTAACTAGCTGTAGTAGCAATACTGCTGTACTTCGGCTTGGACTCCTCGGGATTGGAGTAGTACTGCTCTTGTTTCTGATAGTCGAACGGTGGTTTGGGTGAGCTGAACGATATGACCCGCTTAATGCCAATGGGATGTGTACTGCTTGTGGTTGTACTGGTAATAGCGGTGACGGTGGTTGTTACACTAGCGCTCATCTGTCCCGCAAAGGAAATTGCAGATGGCTCGCCAACGCGCTCGCCTAGATGGTATGAGTACGATTCACTTTTTGGACGCGGCGAGACACTCTGACCAATCGGTGGTGTCATCGAGAGCGAGAGCAGGCCACGTGCCGCTTCATGCTCCAGCAGGCGTGACTTCGACTCGTCGGTATCTGTGTGAAGTGAAGGGAAATTAAAATTAGTATTTTGTAAGCTACAGATTTTGGAGAATTGATAATTACGCCTACCGCTGCTTTCGGACTCGTTGTCACTGTAATCTTCCGAGTCCGATTCACCCGGAATCGAAGAGGTGCGACCACCAGCCGATGTTGTCGACTGTTGATCGAACTCTGGCTCGGGTTCGAGGAATTCACCATTAGCTGGCATGGGACCGGGATTGATGCCAAGCTCCAGGCATTTCTTGAAATGCGTCTTCGACTGCATATGCTTTGTGAGATTGCCCTTCGTTTTGAAGCTGTAATTGAAGAGCAATTAATTATTTAACTCAACTAACTTTTAAAATTCCTCATCCACATTTACCTGAAGTTGCAATGCTTGCATGTGTATGGCCGCACATCGGTATGCGTGCGTATGTGTTTCTTCAGCATTGAGGGTTTCTTGCATCTAATGCCACACTCGGAGCATACATAGCGGCCGCGCCCACGTCCGCGTATGTAGGTGTAGTCCTCGTGTGACTCGTAGCCGCCGACTAGCATTTGACTGGCTGAGGAGTCCTTCTTGCTGCCGCCCTCTACGCTGCCGGTGCTGCCACTGCTGCTTGCGCTACTACCAGCGCTAGCCTTCTTCGACTGCTCGCTACCTTCCGAGGTGTTTGTGTTAAGTGAGATTTGCCTCAATTGATGATGCTGGTACTGGCCCTGGCTGTTTTCAAAGGGTGTCATTACGGTCTGCTGGGATACTACCAGTGAGTAGGGTAGCTTGTTCGTGCCGGCCATGGTGTTGGGAGAAGTCTTCTGACGTGAGTCGTATAGCGACATAACTACCTTTGGCTTGAAGCCCAGCGGATGCGGATTGTTTTCAGCGCAAACTTGCCACACGCTGTACATGGAGAGCTTCTGTGCGCCCGCCACATATGACGGCTGAGGGCAGTTCACCGTGCAGTAGAACATCTTCGTGCTGCATTTGAGCCCCAGGTAGGTGTAGGCGTGTCCGTTCAGATAGAGTTGGACGCAAGATTTGGATGGGCGTGGTGTCTCCGGCGATATCAGCGGCAGTGTGTTTGCTGTTGGTGTGATGCCATGGTGGCGTTTCGGTGTGAAAGTGCCTGGTTTGAGTGGCAGGCTTGTTGGCCGTAAGAACTTATTCTTCTTCGTTTGGGCGTCTGTGGGTTCCGAGACACCACTACTTGGAGTAGGTGCCGAAACGCTGGCGCTAATTTCGACATGTAATGGAGTGAGAGCCGAGTTACCAGACGCGCGATTACCGCTGCTCTCTCCGTCTTTCGTCAAATGATCGAAGTTGAAGTAGCGCACTTCCGTTTCGGGCGGTGAACTTTTTGGTGCATTGATACTGCCGGCCTTACGTGGACTTACATTGTCGGCCATGCGCGTAAAGTTGAATGGTTTCTTCGGCACATCCAAGCTGTTGCTGGTGCTGCTTGGCTTTAGTGATGAGCCCGCTGCGGAATTTTGATTCCAGTTGCGTGCAGTGCGCATGCCGGGTGGCGGTGGCGCACGTTCGAACTCACTGGGTACATTCTGCACGCCGCCGAATGGTGACAACGACTTGAGATTCTCGTTCGCTGGTAGCGTCAACGATTTGGGACTCATGTTGTTCGAAAGCAACATAGGGCTTGGAGTTTTCTTGCGGTTTGGGGTTAAGGAGCGTCCGCCACCCAGCATGGGTGTCGGCTGTGGCAACTGCAAATGTTGCGGTGGTGGCAGTTGTGGTGTTAGGCTGTGGGGACCTGGCATGCCTGGCACGTGAGGTACAATCTTTTCTCCACTACCTTGCATGCTTTGTAATGGCGGTAGTGTCAGCGGGTTGAACGCCGTAATTGGATTAATTGGGAATTGAAAATGCTGTGGTCCATTTGTAGGCAAACCGAGGCCCGAGAGTCCCAGCTTAGGTGCGAAAGCGGAGCTGTTGATAAAGGGCAATGCTGCGGAATTTTTGTTCTCCTTTTCCTTTGGCGGCTTGGGTGAAACCTCTTGGAAGCTGCCGCCCGACAGCAGTGGCGTGCGTATCATTTTGGGACTCTTGTCGACATCGCTGCATTCGGAGATCGGTATGATGCAGCCGCCAGACGAGGTGAAGCGACGCATCCGATCTTCTTTTTTGTTTGTAAGGCTGAGGTCGGTGCTGCCAGCGGTGGAAAGCATCTGCATATCACCGCCACTGATGCTATTGATGTTCAAACGTTTGCTTGACGTAGCGCCCATAAGGCTGCCACTGCTGACTGGCGCGGAGGCAAGCACAAACGGATCGCCACCATCCAGCGTCAGCTTGGCGCGTTTTGCTGGCGTCTGTCCATCGAATTGACGATCCTCGTGCATTTTTGTGATGATCACATCTTCGGACTTGCGTGACTCGCTGGTGTTACCAAAGTCAACAAGCGGTGTTTTGCCCAATAGCGGTCCCGGAGATGGCAGTGGTGCGTCAATAAATCGCACAATATTCGGATCGGGCAATGAGAGGGTGGCAGGCGGTGCTGTTGGTGGCGTACTGCGGGGTGAGGCAACACAACTAGCGACACTGCTGCTGCTAGTGGAACTTGTCGGTGCCGTGGACGTTGCTGAGGTGGTGGTAGTTGTGGTGGCCTTAGAACTACCTGCCTGCGAGGCGCTCAGCCGACTCAAAACCAATGAACTTGGTTTCGTGCGCAGCTGATACCAGGCCAATTTAGCTAGTGGTAGCGGATCACGCGAACGGTAAAGCGAATTCTTAAGCTCAGGTAGATTGAGTGTCATCGAATTGGAGCGGAAGTAGCGATACGACGGCGACGATACCGGGCTGATGGGCGCGCTTGAGGCACCCTGGCAGTATGTGCTGTTGTGCAGCTGCAGGTCTTCTGCGGTGCGGAATGTGCTGGCACAAAGCGGACAGTTGTAGACAGCGTCTTCGCCCTCGCCAGTCGGCACGGCTAAGCCGCGTGCATTCAGCAACAAATTTTTGATTATCGAGACGTTTGTTGGCTGTTTGGCGTTGGGTGCGCCGCTTCCAGCAGTTGCCGGAGGCCCAACCATCACAGAACTGCTTGTAGAGCCATCATTGCTGGAATTGGAAATTTGGTTCTCGATTGACTGTCGCTTGCGTGGTGTGCTACTTGGTGTCGAAGATAAGCTGTTAGATGGTACGCCGTCGGATGGTTCCTCCAGGCGCGCCTTAGGTTTAGCTGACAAGTTTAAGGGCAGTGCATTGGTGCTGGCGTTTGTGCTGCTCAGCGCGGTGCAATCTGGTGCTAATGCGCTTCTCTGTTGAATCGCGCTCATGATATCCTTGTTGTGTGACGACAAGCCGGTGGTTTGTGCCATTGTGGGCGATGGCGTAGGACGCTGCGGCTCATGTGGCGGCAAAGTAGGCGGCCCACTCGAACTTGGTTGGCGGTATGCTGCTGTTGACAAAGGCTGCTGCTGCGAATGCACTGCTGGCGACGCATGCGCAATTGTGCTGCCAACCTTTGTTGCGGCGGGCGCAGTTAAATGCTTGGAAATACCATTTGGTTGCATATGTTGCTGCTGTTGTTGAAGCTGAAGGTGCTGCTGGTGTTGCTCCTCAAGGCGCAGCTGTGCGAAGTGTTGCTGATGCTGCTGCTGCTGCGTTGGTGGCGGCATTTGTAAAGCCTGCGTGCCAGCCATTAACTGCTGCTGGAATTGTTGCTGGTAGTGCTGTTGCTGTTGTAGCTGTTGCTGCAGCTGTTGCTGTTGTTGTTTCTGTACAATCGCTTGCGCCAATCGTGCGTTGGTGGCGGCGCTTTCGCTGCCCACTGCGGCGGTTGTGCTGACAAGACTAACGCTGCCGCTGCCTGAATTGTTTGCCGTTGAGGCAGATGAGCCACTGGTGCTGCTGTTGTTGTTATTGAAACTGCGCGAGCGATTAATACCCTTCGGGTATTTCTTCTGCAATAGCACCGCCTTGTTTTCCACGATCGCCTCATTCTGCGAGATCAGCTTGGAAATGTGCTCCTGAACCAGATCTGCAACCTTATTGGCGCCGCTGGCGGCGGCGTTCGAAATGTTGCTATGCAAAAGGCCAGAGCTAATGGAGGCAGTGGTATTGTTGGTGGCGCCACTGACGTTGCTGCCACCCATGACGGGCTGTTGACTGGCGGCAGTGTTGGCTAGGTACTGCAGCGGCGTTTGTGGTGCCGCCTGTAGGCCAAGGTGTGATGCTGCATTCGATGTTGAAACCGCGTGGTGAGCGTTCCCGCTGGTAGCGCTAGTTGCGCGAGGATGCAAGGGCATTGTGGCAGTTGGCTTGAGTATGGTGGGTTGGTTGCTCGAAGGTGCCTGTGTCTGGGGCGGAAGCGGCGGTGGTGGTTGAGTTTGCAGATGCTGCAGTTGTTGTTGCTGCTGCTGCTGCTGGCTCAGTTTGTGCAAATGCTGCTGCAGTTCTTGCTCCAACCACTTGTACTGTTGCACTTGGTAGTGTAGCTTCTGTCTGCTTTCCGGCATCATCATATGCAAAGCCTCGGGCGGGAAATCCATAGCGCCTGGGTAGATCATGCGCGGTGCTGCTAGATAGCCCATGTTGGCTGCTGCAACCGCGGCTGCATTAACCATGTCTGGGCGCTGAGCCGCGCTCTTGGGTGACATAGCCGCAGCTGCGTGATGTAACGGCATATTCGCGCCGAGCGACGCTGCCACGTATAGTGGCGTCTGTTGGTGGTGCTGCTGTTGTTGCTGATGCTGCATTTGTAGTTGCATTTGATGTGTGTTAATGTGATTATTCAGTTTCACTTGGGTACTCGGCGAAAGTGAAGGATGATGGGATACGTTTTGTGGCGCTGGCACTGGTGCCGTAGGCGGCACTTGCGGCAGCATAGCGGAATGCGCAGCTGGTAACATGCCCTGTGGTAATTGTTGTGCTGGTGGTGGTGGTGGCGGCTGAGGTTGCGACAGTGGTTGTAGTAGGCCAGGTGGTATGCCCGCGGCGACGGCAGCTGCTGCCGCTGCAGCTGCTTCCTTGGTTGTCGCATACAGCGCGGCGTTGTGAAACTTCGGTTTGTATGGTTTATGTTCGGCGCTGGCGCCAATCTGTTTAGGAAGCGCTGTGGTAACGGCGGGCGTAATTGTGGTTGCGTTTGCATTGGGCGTCGACGGCGGTAGTGTACCAGCCGCGGGCGAACCAAGTGGCAACTGCTGCGGTGTTTGTTGTGTGGGCTGTTGTAGATAGGCGCTTTTTGACGACGATATTGAAGATGGCGACGGTGTGGATGGCAGCGCCAAATGTGGCGGTTGCGCGGAAGCTGCTTGCTGCTGCTGCTGCTGCATGGCCAAAGCAAGCTGTTGTTGCTGCTGCAGTTGCGTTTGCTTTTGTTGCTGCTGCTGCAGCTGTTGCAACTGTTGCGGGCTGAAAGTATTTGCTGTGCCGGATGAGGGCGCTATCGCACTCGCTACAGCTGGCGAGGAGACGCTGCTCAAATCGTCAAGCGGCGAAGCGGTGCGGCTCACCTGTAAAAAATGAATGTAAGAAAGTTGTTGTTAATACTGTTTGTCATTCACACTTACCACATCCGAGCTGCTGTTACTCAACTCCGGATCACCCTCCTGATCGGAACCTCCAAAGAGACCATCATCGGCGCCTATTGGCACCTCAATGCCGCGTTTCCGCGCGGCATGAGAGCGTGAACTGTAATGAAATCGCAAAGAAATAAGTAACTGCTTCGAACAGTTTTCAGCTGCGTAACTCACCGACAATGCTTGTAGTAATTGCTGTTCGTTTTGAATGCAATGCCGCAGATGTCACACGGGTAGGGACGTTCATTTGTATGCGCGCGTATGTGCTTCTGCAGCACTGACGGTTTGGTGCAGTTCAGATTGCAATAGGGACACACGTAGCGGCCCGAGTTGGCAGCAGCAGCGCCAACAGCATTGCTAGTACTGCTGCCACTCTGCTGACTTTCGAACATATGCAACATAGTTTGCGGTAATTGTTCAGCTTCCAAATATTGCTGCGCTGAGTTCTGCGCCTGCTCGCCAACGCCGCTGTGATTCTCTAAACTCAACGGACTAGTGTTGTTATTGCTCTCAATTTTGCCGCTGGTATTCGTTGCAATGGCGCCGCTGTACTTGACGCTATTCACACTGTTATTATTATTGTGGCTTGGCTGCGCAATCGCTTCTGCATGCGCATGGCCATTCGTCAAGCCCGTGGCTGCAATGGCATTTTGCAGACTAACTGCTGCGCTGGTGCTCTGTGCGTGCGAGTGTGTTGCTACCGCGGGCGTTGGAGTTGTTGCTGGTGGCGGTGAAATTGAGCTGGTCGATGCCGACGAGGAGAGCGATGCGGTGCGCGTTTGTGGCGCCTCACTGCCCGCGTCACTACTTGCGCTGCTGCCCGCAGCATTGACGCTTTGGCTGTCGGCCACAAGACTATCCACATCGGTTGTGCTGGCGAGGCGCTTGAATTTTTTATGCAAATATCGAGAGTTATTCCAGGTATTCGAATCCGCGATCGGCGTCGCCGTGGCCACAACAGTAGTCGTTGTATTTGCTGGCGTTACAGTCTGCGCTGGCTTATTCTTCTCGGTGGCCTGCGCCACCTGGATATCACCATTGTTGCTGCTGATGCCACTGATCTCCTGCTGCTTTTCGCTTTTACGCGTCACTTCATTTTGACTTAATGTAAAATTATGCTTACTTATACTACTACTGTTACTATTATCACTGTGCTTCTGGTTGGTGTTGCTGCTGCTGCTGCTTGCTGCTACGTTGGTGGAAATGGCATCTATTGTAGCACTATCGCTACGCGCTGCTGCTACTTCTGTATCTGATTTCGCAATAGTCTTTTGTTCTCTAGCTTCCTTGGTTCGCGCCGCTTTGCTGCCGCTACTTTGTACTGGCGAGGCAGCATCGTTGCTGATCGCAAGCGGATCTTTGGCACTACCACCCGCTGCCTTGTTGCCGCCACCACTGCCGCTCTCTAGAGTAGCTGTGTAAGCGGCCACTGCAGCGGCACGTTGGGCAGCTGCCTTTGCCTGCTTGGCTGTTTGTTTCTGTACTTTGACGTTATTGCTCGCACTCGCTTGCGTTTCGCCTATTTGATTGCGATATGTGCCGCGTCGTTCTGTTGAACGATGGTGATTATTTTGCAATTTCGATGATTTATTGTAATGTTTTGCTGTAGTGGTGGTGGTTGTTGTGGCAGCTTCCATATTGCAATTGCTGAGATTTCGCTGTTGCGGTGCTGATTGCTGAGTTTGACGTGATTGCGTGGTGCCACCAGGATCATCTGTGGGTTGAAAAGAAGAGACAGAATAAATTAAAAAAAATAGTCGCGAAGTAAATAAACTCAGATAATTTTCCTAATTGCAAAATGAGGTATTTATTATTTTTCGACACTGCTTAAGCGGGAAGTGCGTCGGAGTAGGAGTTTGCAACAACGTATGCCGCAGCATCTTGAAATAACTGCGTACCTATATAGCGCGCTTATGCACTTCTCAAGCGGCTCTTGATGTTATTTGTTAAAGACAAAATTCGATTTAATCTTTTTATGGAGTCCATGATAGACTTGGCTTGGTTAGTTCCTCAGCTTAGGGAATACTTGCGTTATCCCTAGAGACATTGAAGCTGGAAGCTGGAAAAATATACCCCATTTTTTTTATTTCGAAATCAAAAAATATTTAGAGGTCGCTCAAAGCGCTCGTAGTCTTCCTTATATTTTGTATGAAAAAAAAAAAACAACTTTTCGTAGGAATGGTATAGAATTCTTGAAAATCAATATTTTCCGATCGGAAATCTCTGTTCTCTTCTGGAAATTCCCAATAATGATAAACCATTATTTTTTTTTACCATTTTTTCATAGTAACTTTATTTTATAGGTCCGCCAAAACCCCCAGAAAATGCGAGAAAATGCAACGGAAATACTATTATTTTTTGAAATCAAAAAAAAAAAAAAAAAAAAATTGGGGGAGGTTTAATTTTTTTCCTAGGGGGTGAAAGCATTAAAATTCCGACTTCACCTATTTTGAACCGCCCTATTTGGCAGCGTTTGACTAAATAAGACCACCAATACTAGAAGATTTCATTCCGGGGCTCTTGCAATAGGGTGCTAATGCTGTGACACTTAGGCTTATAAGATTAAAAAAAAAAACGCTTGAAATTTAGTTACGTGCCAAAAAAATTGGAGGTTGGCAACAGTTGTAGCTACACCAAAGATGACCGATAAAGGTTGATTAAAACTTCTTGTATTTCAACACATCTCGTACTTATGTATGAATGTATACATATTTATAAATTTGAATGCGAAAATACCCACGCGATTAGATTTCGTTTTCGCCGCAAAATAAAAATTGCCAACGATTAGCTTAACAAAAGGGTATTTACAATAGATACAAATAATACAAATGTATATTATGTAGGTAACGGGTGATTTTTTAAGAGCTTGATACCTTTTTTTTTAAAAAAAACGCATAAAATTTGCAAAATCTCATCGGTTCTTTATTTGAAACGTTAGATTGGTCCATGACATTTACTTTTTGANATGTATGTATATGTACGTAAGTGTATGCGCGCGCTGAAAAGTAATAAACATTCGTGGATACATACATATATACATACATATTTACTTAGTAATTAGTAATAAAAATAAATCATACAGATAAATTATCTGACTTGCCAAATGGCTGTAGAAATGTTTACAAATTTATTCACACATATATGTATGTATGTAGGTACATATGTATACATATAAATTCGCGTGTTTTGAAATGTGTGTGTGTACGCGTGAATAATAGCGTGAAATGCTCACGTTTATTTACATACATACATACATATATTTTTTTGTGTGGTATTTTTGGTTAACCAGCCACCCGGCCACCCGGCCACCAGTCACTTTGTCTGTGGTTGACTTTTCCATTGAATTATGTGTAATTAACCTACAGCCACACTTACATGAAAATAAATATGACTAAGTTGGCATTATAATAACTGAATATGTAAAATACAATATTACGTCAATTGTGGGAGTATAATTTTGTTTTATTTGTATAGTATCTATATGAATAAATTCAGTAGCAGCTTTTACATTTGTATTTTTTTAAATAAATTTTTTCATCAGCAATTTACGTAGAAGAATTGATTATTTGTTTATTTGTGCTGCTGAAGTGGGATATGTATGTACATATGTATGTATATATTCGCATGTTCGCGTGTAAAAGTGACTATTGCTTTCGATTTGACGCCACTATGAATTCGTTGAAATTAATCACAAATAGAAACTTTTTGGCATATTAAAGAAATCCTAAGGCTTTTAGATTTCCATTCGAAAATTCTACTTAATATTGACGCTTGAGGATTTGAGTGCTGAAGTACATAAATCTAGCCTAGTGCTATGGTTATGGTCGGGATATTTATTTATTTTTTTATTTTTTTATGTATTAACATTAACCGATCTACATATATAATTTCTATAATTGTTTTAAAGGAAAGGTGTTACCTCAAAGGTAAGGTGGTTCCATACCAATTTAATTTAGATCCGATTATTGGATCGTGAAGAAATTAATTAATTAATCTTAAATTTTTATATGGGAATTGAAGTCGGTTTGGTTTTTTGCTTAAAAAATTACTTTATATAGAGTGTTGAGTATTTTAAAATATATTCAGCAGTGCTGAATGCAGTTACTCTGGTTCTAAAAGCCTTTTTTAGTTTGTAATATATTTTTAGTGATGATTAGTCTTCAATTAGTTTAGTTTTTATTTATTTAAAACTGCCAAGTCTACGAAAACATTGTAACTTAAGTAACTTAAATTAAATTCAGCGCTGCTGAATATGGTTTTTTCAATCTACCAGATGATTTAGGAATATTGAGCATAGCTGAATATAATATTTTTTTCAATTATAACCATCTACCACACCAACAGTACCACGTAGGCATTATACTGCAATCAAATAAATATGTATACAATTTGTGTACAAAATTTGTCATATTCAGCTCAGCTGAATACAGTTTTCTGCTTTTCAGCTCGCAATAATTGTTAAAAAAAAAACTGCACATAAACTGTGCATTATTATAAAATCCAATAAGTATAAAATTTGTGTACCAATTTATTATATTCAGCTGAGCTGAATAATGTCAGCTATTCAGCGCACATTGATAATTGGACTTAATCTACTTTCGCGGCCAAAGTACAAGGAGGGCGTGTGTGAAATATTCCATACTTTCACTAGGAGACAGCATTGTCCATTGTGACAACAAAGTACAAAGTGCTGAATTGTATTTGCAGCCAAATAAATGAGCGGAAATTCCGCTGATAACATTTTCACAAGTACATTTTTGCTCTTTCTATAACATATGTAATTATAATTTAATTTTATTCGCGTTTCTTCTTTTTCGGCATTGAATATGCCATTTGCTATGCATTGGTAAGCATTCTTCATTAATTACCTCGTATGATCATAAAATTGTATACCTCTGACGTATTTCCCTTAAACAATGATAACAGTAAAATTGCGCAATTGTATGCTATGATCTGATGTCAATAAAAAATTATATTGCCTACTACACCAATCAGTTGAACTTCAGAATAAAAACCGAAAGCGTCAATTAAAATTCACCAAATGGATGTGTGTATATTTTATAGACAGAAATACAAGCAAACGATGAGAACTATTGAGTAATATTTAACGGGCGTAAAATAATTTAAACTGTCATTTACCGCATTTATTTTGGTTTCGAGCAAAACCACCGGTAAGTTGTCAATCACGCCTTGGTTTCGAGGAATTTCCTTGAAAAAAAAAAACAGTTTTAGCTTTACTCATGAGCCCACCAATATTGCACTGACATGATTTCGTATGCAGTTTGGAGCGACTCGATGTTCTTTTGGAGTTTGAGGGTGCGAGAGTTTATAGATTTGCACTTAGATATATTTATAGCGGTTTCAAGTAGCATTTCAAAATAGCAGTAAGTCTCACTTAAGGGCCCATAAATAAGTCGCATACGTACATATGTATGTATGTATGTCCAGTTGCAAGTCACTTGAAACTAATAGCACAGCTGTATCACTAAATTTACTTAGCAAAAAAAAAAAAAACAAAAGAAAAGATTTATTACTTATTTATAATAAAAGTTTATAACCGAATATTAATTGAGGCAATACTCGAGTGGGACTCCAGATGAACAATATGTAGGTATCAAAGCAAATATATAAAAAGACATACATACTATGCATGTATGAGCTTATACGTCCATAAAGATAGGGTAGTAAAAAAAATATAATTAAATTAAACATTGGCACTTAAGACAGTCAGCGCTTTAATTGCTGTGCTGATAACGCTTCCACTGACGTCAAATGAAGTCAAGTGATTGAAGAATGAGAAAACAAAGAAAAAATAAGCATAAACGTTGATTAGGATAGGTAATTTGAAACTAAAAAAAATATACAACAGTAAAGCAAATAAAAGTAAACAAGATGTAGCAGAAATGTGTTCAGCCGTTCTAAATTACTGTTGTTGTATAGTTTTAGCGATGTAATGTGAATTAGGCGCGTCGAAAATTATATTCAGCTGTGCTGAATACACTTTAACGATAAGCTTTAGCTGTTTTGGTAACGAACCTCAACCCGGTAAAGCAAAGGTTATTGTTTGTTGTAATTCAGCGCGTATTTTTCAAAAGAGAAGTATATAATGAGTATAATTACATCAATTAAGCTGAGCTGCATAAAATTGTCAGCAATTCAGCGCACATTTAATGCTGCCAAACTATACAAATTTTAATTCTATCTACAAAGGCATGGTACTCAGCTAAGCTGAAGGGATTATTTCGCTATTCAGCGCAATTTTTAGTTGAAAAATTACTTTCACTCAAATATAATAATTTACTGCACTTAGTAATGCAGCTGAATTATACTAACAAGAAGCGCTGATGATATACAAAATACGTATGTATGTATCTTTTTTGTAATAATTTACAACACTTGCATTCAGTTATTTAGTGCGGAAATCGTTCTTCGTTACAATTCACTAAAAAATTAAAATTATTCTTCGTTTAAAAGCTTGCTCCAGCTGAAAATTTTCTACCAAATATGTATGGTGTAATTCAGCTCAGCTTTTAAAGTAAGAGCGTTGTGAAATGAAGTTGAATAATAAAGTTTTTCAGTTGTTCATTGCTCTTCAGGTTGATAAAATAAATAAATATTGCACTAATAATAACACTATTAACCAAATGTCACACCAATTATTCACCACTACCAACCACTAATGCACAAATACAGTAGCTATAGTTACCCAACTGACTCACAGAACCATCAAGAGACTGAGAGACTGATAGGCTGACGGACTAAGTAGTAGTCATCGTATGATGCGGCTTTATACAATTTTGCGTAAGCTAACTACCACGTCTAGTAGTTGATTTTGAAAATAAGAGAGCACTATCATTAACAACATATATATGTAGCTTGATTTTGCTAGTTTTGTTGGTGTGATTAATTGCACATGGCAGTACTGATAAAGAATTATAGCAAGTAAAACTATAAAGTAATACAAATACATATTTATTCACTTTGGCCCGATTAGAGCGGATATCCTCCCTTATCACCGCACGACTGCTCTCGAAGTTACTGCTAATGTACTCACTTAATCATTTGTACATTCACTCACTGGCTCACTGGCTCACTGCCTCACCCACTCATTCACTTATTCACCACAAACTCACGCCATAAATGCCAGCATTACTAACCATTACAACATTCGTGCTTTATCATTCACAGCAGCCTTGCTATTATTAGACGCGCGTTGCGGCTGATAGCGACTTTTTGCTACAATAATTAAAATGCTTTTAAATCTTTTCACAAGTTTGCACAGTGCCCAAGTGAAAATTTTTGTGTGCTGCGCTACGCACGCTTATCGCGAATCCATTTAATTGTTTTTTTTTTTTATTTTTATGGTTTCGCTTCACCCCACTTTGCTCTAATTTGTTTAGCCAAACGACTGTGTTTGTACATGCTTTGTTTCAAGTTTTTGTTTTTTGCGAATTCACATCGTAAATATTTGCACAAACACTCATACATACATACACTCATGCTGCACACATGCATGCCTGCTTGCTGGCCTACTGTACTCCCTTCTGGCGACAGGACGAATAATGGTGGCGGCGACGGCGGCAACAAGTGTGCAAATTGCTAAACAAACATAAGCGAGCAACGTAGAGAGTGTGTTGAAGAGAGAGTGAGTGTGTGAGTGTGAGTTATTGCCTGCTATTCAGCTGCGCGTTTTTCTTGCCCTCTCTCCCTCCCTATTCCACCAAAACAACCGAGTTGCCCGTGCGTATACGTAATGCAGATTAGTGTTATTAATGACAACACGCCGGCTGTCATATTTGTTATGCTTTGCAATATTTTCTTTTTCTTTTTTTTCGTACTTGCATATCTACAATGTAGATTCTACATTCATACATACATATGTAAGTACATATTTACTTGTTGGCAAGTCAGTGGATAGGTTTTTTGCCGAAAAGAATGAAAGTTGGCTCAGCCAGGTGAAGTGGATTTTTTTGTTGCCACTATCGATTGGCGCATACATACATACATATGAGTCACTTGAAAATATATCCAAAATTATTATTAAAAGCCGATAGAGTCAAATAAATGCACTGATATTTATGACTGTTGCGTTCAAGTGTACGCAAAAAAAAAACCACAGAATCATTCTTAAAAAATAAACAAGCGGCATTTGATGTTATCTATGAAATTTTCCATAAAAACATTTATCGCTATATATATGTATTTGATTTAATGCCATAAATTCTATTTCGCATTTGTGTTTTATTTTTATTTTTAATTTTTGTGATAACTTATTTTTAAAGTTCACTCACATTTGTTATGCTCGTTTGCTTTGCTATTCGAACTCACTTGATCGGCATGTTTATCATTCAAGACCGCAGTTTGTGGCTAGCGATAACGAGTTGAACCACTTGAAGCGCTAAACAAAAGTAATAAAATGCTGGCAAATAAATAGTCTATATTTGGTGTGGTGTGGTTTTTTGGAGATTCCAGATAAGAATGGGTCTGTTTTTAGATGATTTGCGGCGTAGATATTTAGACATTGCTTTTTTATGTCAGAAAATGGTGAAATAATTATCAAAAAGGGAATGGAGTCTATGATAAAGCAATCCACTCGAAAGTCTGAATATGCCTGATTGAAAGTCTCGTTTGGCATTAAGAGCTTTCACTTTTCTAAATTCTGCTGCGTGAGCTTACTATGGTAAATAAGGCAAATGTTGCGAATCAAAGCTCGTTGTGCTGATATAGATGTCTCTTGCACTTTGCAGCAGATGCGCGATTTGAGAATGTGCCTCTTTCCCTCTCTTTTCCTGTGTATGTATTTTGCTTATTTTTTCAATGTGTCGATGCACTTCGCTCCTTAAAGGCCTCCGAATAGGGAATTTTCAAAGAAATTAAGAAATATTTTATTCTAGGGCTGTGTGTGTGGACGTGCATAGGATAAAAGCTCTTTCTGCGCATTAGTGCTGCAGAAAAAAAACCTTAGATAAAAGAGCTTTCGTCCTCACAAGCTTTTGAAGCTTTCACTTTTTTAATTTACATACAGCTTAATTTGCGGTAACATTTGAATGTCAAAAGAGAAGTTTTGAAATATTGTATTCCACTGTAGAGCCGTGATGTACACCATTTTGCTTGGTGCAGAGCATTTTAAGCTTTCTATACATTTTGTGTGAACGTGCATAGGATAAAAGCTCTTTCTGCCCATTACTGCTGTAGAAAAACCCTTCGATAAAAGAGCTTTCACCTTAATAGCCTTTTAAGCTTTCACTTTTAATAATTTACGGTTTAATTCATGGAAATTTAAATGCCAAAAAACTAGTATTTTCGATATTTGTGCATAAAAAGAGAAAACATTTAACTCAAAATAAGCGTTCACTTTCCTAATATTGGAGCTTTCACCCTACTACGCACATGCCAAAAAATTAGTAATTTGGCGGCACAATCGTACTTAAGTGTTCCTTTTCATAAACTAGCTGAAGTTTAAATCGCCAGCTGTTGTTGTTAACTAACTGTGAAAATTTCGTGCACTTGACATGATAATAAAAACAAAATAAAATATAGATACTAAGCTCTATCAAGTGCAGATAAGCCGCCTAAATGAGCACTTAAGCGCTTATTGTGCGCATTTTATAACATAAAATATTTGCATCGCTGCCTAAAACCAGAGACCTCCTCATCTTTGCACCGTAAATATGGCATTGGTTTTCATATTCGCTTATTTTCCTATCTCAGTTGTTAACGGCGATAAATATTAGTATTCAGTAAATGTTTTATGTATTTAGCGTTGAATGACTTTTGACTATTCACACCCAGTTTTAGCAACAACCATATTCAATAAGCGCACTATGCTGTCAAGTGGACTGACTACTTTGTAGGTACATACTTAAATGCAATATAAAGTGGCTAGATATGTGCATAAATGTTTATGATGGCAATTAAATAAGCGACAAGATTTTTTATTTTTTTTGTACATGATCGTAAAGATCTTTACTGAACGGGAAGTAATGTTGTGCACGTGAATGCGTTCACCAAAAGCTTCTACCAAGTATGCTGAATAGGTCTAAATCTTATTCAGCGCAGCTGAGAGCCGTTACTGACCTAAGCCAAGTATTAAAATTAGCTAATGAACTGCGAGAAAAGCTTTCAAATATGCTGCATTACTTAATATTCACCAACATTAACACCACTACTGTGCCGAATAGTCAAATGCTTCATTTAACTCAGCTGAATATATTCTAATATTTTAGAATTTCGCTCTAAGCTTAAGAAAAATGTAATTCAGCTCAGCTGAATTCAAATTTTTTAGCTGAATAACGTTCAAATGTAAAGCAATTATCAAGAAAACAATTTTAAAACAAACAAGTCTACATACAATACACCTAAAAAATGTGCCGAATAGTTTAGTGCTTTAATTGACTTAACTGAATATTTTCTAATGTGTTTGAATACTTAACAAAATTAAAAAAGTAGTGTAAAATAGTAGTTCAGCAAGCTGAATATAGAAATTTGTTGCTGAATAACGCTTAAATCTTAGAGATACTTAACTTTATTCATGCAAAGCACTTATCATGAAAGTAAGTAAGTCTAAAGTAAACTTTGTAACAAATAACACATTCATACATACATACATACATACATACATGTAAAGCTACATACGTGTACGCATACACAGTTCATAACTCATTAACATACTACGCCTTTCAATATAAGAAAATTCAAATATTGACTTGGTTTTCTTTGCTGTACAAAGTACAAAGGTACTTGCAAACGTAAAATTATCATATAAACGTTTTGTAAATATGGGCATACATACAACAGACAGAACAGAAGTAACTAATAAACAAACAGACAAACAAATATTCAAACGAATGAAGGAGTGTAATAGCGAACGCGAGCAAAATGTCAAGCGCAACGTCAAAAAATTATAAAAACAATGTGCTGACATTAATTTAAATGAGCGACAGCACACTCCAATTACAGGCGCACATACACAGATATATGTATGTATATGCACAAGTTATGTATAAGTATGTAAGCCTACTGATGCATACAAATGTCGAGCGACAATTTAGTTACTTGTAGCGCGCTTAATTTCGCAATTCAGCCGTATGCCAAAAAACAAAAAAAAAAAAAAAAGCCATATGAAAAAAAACAAGCGAGTGGCATCGCATACAGTGGCGAGTTGAATGGCGCTGAATGACGTTGTATGATGTGATAATAAGAGTCAAAGCGCAGGGCTACAAAAAATGCACGTAAATATTTACATATCTACGGATGCGCATACCTAGATATGTACAGTGACTCTCAGAAATGTTTTGCATTAATTTTTTTTTTTGCGAAATTAAAAAAGTTTTCCTTGGTAAATTTCTTGTTAATTTTTTATTAAAATTTAGCCCATTCTACAACAAACTAAAAAAAAATTATAGCGTCTATACATACTTATTGAGAAAGAGGCCAAGCTTAAAAGCCGAATCCAAAAGCTTAAACAAACGGCAGCGTTGATCCGGATTAACTTGGACTTAATCCGGATCAACTGTAGTTAATTCCCGAGTTGATCCGGATCAACTCTGCCGTCTGTTTATGCTTTAAGCTGCATTTTATAGTAGAGACCTCGGGGGTCATATCAGGTTGTCAAATTCTCACACGGAGTTATTTTTTATTAAGTCCTACAAAGTTATAGTTTCTGAAAGGGACGCTTGCACTGCGGCAGTCACAATGACCAGCGAAGGATTCCAAGGCTGGTGAACTAATGGCTCCAAATTTCTTCGTAGAAGGACTAGCAAGGGCTACCAAAAATATCATGTCTCACAGCCAGGCAGCATTAATAGCCTTAGGGCCCGATCTTCAGTGCACAATTGCATCTGACTGTGGTTTAAACTTACGAACTAGGGACCAGTAAAATACATGTTTTGTCCTGAGTTTTGGGTTATGTGCCCTGTGATGGCAGCGAAAGGCCTGACACTATCGCGAAACGCTGGGCCCGAAGCAGCTGGCGCATATCAATGGGCAAAAGACATTGCAAGGGATTAATAACTCTCTTCCATGGAATCTTAGAACAACTGCTTAACCTTAGTTGGGAGGATTTAAAATCTAGAACTGGTTACTTGGCAGGAAGAAAAGCTCTTAAAACTTTAGATTACAAATATAAAATACTTCTTCAACAAAATAATAAAGGGGCCAGTGCAGGTAAATTACCAGAAGTAATACGCCTCAGCTGATTTTTATATTCTTCTCAAAACAAAACACTATAATGACAACAACAAAACAAATGCCTGCAAAATAAAACAACAAATCACAACAGTCAATCATTGTGATGACCGTAAAGTAAAAATGACAGCATTGACAGTAAAATACAGCAATGCGCCCATGTACCACACAACATAACTAAAACAAAAAAAAAAAAAAACAATAATAAAAAGTTAAAAAAAAAATGTCAACAATAATGCGATTGAACATTGTGCTTGCTGTTGCGCTGTTAAAAAGGTGCGGCAATTAGATGTCGTCGTTGAACATTTTTTTAGCGACTCTAAATAATACAAATATATACAGTCAGAGTACAAAGCCAATTACAAAGCCATACATACATACAGATGTATGCACATTGTTGCCGGCGCTGTCGCCAATTAAAATGACAAAAGTATTTAGCAGCAACTACCTTTGATGGTACGTCATCGCCCGCCCGATGGGGTTGCCAGCTAAATCTACGCGCAGTAACGGCAGCTGAATTGCTAGTTTGCTGATAAGTGCCGGGCTAAGGCGGCAAAGGAAATTGAAACTGATTTCAGCAAACACACAAAGTCATATACACCTCTATTATAAAACTCACTTACTTCTATACATATTGTATGCAGGTACATATACAATGTATGTTTGTACATAAAATTGTAACCGAATGTATATTTTTGTGCGATATTCGCTATTTAATGCTTAACCCGAGTTCTTTCATATACCCCTTCAACCCCTTTATCCGCTGCCTAAGTAGTATTTTGCTGTTCTGCTTTTTTAATTTTTTTTTTGCATTCAAAATTTATTTTTATTTATTCACATTTAGAATGCGGATTTTAAGAGTGAACTCACAGCCACGAGCTGATGCTTGCCACTCGGTTGGTGATTTGCAAAAGCAAAAAAAAAATAAAGAAACAATTCTCTTAGAGCAATTGCGCTATTTAGGGTGATTGGTATGCAGCGTGGGTATTCCCTGAAATATGCTGCACATAGGTGAGCCCCAAGAACTACAGCCCATATAAATAAGCACAATACAAATGTATGTTTGTACATACACATACATCGATATGTATATACATATATGCATAGTAGTGAACTAAATAATCCGCGGGCATACGCGCATCATACATGCCAAGAACAGAAGCATTAAAAATAAATAAATAAATAAAATCGTGAAATAATATTTTTTTGCATAATATGCAGAATAAATATTCGATAGCGAATTAGAATAAGCGGAAAATGTTCAACTTTGAAAACTCAGAACGCAAAATAATAAAACTATGAAAGGGAAAAATTATTAGGGATTAGAAAATTCCCAAGTTTGTTTATATAATTTATTCAGCATAGCACATGGAATATGAATATAGGGATGCAAACGATGCATCGATATTTTTGAAACATCGATAATATCGGTTCAAAATTCGATGTTTGCCATCGATGTTTACAATTTCCTAAAATCGCTAAATTGACGATACATCGATGCCAGTTTCAGCGATGTTTTAACATCGAATTATGCTCCTAAAATTTTTTGACTGGCCATGAATTTGTATATTTGTTTCTTTTAGAAGGAACATTCAGAAATTCTGAGTATACTCTTATCTTTCGATATTAAAAATGCATACTTAGTCATTAAACAAGGACCGAGATCCCGTTGAAATTTCATTGAAATTGGGCCTTGGAACTTTAGGCTCAGCGAACTTACGACGGCATGCATTTCTATTCTATTTACAGGGAGGGTATGGTAAATAAATAAGAATTACAGAGAGTTGGAATTGAAAAGTATTAAATTTTTCTAACAAATCTCGAAACATCGGAAGCCATCGATATATCGATGTTTTTCTGGCGATGTATTTTAGCATCGATGTTCATTTTTCCGATGCATCGAAACATCGATGTTACTCCCCAAAACTTGCATCCCTATATGAATATCGGAGTAAAAATTGCGCTGAATAACTTTTGCCTTTATTCAGCGCTGATAAATATGTTGATAAAAATTTTTAAGGAGCACAAACGTAAAAAAAATATTTTGAGAAATCGACCGAATTCAGCCCTTTTATCTTTCTGGTTCACTCTGCATGTAAATTTTTCCATAGAATAGATGTATGAATATCAAATAATAAAGCGCAATGAATACCTTTAAACAAATAGTAAGACCGTTCAGGCTAGGAGGAAGTGTTTACTCGGACACGTAGTTGTTCATTATCATGAATTGGTAAAATAAAGCAAACAATGTGCTGAAAAAACAAAGCTGAATATGCTTCAACAACTGAACGAAGAATTTTACCGTTAAGCGTTAAGCTTAATTCAGCGCAGTTAAACTCTTCACAAAATTATGTAAAGAGAAACCAAATATTAAATATTGTAAAAGGTGTGCAGAATAACTTAGCTGAATAAGCTTTAAAAAATTTAATATAACTATGCTATTAATTAAGCTGAAAGAAAGCGATACAATTTAGAGTAAGCAATTCGGAAATATATGCTGAATATAGTTTAGTAATATTCAGCGCTGTGAAAAAATTTGCGCACAGTTCATTGAGGAAAAACTGTATGTGAAAATATTGAAAAGAAATGCATAGAAATAATGCAATTAAAAATGATTTAAGTAATTTTGTCGGAAGCAAATACATTAATGAAAAACTATGAAATTATGTACGTAACGAAGCTGAATAGAATACTGATCTCACTTTCATACATTTTTTCAATTTCCGAAAATATTTATTCAAATGGAATTGGCGATAATGCTTATGACTTTTCTGCATGCTTAAAATATCGCTTTTGTCCCATTCAGCACTTTTACTTTTTCAATGCTTTTCGAAACTGGTACTAAGTTGTGCTGAATATCACTAAAATGACACAACTTAAAGCTTTGAAGCCTTTTTCCATTTATTGAAACAAAACTTGGCGCTTTCATGCTATTTTTTTCAGAGTTGTTGTTGTTGATTAATTTCGAAACGTGCAGCTGAATGCATTTAGAATACATACTTTCGTTCATTTTGAGCACATTAAAACTGCAACTAAGCTGTGCTGAATATCACTAAAACAAGAAAATTGATTGTTTTCCGGTCTTCTTCATTTATTTTAGCACAACTTGGCTAAATATCAATAAAATCTAATTCAGCGCAGCTGAATAGAATTTTAAAGTTGCATCACTTAAACCTCTACATTAAAAATTCAGTAAAATCGCAATTCAGCTTAGCTGAATATAAGTAAAAGTTGTTACTGTTTTAGTAGGTATTATTTTAATTGTACTTTGCTTCGTAACACTCAGCAATGCTTCATTAAAATTTTAATGCAAAACTTTAATATTTTAATAACCGTATAATTGCTGTTTATATAGTATGTACATATGTACATAGATATTTATAAGTGTACAGACGGCTTCCCTCTAGCCAAGGTCAGATGTTTATGGCGCACACGTTTTCAACGCCGACAAACACGTCACCACGTAACTATTTATAAACATTGACTTTGAGCGAAAAGCTCGTAATTGATCACCCTACATATGTATGTATGTATGTATATTTGTAACTGTGTATGCTTAATTAAAGTCGAATTATATTCGTTCCAAACATGAAGCAATACAACGGCCAGAAATACTCGTATGATGTCTTATTAATTAAACAATTAACACTGTGTAGCACTTACGCGCTGCTGTAATTTGTTGAATTTTTGATTGTAAATGCGAGATTTAAGTCGGCATGACCACCGCAAACGTGAATAGCAGCAAGAAAAAGCACCAACAGACAGAAGAAACACACAACCAGCAATATTAACAATAAAAAATGAGTTATTCACACCCAGTAAATCCATGAGCGGAGGTGTAGTAATTCATAAACATACGTATGTATGTACATGTGTAGGTTTGTAAGCTCGTCAATACATATGCGCCGCGACGTCAGCTAATTTATAAACAAAAAACGCCTGTTTAACTTAAGCCACCAACAGGCAAACAAGCGAACAAGCGAACGAACCAACGAACGACCGACCGAGTGGCTGAGCAAGCAAGTGAACGACCAAACAACTAAAAGTATGACCGACGTAGTATGTAGTAATTGAACACTTGACGATATCGAAGTGCGGTTGAGGCACTTGCACGATTATGTGTTTTGTGTATTGGTAGGCGTTTATACCTAAATATTAACACCGATAAATATACGAATGTGAGCACGACGTCCGCGTGCGCCAGACGACGACGACGACGACGACGATGACGGGTTGATGGAGCAGCTGGTGGGGACTGTCGGATTGTTTGCGTTGGGCTAGATGAGTTGCAATTCGCGGAAATAAAATGGAATTCCAGAAAATACAGCAAGAGCGCACACTTTTTCACTTCACAAGAATTCACACACGTTTGTAAATATGTACATATGTAATGCATATGTATATACGTTGAAAAATAGGTGATCTTCAAAATTTAGCTCTGTTTACTTTATTCAAACTTGTATGGCTGTTGTTTAGCTGCCAACGCGCAAATTTGCACAGCGGAAATGCGAAAAACGAAATTTCGAATTTTTATTCCAAGAGTCGAACTGCGACTGGCATTGCCGCCTAACTGATGCGGCAAACTGAATTGAACTGGCAATGCGACTCCTGATTACAGTGTTGCTGATGATGATGATGATGTTGATGACGACGACGACGTTGGCGTGTATGTGTGCGTTGCGTAGTTGAGCTGCGCGCAAGAAAAGTGGCCTAAGCGCCGAGAAACGGCACACAGTTGCTGCCACCGCCACTGCCGCTGCTGACTATTAATATCACCAGATACGCGGCGCGTAATAAATTAACGGGGCGCGCGCATACGCGAAAAAAAGACCGCTAAAACACAGCACAAAACAAAGAAAAAGGCTAAAACGTTAGCGTGTGAGCGGGTGAAAGAGGCGCACGCGTGTCTCTTGTGTCAAACAACAACAACAACAGCAGCAAAAAAATCACTTTGTACGTTGAAAATGTAATAATAAGTAATCAGGAATTTGTGCGTTGGCAACGCAGACAGTTGTCGTCGTAGTCGAAGTCGAAGGCAAGCAAGTAGACAACCTACCCAGTAAACGCTTGACGAAGTGGCGCAGTGCGGTGAAACGGTTGTGGCTGCGACTGGGTGGAATCCCACAACAACTGTGCAAGCATACGCCTATGGTATTTAGAATGTAGGCTTGCTGGCTGGCACGTTTTTAGTAACAAACACGGCGTCTACGTACGTACATACGTATGAATGTATAAGCCCAAGCTCCAATGTATTATACAAACATACAAAGGTACTAATTTATGCACTTACTTATGTACTTTCCAAGTTACAGTGATATGTAAGACTCTGGCTGCCCCGACAAATTCTTCAAAAGAATCGACCGCGTATGCGAACAGTTCGGACGAGCGCGCAATAATTGTGCTTTGTGAACGACTTCGCGTACGAAACGCGACTAGACGGACAAGCAAAATTCATTCAATTTCCAAGTAAAAATCACAATCGCAAAAGAAACACGCAGACAAATGCAAAAAGACACGCACAGATACAGGCGCGCACGTAGAGAAATAAAGCAGATATCAGTTTTGTACGAGTATGCATTATGCGAGCATGTGCATAAGTAAGGTAGATATGTATAAGCAAAAGCCAAGCAGCTGAGCAGAAAAATAAATAAAACGAAATAAAAAGAAAAAAAGTACGTTGCTGTTTATAAAACAGACGAAACGAGACAAAGAGGGAAATATAAATAAAAGCAAACATCTGTCGGTGGGTTGGAGATTGCAGGTATATACATATGTACATACATACATACATCTGTTTGTATTTGCCTAAACGACCCCAAATCCCCAAAGCGAAGGCGAACAAGCAAGAGAGTCGCCACTTATAAGACGACGAAGAAAAAAAGCAACAGCCGCACCAACCTCGCTAACAGCAAAAGAGGCAAGTTGATGAGAACAACAACTACATACTTTGGTAACAAAGCAGCAACAAGTTCCATCAAAGAATCGAATAATCAAGAAACTTGAAGTGTACACTAAGCGTATGTATGTACGTATGTAGGTATGTAAACATGTGTGAAGGGAGTGTGGAGCAGCGCACCGGGAAAGCGACTGACTACGCAATGAATAGTGATATACTCGAGTACCTCTAGCAAGTACCGAGTGTTTTTTGTACTTCGATACGCGTGAACAAATACTTCGTCGAGGGTATCGAGTACAAAGTGCAAGTCTTTACTTGTTTGCTAAATTTGGAAAGATCAACTGAAAATAGATCTATGTTGTAGCTTTTGAAAAAAAAAACGATTTAAGATGGGAACCACTCGATTTCGCTAGAGTTAAAACTAACGAAAGTGGAGAACGAAAATCGTATCGAATTAGAGGACGATGTGGAGCCATCAATGATTTGCGCAATGATCGTTTTAAAACCGAAGCGTCAAACACAAGTAAACAATGAGGGTTCTCATTACTTAACATCTCCTATTTCAGCACTTTCAAGTACCCCATTTCAAAATAGAAGGATATGAAAAGGGATTTTCATTAATTGAAGTAAAATTTCTTGTGTGAGTGCCTTCGAGTACAAGTAGAATCGAGTACTTCCTAGCCGTACTTTCGAGTAGCATCGAGTATTCTCTTCGATACTTTTAATGAGTACAGGCATCGAGTACATGGTGGTATCGGATGAACACTACCAATGAAGCTAGAAATGTATGAATGTATATATGTAAATACGTCGCCGATGCTGCTGCTGCTGCTGCCGTCAATGCTCAAGTGCTCCAACAGCGCATACCACAAAATTCACACTTACTCACCCAGCAGCAAAACGGGGCAATAAAATACCAATAAAACTGTGTCTAGAGCAAGGGAGGGGGCGGGGAGTGAAGGGAAAGGTTGCTGGCGAGTGGCGCACGCAAACAAGCTGACAAGTCTGACAAGCAACCAGTCAGCAAGCCAGCCAGCCAGCCAGCGATTCAGCTGGCGAGATATGCCTAGTCTGTCGAGCGACCAAACGAGTACCAATAGTCAGCTAGCTAGCCAGCCAGCCTGCTAACCAACCAAGCAAACCAGTCAGCTGGGTCGTTCGGTCAGTTGGAGAGCAAGCGCCGTCGATTGTTGTATGCATAATTATTTGTGTAAGCTTGTGCAAGAATGTGTATGATGCAGCGCAAGCATACGCTTAATAAGCGAGTTTATTTAATATGTACCCTGTAGGAAATTGGGCATATTTCTTGAAGCGTTTATAAAAAGCGCAGTTGAGGCTTAAATGCAAATTTGAGAGTTCTCCAAAAATCTAAAAAAAAACGAAAATATGAAAGATGCCAAAAAAGTTACAAAAAAAGTCAAAACTATCGAAAAATTATTTAGAACGTCAATAAAGAAACATGTCAATACATGTCAGCACATATCAAGCAATTTTGAAAAACTCGAAAAAAATCTATATCTCAAGAAAACCTAGGAAAAAACTCGACATATTCCCGAAATTTAAAAAAAAAATCCAAAAAAAAATCTCGAAATATTGTAATATTGTATTAAATTTCCAAAAGTTACGAATACTAGCAAAAGGTTCTAAAAGAGTTTTCAAAAATTCACGAAAAATACCAAGACCTAAAAAAATTAAAATAATACCGGCTAGGATCCTAAGAAAACCTAAAAAAAAAAAACCGAAAGTTATCGAAAAAATCATAAAAATGATAAAAGGTCTTCAAGAATTCGAAAAAAAAATTCGCGTTAAGTTTGGAGAATTGCAAAAAGTTTGATTAAAAAAATTTTCAAACATTCTCGAAACGTTTCTGATTAATATCCCTAAAAATTCAGAAAACCACTGAAAAGTCTCTAAGTACTTGCAAAAACCCAAAAAGCTGTTGAGAAAAGTATGGAAAAGACCTAAACAATCGAATTAAAATACAAAAAGTCGCGAAAAATGTTTAGGTTTTCCATAAGGTTCCGAAAACTCCCAAAAAATCACATAAAATACATAGCTTCGAACTCTAAAAACTACTTCGAAAATCCGGAAAATCCCCCGAAAGATGTTGAAAAATTCCTAAAAAGTTTCGGCAAATACGAAAACCGACGACTAATTTATCAGTTTCTTAAAAAAAAGAAGTCAAACGAAGTTTCGAAAAGTTTCAAAAGCTCCTGAAAACTCCTAAACTTCGCGCATATCTTGATAATCCCAAAAAATCCCAAAAATGTTTGAAAAATTTTGATTTTAAAAAGATTTTTTGGAACTAATCATATTGTAGATGATTGGAGGCTTTGTTCAATTTGTAGTAAATAATATTACCTCAAATAGGTCTCTGCGTATTATTTTTACAAATTTTTTAATTGATTTATTTCGAATAAATGGAGAATTGCTATATTTCCATAAATCCATAGCAGCGCTTATTTTTGCCCTAGAGGGTATACACATACAGTGACGGGCAAAACTGTAACATGGTGTAACACTTTTTACTTCAGCCATCGCTATCTTTCCAAGTTCTAAAGACTTTCATACTTTCGTTGTATATTCTTGTTGGTACATCCCTACTCCCTCTCTCATAACGATTTGAAGTCAATACAACAACANGTACTATATATGTATTCGTATCAGTTATAGCCACAATAGAAGCAATATCGATAACAAAACGGCAACAAAATGCATACATACAGACTTACCTATGTACATAAATGCAAATACACTACGCCATGGCGTATGAGCAACTGCTATGAAATTTGCGGAGTGCGGCAGGTACATACATATGTATACATACACTGAAGAGCAAAACTGTAACAAAATGTAATACTTTCTATTTCAACACATTTTTTTTAGACATGTTTTAACAAATCAAATATTTTTTTTGCATAACTTTATTGGCATGTATGTACTCTCTCTCTCAAACCGGTTTGGTGTCAATGCAACAACAACAACACTAGTAGCAAGCAATAATGCAAATAAAGACAAATGTTACAGTTTTGCACTCACTCTTAATTTTCAAATTTTCCGTTATTTTTCTCGTAATTATATATTTGGTGGATTTTTAATTATTATAAACGTGACCGTGAATAAGACAAAATGTTAAATCAGGAAGTACAACGCCAAATAATTGATTTGCTGAAGAAAGGCGAGTCTATAAGAAAAATAGCTAAAAAATTCGAAGTGAGCCACATGGCTGTGCAAAGGCTGCGGAAAAATGTACCAGACGCTGTTCCCAGTAACAAAGGAGGCCGGCCAAGGAAGATAAGCGACCGCGATGCCCGCCATCTGGCAAATTTGGTAACAAGCAGCAAGGCGGTCACTCCCAAAGAAGCACTAAAGATGCTGGATATTGATGCCAGTCAGTGGACAGCCAGGCGCAGCCTGTCAAAACTGGGGCTAAAGGCAGCGGAGAAGAAAACCAAGCCAATGCTGACAAAAAGACATGTGCGGTTGAGGCGGGATTTTGTTGCGGCTCACCAAAGCTGGACAGTTGAAGATTGGGATCAGGTACGTCTTTATAAATGGATTATAAAAGACCTTTTTTCATAAAATTTCAAAACGATTGCAGGTTATTTGGTCTGATGAAACCAAAATCAATCGATTTCAGTCAGATGGTCGGGCCTGGTATTGGGTTAAAGACCCAAATGCAGTCCAGCCACATCACATCAAGCAGACAGTAAAACATGGTGGTGGCTCCATTATGGTGTGGGGCTGCATTTCCAAAAATGGTGTGGGTCCATTAGTACGAATAGACGGTATAATGCGGAAAGAGGAATACCTGGCCATATTGCAACAAAATCTGCCGGGTGTAGTGGAAAGTATGGGTCTTACTGCTGAAAAAGTAATTTTTCAGCAAGACAATGACCCTAAGCACACCGCACATGTTGTACGAAATTGGATGCAACGCCAAAAATTTCGTAACTTGAAGTGGCCTCCACAATCACCGGACATGAACCCAATCGAAAATTTATGGAGTCATGTAAAATCGAAGCTTGCCGAATATTCAAGTCCGCCCAGTGGAGTTAATGAGCTGTGGGAGCGAACACGCGATGTATGGGATGCTATTCCGACTGACTTTGTCTTGAGGTATACACGAAGTATGCCTAATCGTATCCACGAGCTGAAAAAATCCAAAGGATATTGGACATCTTATTAATATTTATTTTATTTATTGTAAAAAATAAAAAATGGGTTGAGTGCAAAACTGTAACATTTGTCTTTATTTGCATTATTGCTTGCTACTAGTGTTGTTGTTGTTGCATTGACACCAAACCGGTTTGAGAGAGAGAGTACATACATGCCAATAAAGTTATGCAAAAAAAATATTTGATTTGTTAAAACATGTCTAAAAAAAAATGTGTTGAAATAGAAAGTATTACATTTTGTTACAGTTTTGCTCTTCAGTGTATATTATTATCTACATACGTACACCTAAACACTTGCTTATTAAGCTCACACTTAAAGTAATTTTAACGCGCAAATAATGCGCCAAGAAGAATGGCTGCCCTGGCAATACTAATAAAGCAAAGCAAGAAAAAAAAAAATTTTCGAATAACAAATCGAACCCCAACTCAGAAAAAATGCTACATACAAATGTATTTCGAATATTGCAAACTACACGCAGCGAGTTGAGCTGACATAAGCGTAGAAAAAATAACAACAACAAAAAAAGTGATATAGCAAATAAAAGTAAATACAAAGAAGCGGAAAAAAGCAGTTGCTGATTATTCCATCATTCGTACATGCGTTGCTGCTTGGCCAGTTATTCGGCTGCTTGGCGAAGAGCGCGCAGCTGAATGCGCTGATTTTGTTGGTATAAAAACATTTGCACTGTTTTTGCTCCATTGTTTTGTGCCTTTGATCGTGCACAACACAAAAAAAAAATAAATACTTTGAATACAAAGCGCAGCCACTGCGGCAGCAAACAAAAAACGACAATGTAGTAGTTTATTGCCAAAGCAGAAGCGTTAATTATCGCTGACTAAGGAAGGTCTGGGAAGCACCCCACTAGCCATGCTACAATAACAACGAAAACTCCAACAATAAAATTGTTGCACAACATGGTTGCGTGTTTTTGACTGCAAAAATTAGATATTTGCAATGAAATATGCTAAATCGCTGGTAGCGTACATGAGCGGGGATAAAGGGGTGGTAGCAAGAGAGCTAGAGAGCAAAGCAACGGAAGTGGATACCACTGTGCAGAGGAGCCTACAATGAAAGTGAGATAAGTGTATAAATTAAGTACATAATCAAAAAAAGTAAATGAAAATTACACGAAAAAATTAAACGCGCTGAATTAAGGTTTCATCAATTCAATGCACAATGAAATTAACATTGGGGTTAAGAAAAGGCGGTTCAAATAGAATGTGTAAACATTTAGCTGCGCTGAATAGCATTTTTTAACAATTCAGCAACTATTCAGCACATGTATTTCAATACTGATAAATTTCACTGAAAAAACGTGTCTTTCTTAGCACAAAATGTTATTCAGCCCAGCTGAATATAGTTGAAAGGCAACACGTATCAATAATAAACACTGCATTCGTTATATTAATTTGAGCTAAATAAAGTTTTGCACTACGAAATGAGCTGAATATAGGTTTTTCCAAGAAGGTGCATTTAAATAGCTTACCACATAATTCAGCGCTGCTGAATAGCTTTACAAGCAACATAAATGATATGTAACTTTGAGTTTATCATACCAAATTGAGCTGAATAAAGACTTGCACTCCAAAATTCCTCTTTGCATTTTTAATTTACGATTATATTAAATCAAAAAACACATTCAGCTGAGCTGAATAAAGTTGCACGATGCTAAGTGGTTCCAGTATTGATGAGTTCGTTTCATTTGAAGTATCAATTGTGCTGAATAGGGTGTCAAGCCATGCAAACTGCTTAAAAAGAGATTTGCTGACATACATATGTACATACATACATACATACAAGTCGAAACAGTAACAGTATACAAACCAATAAATAAAATTATTATTTGAATATTTTATTTGTAATAATTATCGCGCCTTTATGATAATAAAATAATTACACGTAAAATTCACGATAGCTAACGAATGAAAAATAAATAAAGCATACATACATACGAACGTACAAATGTATGCAGGTACATATGTATGTATGTAGATAAGCCAGCAACGATAAAGCGAGCGGTGAGTGCGAAAAATTGGAGACGGCTGCCAACGAAATGCGCATAAAAAAACGTACACGCGTACACACTCAGATAAATATTTTATAAACTTGAAACTGGAAAACACTGTAAATCGCTGACGCGTCATCCATTTCACACACTCGAAGTGATAAACAGTCGTACAAAAAAAAAAAAAACAACTGAAAAAAAAATACAAAATAAGCAAGAGCTAAATGAGGAGCCGTAATCTACAACTAAACAAAATTAATTATAGCGTAGCTGTGTGTTTGCGCTCAGAGCAACGGCAAAAATTACCAGCAATAAAAAATGAATAGCAACAGTGCAAAATTGCAAAACACAAATACAAAGGAGGGAAAAATTAAACTAAACGCAAGAAAAATCAACAATGCGACGTCATAACATCATTATCATTATCATGAACTTCCTTAATTAACTATGTATGTACATATTGAAGTGAATTGGCAACAACAGCCACAGCAACAACAAATAGCCGAGCACGTTGAACGTACGATTACTTGGGTGCCTCATTAACAAACGATATGTACAACAATAAGACGGCGACGATCGCTCGGCAAATGGCCAGATGATGAGTGAGTGAGTGAGTGAGTGAGTAAGTGAGTGAGCGCGTGAGTGAGTCACTGATAGTACACGAACAACTCAGCCACTTGAGAGCTATTTGTGTAGGTATTTATTTATGTATGTATGTATGTATTGTTTGTGTGTGAGTCTTTTAGAGTGTACTGTATTTAGCGGTGAAGCGCTGGTTAAGCTTTCAAAGCGGCATATCAGCTTGTGAGCAAGCGCGAGGGCGGTGTTAGCGGGTAGCGGTGGTCGTGGTGGGCTACTAAGCAGACGTGGTTGCCCCCGAGACAGTAAACAAGAAAAAAAAGCCAAAAAAAAAAACGAAAACAAATAACTGGAATTAAGAGTGAAGCGCAGCGTTGGCTGCTTCTGTATATCAGGCGACGATATTGCTAAGCTTGTATGTGTGTGTGTGTGTGTGTCTATGTATGCAAGCATGCGCTACTACCGCTGTTATTCGTTTCATTCTTCTTCTTCTTTTACTACTTTTTTATTGCTTTTGTTTTTTTTTTTTGCTTTCTGCTTATGGCGTACACATTTAATGGTTGACGACGACGACGACGATTCACCAGAAACGAGGAAACCCGCAATCTAGCGATCGCTAAAACGGGCGAGTCAAGCTGGTGAGGCAGCCATCACAGTGCGATGAGTGTACACAGCGCAAGCGAGCGAGGTGCCGACCAAGTGAGCGAATGAGAGTGAGAGAGAGAGAGAGAGAGTGACCGAAAAAAAGAAGAAAAGAGAGGGAGAGAGTTAGCGGGCTTAGGGGCTTTTGGGGTAGCCGTTTACGTGTAAATAGCTGCGGTAAATATGAATCAAGTTGAAATACGTAACACACAAGTGCACACATACACACATGTACATATATGCCGACGACAATTTTTTCGCTTTAATAGCCGTATTTATACAAACATATAATATATATATAATTCGCATACATACGTACATATGTATGTACGTTTGCCTTTTGTTTTGTTAAATCGCTGGAAACGGGTTTTAGCCACCTGAATATATTTGTATGTACATGTGTGCATATATGTATTTTGTATCTGGTGGTTGCGCTTGCTATAGTTAGTATCTTTTTTTTTAGTTTTTTCGTCACATTTTGTCACTGTCACAGCAATGTTGGCAATGTCAGCCAACTGTAAGAATGGCTATAATGCTTCTGATGAAGGAGTTTTTTTTTCTAAATATTTTCGTGGTAGTTCACTGATGTTGCGTGTGATTTGGAGAGTACAGGGGGCACATATTCGCTTGAGTTATTGTTTAGTTTTATTAAATTATGTATGTATATGCTCTAATTTTTTTTCTTTAAATATAGTTTATCCAACCGTAAAAACTAGCAATTTTTTTTATATCACATAAATCTAGGGAAAGCTCAATAAATACCAAAAAAAAAATTAACAAAATTTTTAACTTTTAAATTCGACTTCTTAGAAAAATTTTGGGTGTGCAGTTATGCAGCCCATTAATTTTGGTATAATAAGGTGCTAAAAACTACGGTTGATTTTGGAGAAATTGAAACTGGAAAACCCTAAATCACTGACGCGTCATCCATTCCACGCACTCTAAGGGCCGTTTTCACCGTCTCTCGTTAACACTGATCCCCAGTTAAAAATCGTTACCGACGCTACTGACTCCATGCATATAACATTGTGTCGATAAGGTCGGTAACGATGTTTAACTGGGATTAGTGTTAACCAGAGATGGAGAAATTGGCCGTAAGTGATAAACAGTAGTACAAAAAGAGAAAAAAAAATTTAACTCACATTATTTTCCCTTAATTTCTTTCCTCCGCCTTGTTTTCCTTTCCATACCTATCCCTTTCTTTGCTGTTTCCCCCCTCTTTTCCTTTTCTTTCATTTTCTTTTCTTTTCGCTCCTTTTATTTAACTTATTTTATGGTTTTTATTGTAAGTACATAATTTTATTTCTCTTTTATTTCTATCATTTTGTGTGATATCTACGGTGACCAGATTTTGGTGGAAAAAAATCGGCGCAATTGTAATGCATCAAATCCGAACATATAATTTTGTTTTTAGAATAGAAGGACAGTTTTTAGAATAGAATACTGTTTTATTTAAAACAAAACAAAGAGAAATAAACTTGAAAAATTATCGCAAAATCTAATTAAAAAACTCAACATTTTGATGAAACTTTGTCGAACTTCGCTAATTTTTGTAAAACGTTTGAAATTTTTAATTGCTTTGGTAAATAACGTCGTTGATAAATAACGAGCTACACTTTCATAAAAAATAATAAACATTAAATATTTATTTTTTTGCCACTGTATCTACTGCTTATATTTTTCATATCCATGAATATTTTGAGGAAATTAGTAACTATTATTTTTTTATAAATTCAATAAATCCAAGTTAGAACCATTTCATGAAAACAAAAAACAAAACGTATAACAAATGATTATAAAAACCTTAAAAAATTCATCCAAGAGTGGTAGACTGCAATATCTGGAGAGTACCAGTTTGACAGCATAAAACATAACCAAAGATGATTGAAAGTAAGGATGCTGGCTATGTTTGTGCTGCCAAGTTTGTAAGAAAAAATGTTTTTGGGTCAGACTACAGGGAGACTCTTTTTAAATTAATAAAGGAAATACTGAAAATCGGGACACTTATACATCCCGACTTTTAAAAAGTATTCAGCGGGACAATTTTCTCAAAATCGGTACGAATGGTCACCGTAGTGATATCATAAGCTTCTCATTTGCGTACACCACTGCGTATGAGTAACCACAAAGCAAAATCGCATTTGGAATGTACTGTACCACTTTCGAATACAGAAAGAGAACACTTGTACACAATGTCGAATGATTTGCACCAAAAGTAAAAAAATTATCTATTTTCATTTCTCTTAATTTATAAGCTACAAATGTTGCTGACAAACATTCTTGCGAGTACATACTACATACATATATCTTATCAGTAAAAATTGGCTTACTTTTGCCTAATTTCTTTTTTCGCACACATCTAATTAACCGCTTTATTGTGGAAACGTGCGAGGGCGATAACAATGATTTAAATAACATAAATACATACATACATATATGTACATACATAAAATGCATGTATGTTTATGGTATGAATGAATTAAACTTTTTAATTTTGGAGAATCGAAAGTAGGTAAAAATCCCCTTTTATTGTTATAATCTTACACGTGTATATATTTTAATATAATTTTTCACTATCAGCTATTTATGGTTCTCAAAGTATTTGGTGAAAATTTTGTTTTAAAAATAATGACAATTCCTCACACAAGTTCAGTTGCAATTGGATGATATATGTATGTAAGTATGTAATCCTTCATATCCCCTAAAAAGCAATGTCGATAAATAGACTGCTATGTGGTCAGCATTATTTCAGAAGAAGACTGCTATGTAGTCAACATTATTTCTGATTCTAGGTTCCGTGTAATTAGTTCAAAATTTTCTGAAGGTAAGATAACCTAGGAGTCATCCTTACCAAGAGTGAGAAAAGACAGTTTCTAAATAGTTAAGTATGTATGTATGAATGTATGTATGTAGATTAGGGTACATCACGCTCCATACAGAAAAAAAATCGATACAGTACCATCCATGCAGTCCATCGGAATTATAAAATCTATTATATTCTAAGACTTTCCCCAAAATATTTCGGAAAAATGTTAAGATTTACGCGAGTTTGATTAATTCCGTGGATAAAATGTTTACAAATTTTTATGCAGCCGTTTTAAGCTTAAAAAAAAAAAACATTTTCAAAAAGTTTTTTTTTTAGGTATAAAAAAAAATAGTTTTTTTTTATGTATTTTCAAATCGGTCCAGCTCACGTAAATCTAAATATCTTGCCGAAATAAAGTGGAGAAAATGTTTAACTTTAATATATTTTATAATTCTGGCGGGAAAACCGTGCGTTTTTTTTTTGGAGAGGCACCCTAATATACAAATAATAAAAAAATTAAAAATAAATTTTTTTTAGAAAAAAAAATTTTTAAATTCACAAACAACTTGGATTGTACGTATTTTGGGATTCTGTTTAATTTAAAACTGCTCACATAACACAATATTTAAATTATTAACAAATACATACAATTCACTTAAATATTAAATTAGAAAAAATACAATAAACAAAATTGCTCTTGACGTAATGACCATTTTAAAATTTACGATTATGACCTTCAAAAATTTCAAAATATGAAAATTCATCATTCATTTTAGAAAAAATTGTTCTTTGGAAAATTTCACCTGAATTTCTATCAATTTGGCAAGTGATTTACAAAAGAAAAGACAAACAAAAAATTCAAAAGAGAAAAAAGGAGACCCCCGTCGATTTTCGCTTTGATGTATGTATGTATGCGAAATGAAATTCCCCTCAGCATTTGTACGAGTAAGTACAAGCGCCGAAATGACATCAAGCAATGCCAGCCAGCAACTGTCATGAGCAAATCCAAAAGCTAATAAATATCTAATGCGACGCGTCATAAAATGAAATGAACAACAAAAAGTGATGTGTTCTTCAAAATAGCTGCATACAAACATATGTACATATGTATGTACGTCAAAACATCACCCAAATGAACTCAAGAAGCCACTTAAAAGCGCAAAAATTTCAAATTCCGTTTTTCCAACAATTTATTTATTATCTAATACTGAAAAATATTCACAACGGAAATTCCCAGATATTGACGTAAAAATTTTCATTTTGGCTAATGCTAATGAATAACACAGCTGCTTCTTTTGTTTTGTTTGCGTTAAAAATATTATTTTTACGCTTTCTTTGGCGCTTGAAATTTTTGTTTAGTATAGTTTTCTCATAATTTTTGTAGTATTGTGAGCACTGTTGCTATTAATTTTTTTTTTTTTTTATTATTAATACTACGCTAAATGTTGAATATACAAACAAAACGATTTATATAGCTTAATGATTTGCTGATGATTTTCTCATCAACTCGCAAGTGGCGAGTGAGCCTGTTTTAGCGGGGGTGCAGCGGAAGGTTAAGATGTTTGCGTGGGTTTTGGTGTTAAATATGTCCAACAGGATATAGACATGAAGTATGCACGTCAGTGAGGCAAGTTGTCGATGGTTTAACATATGTTTTTATGTAGATATGAGTGAAAAAAATATTAAAAAGAAAAATATCATAAAAATAAAAAAATAAAAAGGCCAATAAAATATACTACAGACAAAAAATGAAAAACTTAAAAAAAATTGTACAATATGTATGTATGTATGTACTAAATCATATTTCTAGTAAAAAAACCTAAAAGTAAAGAATTTTAATTTAGCATGAAGTCATTTGTGCTGAAGGCTAGATGCGAAAAAAGTACATATAAATTTGTTGGAGATCAGCAAAAAAAAAGAAAAATAAAAAAATATTCGTCTATAAAAATCGTCTGCTGAGCAAGGCGAGCGCTATTTTAGCAGCATTTAGATTATCCACAAAATTTTTTGGCACACCAAAACAAATTAATTTAAATAATAGCACAAATAATTAAAAAAAAAACACGTACAAAAGACGAAAAATATAATTAAAAAAGCCATTTGCATAAATAATTTAAAAATATGCGAAATATTTTGCAGCGATTTCGTTCAGAAATTTATTCAAAAGCAAGAGTGTAGGTAGGAACTGTAAAAAAAATAAAAATTCTATGCAGATTTGGCAAACTGAGTAAAAATTTGATTTAGCAAATGCGAAAGCATGTAAATGAGTGCAACAAATTACTTAGAATGAAGTGTTAAAAAATGTAGCTACATAAAAAATTATCATAAAAATTTTTCCAAAAAAAAAATTTGAAATAATATTTTTTTAAAAAGCGGTCGCCGCATAGATGTTATTCTTTAATAGGGATGATAAGTTAGATCAACATAACTTAAAATCGATTAACTTATTTATCAGTGGCTTCAAATTCGATATAGTTGTTTCGATTAGATAAAAAAAAATGTAAACAATTTCAAAATCGAATTTTGATTACTTTTTAGTGTCTGTTAATGGAGATGCCATTTTGAAATCGATTAAACCGAAGTCGATTAATCAAAAACTGGACTAGTTTAATGATAAACTTATATCATTCAAATCAACAGAAAACTGCAATTGAAAATTTTCTGGCACGGTCACTAGAGATGCCACCTTAAGATCGATTACACCTAGAAATCAAAAAATACAGTTAAGCTTCTAAACTGTATGTGATTCAGAAAAAAAATAACAAAGCGAGAACGCCGACAATAAAGGCATCGATGACCGTATAAACTTAGCCAAGAATAAAACTAGGACAGCAGAAGGCAACAATTAAGGTATCAATGATCGATGAGTGTACCAAGCAAACATAATTAATCGATAATGATATTAGCAATTTTTATATGTGAGAACACAAACAATTATGATATAATATCGCGAGCTTGAAGCTCACTGACATATTCTGAAACAGAAACTCGGAAATTTGTCCATTTAATCGCAGAGATATCCTATTTAAATCGATACAGGCAAGTGATGACCGATAAATTAGAAATCATAGAGACATCGATAACTTAACAAAATAATCACAGCAACAAGAACGATATGATATCGATAGTTTGAATGTAATCGGTAACAATAGCACTAACGAGTAAGGAAAAAAATCGAAACGAGAACTACAAATATAATAAATATCGTTGGTCGATAAATATATGCGCCGATAAATAACAAATCTATTGTTATATCGATATCGACTACTTCTGTATAATGGCACAAGCAAAAGCAAGCAGAAAGCGAGAACGACGGCGACAAATATATCGACAATGATAAATAGAACGATAACTTATAATAAATGGATATCGATAGAACTATATCGAAACCATAATGTATCGATAGCGATATCGATAAACTTTATAATAACAAAAGTAAAAAAGGTAAAAGTCTATAACGATATTAGTGGCGAACACGAAAGGATATGTACATAGATCGAAAATAATAAAGTGCAACATATATATTGGCAGTCGATAAATACACCGGTAACTTATAATTAATCGATAACGATATCGCTATATCGCAATAATAATGTATCTATACATTTTATAGCAAAAGTAAAAACAAAGTACAATTCGATAGTTGTCTATAATGAAGTCGAATACTCTAACGATATTTAAATAGACTACAAATAAATGTAACAGGGAAATTCGATAATTCGCTTAATATTTATATCCTTTAATCTAATTAATTTAAGCTTTTCTTTACTCTCGTAGCTTTACTTCAAGGACAAATTTTATCCTTAGTATAGCCTCCTCCCTTACTATTTTCTGGTATCGATTTTTGTCCGCTTAAAGAAACAATAACAATAAAGCACTTACAATAAAAAATTATTACTCAAGAAAATTCCCACCAAAAATTGTGTGGGTTGACCTCCAGCTGTGCGAATATAAATATTTTATTTTTTTATTTATTTTCTTGTCACCTACAGAAATAATTTTATGCTCGAACAGTTGCATAAAATAATTTTTACTCCGCTATTTTTAGTGTGAACGACTACGTCAAATGACATTCAAAACGAAAAAAAATACAACAAAAAAAAAAATATATAAAGGCAATTGTGGTAGTTTCTTTTTATTTCGTGCTTTTTGTAATTCGATTATTTAATTTTGCCTGAAATAATTTTCGGATTTTTGGCGCGCTAATTTCCTACAATAACAACTCATTCGAAATTTTTCTTCTTTTCGTTGCGTCTTTGAATGGCACATGGCAGGCGGCGGTCAAGCCTCACCCACACCCACAAGCAAGCGCTTTCGATTTAATGCATAAACTTTTAGGTAAATAATAGCATTTGTATGCAGTGAAATAAATTTGAAGAAAACTTGGCTGCCAAAATCAACAAATCCACAGCACCGTCAACTGGTTGACATTTGAGTTGAATTTCTGTTTTTTTATTGTTGTTGCTATTTACATTTCATTTTTTTTTCTCTTTCAGCGAAGAAAACTATGCACCTTTCCGCTCAGTTGCATTTGTCTCGTTGGGGCGGTGGTGAGGGGTGCAAGGTGTGCGCGCGTAGGGTAACTTACGCTGAATGGCAAATTGTGGTTGCCAAAATAAAAATAACTACGACTTTTAGAAAATAGACCAAACGAAATTCGCCTACTCGTGTTTTATTTTTAAACAATTTGTGTTAGAAATTAAGTGTTTAATTCAATTTGTATTTTGAAGTATTTTAAGCATGTATGCATCTGTTCGCGTGTGTATGTTTTCATTTTGGCGATTACGTATGCAAAATAGCTTAAAATATTGTGCATATGTTAAATTTAAATTAGCAAATTCTAAACTGAAGTGGTGAGCGATTTTTTGTTTTTTAGAATTTTTCCTGTACTTTGCTCGTTTCCGAAGTACGTAATTTCCTTGTATAAATTATTGCAAACGATTGCTGCTGATACTTATATTTTTGCTGCTAAAAATGAAAACATTTGGCTTTTGAAGAATTTCGCTTAAAATTTTATAGTTTTTGGCATAAATTGCAGCTATTTTATTGCTCGCAAGAAAGTGTTGAGGTGGGTATTATTAATGCATCCAAATGATTTTCATATCATTTTACTAATACTTAAATAATTACAAATAAAAAACAAGAAAAAATTACTGAAAAAATTTTTTATAAATAAAAAAAGTACTAACATCTTATACAAATGAATTGAAAACAAGAATAATGCTGGGAAGCAGAGAGGAAAAACGGCACTCGCAAATTGAGTTATTTACTACAAAGCTGTCTTAACGTTCGATTTTGTGAAAGCTTTTAATAATAAAGCAGTTGAAGTCCCAGTATTACATTGAGCTTTCTAATAGGTGTGTGACGAAAGCTTTTTGGCAAATGTGAAAGCTTTTAATAATTTTTCAGTAAATTTCTTTTCCTGTAGAAAGCTATTATAGCCAAGCATTGAATAAAATGGTGACGATCAGAGAGAGCTTTCACTATGTGCCACGACCAAATAAAATTCTAGTTTTAAAAAGCTTATACCGCTAGATAGTATTTTGTCGTGACTTTTTTATAAAAGAAAGTTTAGTAAAATAAATTAAGGAATTTTTCTCAATTCAAAAAGCTTTTTATACTCTTGGTCTACGAACGAGAAGCAATTTTTTTTGAAGATAAACCTTTTTAAGCAATGCGCCATTTTCGATGTAATTCTTCCTTCTTTAATTACGTTCACTTTTAAAAACGCAGAATGTATAACCCTTTCGAAAAGCATTCCGGTTATCAGCTGGGGGATATGATCTTATAAAAGTTAACGTAGACAAGTCTTTTGCTTAATGGAATGTTTTATTGATTTTCGTGTACATATGTATGTACATACATACATATGTATGAATTCATGTCTAAAAAACTAAACTTGAAATTTGAACATTGTACTTATTCGGTCAATAAATAAATCAATAAATAAATAAAACCACTAAAAATTCATGGATTCGGCCAAATGAGCTTAAATTTAAAGGCAATAAATTCGAATCTCGACATCTCTCGTGGTCGACATTATGCCTACAAAGTCTTGGCCGCAAACAAAAATAAAAATTATTAGAAAAATTAAATTAAATGAACCAATCCACCACAGCTTTATTTCATATTCGACTAGCTATTTAAGTATGTAAAGCACATTAGGGTGGTATTTAAAATATCAACATCTAAATTTTATATGAGACACCATCGAAAATTTAAAAATTTAAAAATATTGTTTAGGGGTTGCACGACGGTTTGAAAAACGTGCAATTTTTTTATCCGCAAAAATGCGACAAAATTTTGGTATATCGTTTGACGGGTATTTTAAATGTCTTTTCAACGAAGTACTGATTGGTATTGATCGGAATTGTTAGTTTAGTCATCAAAGAAAGCATGCCCCAGAAAATCAAAAAAATACCATTTCTAAAAAAACTGTACACAAAATTTTAAACAAAAATATATTTTATAAATGAGTTTCTTCGTATTTTTTTTTTCAATATAATTATTTGCAAACCAGTGTTATAGAAAAAATTTTAAAAGTGTTGCACTTATACCGAAAAAACTTAAACAAATGACAGTCTCCATATAATAGTTTTCAATAATATTTCAAGTATCAGTTTCAATTTTTCTCAAACCATGGCAACGACGACTAAAAATTATTTTAGAATTTTTAAAATTTTCGTGGATGTATGTGTATATTTTTCGTAGAACAAAATAAAAGGGTGCCCCACACAAAATTTAGATAATGATATTTTTAAGTACCACCCTAATATATGTATGTATATGCCGGCGATATCTATTTTGGGAGCATAAAATTAATAAGAAATCAATATATGTAATACCAAAAAGGCACGTTTCTGCGCCACTGAAGTTTTTATAACAGCAATTATAAACATACAAAACATATAGTCTAATAAATTAAGTAATAGCTGAAAAAAGTAGTTTCAATAATTTATGCAAATGAGACCAGAAATTAAGCGAAAATTGAATAAATAAAAACGCAGCAGCTGCTACGCATTCAACAAAAGTGAATAATTGATCGTGGCAAACACTTGACAATAACTGAAACCGGCTTTGACCGCAAAACAATAAGCAACAATTAAATCAAAAATAATGGAGCAGAAAAATACAAAAAAGGTAGATTGGTTAGTGCGAGTAGAGGATAAGAAGTAAAGAAGTAATACTAAATATATACGGCTTGAGATATGCCAACGAAGGTAAATAAAAAAAAATTTCAAAAAAAAAAAAACGCTAAAGACAGCTGAATAACGATTTCATTTTTTTGCAGCCTTATTTATTTCCATGAAACGAAAAAAAAGCTGGTGTTATGAGACCCGCAAGCGATTTGGCGGCGAACAGTTACCAAAAAGACGATGAAGTTTATTATGTTTACTTTGTTTTGTTTTCACGGTACTTGTTAATACTGTTACTGCCGCTGCTGTTGGCGGTAGATATGAACCGGTAGTGATTATTACAAAGAAAACACCGTAAAATACTCAGAAATGGGAATTGCAAAAAAATGTTTAAAAATATATAAATAGCTGTAGAAATGTAGTGAAAAAGAAATATATGACGAAGAAACTCGACGATGACAAAAGCTGGCAAGAAATGCAAATGAGGCTTGCAAGAAAAAGAAATACATGGATTATAAGAAAAAGAGCAAGGAAAAAGGCATACAAACAGAGAAAAAAAAATAGAGAGATAAATGGAAAAAAAGTTCGCCACACACAAACCCGACAGCGCGAAATCGCACATTTGAAGGACGGAGGTATCGCAGTGGCAGACATGGCAAATGCGCGACGTTGCAAACGAAATGACAAAAGCGACAGCTACCACACTAAAAAAAAAAAAAATCACAGAGGCCACAATTAAGTAATTACATATAGTGTGCTGACGAAATGAGTGGGGG